>NC_090924.1:806648619-806951649 GCF_040938575.1 Ambystoma mexicanum | reverse complement strand
CTCTGGAGTCCACCTAGGAAGGGTTCCTGTCTCCTAATCGAAGGTATACAAATTCCTCCGGAGGATCAAAAGACACTTCTTGAGAAGGGTCCAACTAGGTGCTTGTGGGTAGACAGAGGACAGAGGGCAGACAGCTAAAACATACCAGCCATGACATGATTCGGTCACCCAGCCAAGCCAACACTAATATGATTTATAATTGTGTGATCACTTTAGTCACCATGTCATAACCAGTCATGGCTTATTTTAGATATTAAGGTGACACCAATCTGCTGGGGTACACCATTATAACAATTTGAACGAGAGGCGAAGACAGTTAAGAAGCCAACCCTACCTGTTGTATCACTGTGTCCCAGTAGCTTTTCAGGAATGCACACATGGCCTTTGAACTGTAGGGCAGGCAGCGGGATGTCAGGAAACAGTCACAGCTAAGGTTCACGTGTGCACTATGCTTTTGGCATGGAGCATTATGGAAGGGGGTCTGATTAGCAGGCCTACCTTACAGAAGCAGAATTACCTGCATCCTTATATTGCCCTCACCAGATGACTTTCTATCACAGTATGAGCACTCACATCATGTTTGATTCCAAATGTTTTTAAAATAAAACTATTTAGTTGCATGCATAAAGAATACAGATATGTCATGAAATAATGAACCCAATAATTATAGTAAAAAATATAATAACCGAACTAAAATATTGAGCCCATGTACATTAGTAGAACAGCCACAACAGGGACAGGATACAAGGTTCAGTGAAACTGTAGCATGCTTCATTAGAGCATGAGCATTACAACTGTGTGATGTTGAGACAGAAAAACCATTGTAGCTGCAAAAACAACAATGCCAGTTTACGTGGATGAAATCCTAATGTCCTTGGCAATTTTTTTTGTTAGACACAGGGCCTCATTACACGTTGTGTGCTAAAAATCTCAAATTACCGGCATGGCGCTCTTAACGTGTCCGCCCTCGCAAGAGGGTGCTAATAGCGTACCATTACGAGTACGCGGACACAAGCATAGTGCCATGCCGGTAATGACCCTACCGCCATGCCGCTAAAGTCCCCAAAAAGTCTCTTACCGCCTTCGACGAAAGTGCAGATAGCACCTCTGCCCTCACGCTGATTGCAAATAGCGGTCACCGCTATTAGCGGTCACCGTTAAATTGCGGAACCGGAAATAGCGTCATCGCACAGGAATGGGAAAGAGCACGGCGGCCATCTTTAAAAACACAATCCATTGCCATCCTCTGCCCCCTGGACCTGTTTGGAGTAGCTTGCAGTAGGAAATCCACAGGGACACCCTCGAAATGCCCAAGCATTAAAAAAAACCACCGACCGGCAGCTGAAAGAAAAATTTACCTCAGAGGAGCTATTAATGCTGACTCAGACCCTAGCTGACAATGCCGCCATGGTCTTTGCCAGCGACATGCGGCAGGAGACACTCATAAAAAAGAAGGCAATCTGGGCTGAGGTTGCATTGAAAGTCAGTACTGCGGGTACCACCACCCGCAATGTGCGTGAGTGCCGAAAGAGGTAGGATGACCTCAGACTCCGGGTGAGAAGCATCCTTGCAGAAAACCACAACATTGCCACAGCAGGTGGATCTGGGTCGCCCATAAAACTGAAAGAATGGGAGGAGACCTGCGCCAACCTCATTGGAGTGGAATGCATAGAGGGAGTCGGGACGATGGAGCATGGCGTGGCAACCACTTCAGATGGAGGTGAGTGTACACATGAAAGCATGCAATGTGAATCTACTGGTCCCCCCAAATCTGAGCCCAGAATCACCTCATGGATGGCCAAACATCCACACATGCATCACACCCTGGCCATGTCAGTGTCAGACCCAAACGCACACACATGCACACATCACCAGAGACAAGTGCCACACACAACCATGAATGGATGAGCCACTGAACTGACACATCACCTGCATCCTTTACAATGTAGTCACAATGCCCACAACTGCATTATTGATGTATACTGCATTAAGTACATAGAACCGTAACCAATGCCATCCCCCTTCTTGTCCCCGACAGGCTCACATACAGACAGTGAGGATGCTGGCAATGCATCTCAGGCACCCCCTGCACATAAGAAAACAAGGACACAGAGGACACCCCCACAACATCAAGGTGAAAGGTAGAAGGGTCCAGATGCAGACTGTGAAACATCGGTGGAGCGCCACTTCCAAGACACAAGTTGCCACACCACCAACAACTGCCCCACCTACGGAGGATAACCCACCACCACCGATCCCAGCCACAGAGGGCCCACCCTCAGCTGCAGCTAGTTCAGCAGGAGAGGCAGCAGGCACTGCACCACTATCAGATGTGGAGGACACAACCGACTTCCACATGGAGATGCACACCCCAACCCCCCCTGGAACCGCCGAGCCATCACCACAGCAGACACCTGGGTCTAATCTCACTGGCGATGAGAACATGGGAGCTTTTAGTAGCCCCCTGGTGGCTTCATCTGTTGACCTGGTAGCATCACCGGGCACAGCTGCCACACCACCAGAACCCAACACTGCCCTCAACCTGGCCAGCATCAGCCAGCGGCAACAGGAAATAACTGTGCTGGTTGGCAGCATGTGGAGGAGGCTTCCCGTCTCAGGGCAGAGATTACGGAGACAGCAAGGCACTCCAGGGAGGGGATGGAGGCATGTACAGACAGGCTCTGTGGGGAGATTATCCGAGTCAGGGAGGTCCTCACACGGATAGCGGACCCATTGGACCGCCAATTCCCACCACCACCAGGACAGTCTGCCACTTCCTCATCCGCCAGTTCGAGGCAGACAAGCCTCCTCCGCCGCTCCTCATGCACCACCAGGCACACGTCTACGCAGCCTCCCAATGCTGGTGTTGGCAATGGCCAATAGGGAGTGCATGGTGAAGCCTCTGCGTGCATGGCTGGATGGAAACATTGTGGCAGACACATGTGGAACTGTTGTGGGGTGTGGGGGGAAGGGTGTTATGGGAAGATTGTGGGGTGGGGGGAAGGGTGTTATGGGACTGTTGTGGGGGGTGGGGGGAAGGGTGGTAGGATGTTTGGGGACATGCACATTTTCTTCTTTATGTTCCTTAATACACTGGTGTTTGAACAAAACACAGGCTTGGACTTCTTCATTGTGTATGTGTACTTTATTGACGCCAGGGTCCATTGTGCGCTTCCAAACAGACACCAGTGCATTTCTACACATATCCATGTGACAGTACGAAACCATGTTACTCAGACTATTTGGTTGATCAGATGCTGTCTCACAGCACGTCCCTCCTGGCCATCCCCTCTTGCATGACCTGCATCCCCTTCACCTCCGTCCTCATCACCATCATCATCCTCATCAGGTGCTTCTATTTCAACGTCAGGGGGCAGTGGCACATTCCGTCTGATACACATATTGTGCAGCATGACACATGCCATGGTGATCTTGGCCACCTTCTCATGGCCATACAGGGGAGCGCCACCAGACCTGCTGATGCCAAAAGTCTGCTCGATCACAATGCAGGTACGGGTATGTGCACGATTGTATTCCTCTTCGTGTCTGTTCTGTGGGTTCCGTACAGGGGTGAGCAGCCACCTCTTCAGGGGATAGCCGGCATCACCTGTATGGGGGGACGAATGGGGTCCTGTTACTGTTCACCTCAAGAGCGGCCTGTTCATATCACACAAATTGACTTTACATTGTGATTGAAGTACACAACTAACAGCATACATGCAGATGGTCTGTGTGACTGCAATGTGCAAAGGTGAGCTCGACCCTGCAAGTAGACATGCCCCGTTAATGCCTCCAACAGTAATTGACATGTCCTGGGTGAGGCCAGGTCTTAGGTGTCCCTGGGCCCAGGCAGATTTGGTACCACACTGCTGGTGTTATGCCATTCCAACATTGATGTTGCCATGCTGAGAGGCATCACTTCAGTGGTTCTATAGGTGCGTGGTGCAGTGCTATGGCTATGGGTGATCCCTTTGCATGCTTTCAAGGGCACATTGCATTATTGATGTTGTGCTGGACTAATTCTGTATGACTATCTTGACGGCATGTATGACATTTGTGTATTTTGTGGCGTGGAATGTTGTGCGATGTGGATGTGGATGGATGTTTAATTTTTCTAGACCTGGATTGTCATCTATGTTGAGTAGCTTATACTTGCATGTCTGTTCATCTCAAGTACGTTGTGGCCTTCCCAGATGGACATTGTCGTACATCTGTATGTGCATTTGTCCGACGGACGACAAGCTACACCCATTTCGAGTATGTATATCTCCCCCCCCCCATCACACCCAGTTGGAGTATGTATTTCTCCCCCCAATCACACCCAGTTGGAGTATGTATCTCCCCCCAATCACACCCAGTTGGAGTATGTATCTCCCCCCCCAATCACACTGCCATGTGCTTTCTCTGCTACTCACCAAGTAGCCACGAACGTTGTCCAGTTTGTCGCTCCATGTAGCGTGGGATAGTTGAGTTCCGCAGGACCATGGAATCATGGGTTGATCCGGGAAATCGGGCACAGCAATGTGTGATTATCTTGTTGGCGTCACATACCATTTGGACATTGATGGAGTGGAATTGCTTCCTGTTTCGGTAGACTACTTCATTGTGATGTGGGACCACCAATTCCACATGGGTACAGTTGATGGCCCCGATGCAACTTGGGATGCCTGCTAGTGAATAGAAGCCAACTTTGGTGTTTGCAATCTCCTGGGCAGTCAGTGGCATGAATATGTGTTCAGGTGCATGCTTCAGGAGGGCATCAAGTACCTGGTTCAGCCTGCGTGAGAATACTGGTTGTGAGATGCCATGCATCTGCCCCACTGTATGCTGGTAGGTGCCTGTGGCCAGGAAGTGGAGCACAGTCACCACCTTGAGTAGAGGGGGGATGGCAGTTCGGATGTCTATGAGGCTCACAGTGTCATTGTGTATCATGTCCACGATGCTGGTGATGGTATCCCGGTCCAGACAGTACAGGGTGTGTATCTGCTCTGGGGTTAGGTTAAATGGACTGGCTCTGATCCTGGGGATTGGTGGGTGCCTCTGTGGTATGATTAGGTGCCGTGCTGGTGCTTGCTGTTCCTGTCTTGCCCTCCTCCTCCTCCTCCTGCGTCT
The DNA here is from genome assembly GCF_040938575.1 of Ambystoma mexicanum. Classification (NCBI taxonomy): domain Eukaryota; kingdom Metazoa; phylum Chordata; class Amphibia; order Caudata; family Ambystomatidae; genus Ambystoma; species Ambystoma mexicanum. The sequence continues at coordinate 806,946,537 of NC_090924.1, read as the reverse complement.
CCTCTGTGCTGCCTGTTGTTGTTGCTGCTGCGCTGCAATCATGTCCCCCAGCCTATGTAATGCTGCAAGTATTGGAACCATCTTGGTGTGGGAAGGGGTGTGGGAAGGGGTGTGGTGTGCTCCTTTTGAGCTGCCACAGTCTCCATTTCCTCCACCTGTGCTGATTGTGTCCACCTGTGGCATGTGGAAACACTGCTCAGTTCTCTTAACGGGTGGTTCGCGATGCCGGTAATAGCGCCATGGCGGTAAGGGGTTTTGGGGCCTTTACCATGCCGCTATTGGCATGTCCACTTGCCTGTGATGCTGTGCTATTAGCGGCATGGCGTTATTTACGGGGTGGAGGGTCGCGCGCACGCGGACTGCCCGCTATTAGTGGCACCGTACTGAGTGGTGCCGCTAATAACGGTGAGCCGGGTCGTAATTCGCATGGGGATTTAACGTTACCGGTATTCCATTACCGGTAAGGTTAAATCCCTACCGCCTACCATGTAATGAGGCCCATAGAGTGCAAAACTGAACAAACAACAGTTTTCATTCAATTGACAATCACAAATGCTTACATTTTCCTCATATGGATGCCGACCCACCAGTCTGTAATTGGTGATAGGGTTGGGAGGATAGCTCAGGGGCAACGTGCTTGTCTTGGAAGCAAGACATCAGAGTAACCCATGTTTGAATCCTGGTCCTGCACTTAGAGAGTAATGAATTCATTAAAGGGGGGTGGATGAAGTGTGTACATTCCTGTAAAAGTTGTTCCCCTTTGCGCATTTCAAACACTTTCAAGACATCATGGATAAATGTGTTAATTGTTAAAACAGTTGAAATCTCCTTACGCCTTTTTACACTAGGTTTTGGTGTTTTATGGAAAAGCATACATGCAACGGACACTTAACAAATGCGAGAAGGTGCATTTACAATGGATTCTTCTGAACCCACGTTCATCGCAGTGCTAAAAACACTTGGCTTGCATAGGAATACATTGATTTAACGCTTGCAGGAACATGGCATGCTTGCTTTAAACTATGTTGTTTTTATGGACTCATCTTTGAGGCGGATATGGACATACCATTCCCAACCCCAACAACACCTGAAAATATGCGTCAAAACAGATATCATGCTATTTTAGTGATGGGAGTGTGGGGAACAGTGGAAAATGGGCCTACTGTGTTTTGAAAAATGCATAAATGCCTCCGGCAAATATTGAATTCAGTGACAATTCCAACGAAATCGGCAGGTTTTTACCAGGTGCAAATAAACATGTGCATTCCATTGGTTTCGAATCAGCAGAAAAATATCATGCTGCTGTATACATCATTTTTAGAAGCAGGGAAGAAACGAAAGGTGGAAAGGTGACATCCAGTCTGTGCTCCCAAGTCACCTCAAAAAACAACAAATATACATTAAAGGGTTGAAACCCTTTTTAAGAGGATCGTCACAACTTTACGCCTCTCCTTAGCAAACTTAATAACTTGCATAAGATCGAAAAATGAGTTCCAGTGTGAAAAATGAGTTAAACAGAAAACCTCCTGATTTTACACCATATTTTCCACTGTGTCTTGGAAATTATAGAAATTACAGAGAAGGGACTATATTGAACGAAAATCCCCTCAGTGGCATTTCTATTATTTTCTTTTTTACATTAGACCCTAAGTAAGCAATACTAATAGGAAAAATAGCTGAATAAAGACACACCATTTATAACTTGAGATGCAAGCAAGACTAGATGACCATCATCCAGGCTTTCTGATGTGCTTATCTATAATAACATCAGAATGTCATCTGGGAGATATCACTATATTCTTAGCAATGCATTCGAGACGCATGGGACATTACAATCGACGCATGTTTGGAGTGAAATGCCCCATGGAACACATAATTAGTCATACACGTGGTGAGTTATCTGTGGCCCCAGACTCTAAGTAACAGTTTGCTGTGAACCCATATACCCCATGGGGTCCAACATGAATTGACCATGGCACCTCCATAGAAGCCAGTGAACATTGTAAGGTCAGTGGTGCATCTCATCATTCAAACAGCTGCTTGTTGTAAATGGAGCTGGAGGACATGCTCAGAGCGTGAGAAAAAAATCACAGGCACAGCTGTGTCTTGTTTTCATTAGTGTTAAAGGCTCAATTATATAGTAAAACACAACTTCACTCAATTTAAAATAAATAGTTAAAGGCACGCCCAAACGCCTTTACAATTGTCCCTGAAATCAACCTTATTATGGCAAATTAAGAAGACTTTTAAGAAGCATATTTCCTTTTCCCTCTGCTGTTGAATTGTCTCTAAAGCAAATCCTTTTTTTTTTTAAAAACTTACATTTACAAAATAAAATGACTCATAGACTCGTTGGGCTCTATTCACAAATAATTAGGCATCTGAAAAGGGACACACAGAGAATCACATTTTATAAAGTATGCCTAATTTTGCGATAAGCGCAAGTCATTATATTCTGAATGGTGCCCTCACTAACCGGTGTATTTTCTGGGGGCAATATGCTATCGCACATGATGTGAAGGCTGGTCCCATTGACTACATTACAGTCAAGTAGGCATTCGCAAACGTTATATTTTCATAGGCTCCCTTGACCACAGGTATGATTGGAGCGCATTTTAACATGACTGGTATTAAAGGGTCTATTATTGTGAAATGTAGACAAAATATAACACATTATTGTTACTGTCAAACAATGTACACAAGATCACTTGCATGCCTTATGCCTCAGTATTGTGCATTCCCCTATGCTTGTTCCAAATGGAGTAGGTTCAGGAAATGCCTGAATGTTGCTTGCATGCAAGAGTACATCTAATGTGTGAATACATGAATGTCCATTTCTATGCACCTCTCGAATGAGCAGCAGCCCATCTGGTTTCCCAAATGGGGTGAGAATTTGTGAAGGAACATTCTGGCCCGTTTGTGGGTGATATAAAATTATCATGAAAGTGAGGCTGTGGGATTTTGTGGGAAATTATTTATTGTGAATCCAGGTTCTTTATAATTTCAATGCACTTTGAACCCTTAAAAAACTCCAATCCGTGACAGAGTCGCTGATAGTGTCTTTGCAGCCATGGCACTTCCTGCAGAGCACTTAATCAGGTGCTAATAACGTTTTGGTGCAGTTTCTAAAAACGGCAGTACTTTCCAGAAACAATTGACATTACATTTCTGTGAACAGAGGATAGCACAGGGGCAATGCGGAGGTCTTGGAATCAAGACCATGCCAAGCAACAGAGCTTTGAATCCCGGATCTGCGCTTAGAAACTGAACTCAGGTAAGGTATTAGGTGCATTATAAAAAACAAGTAAATAAATAAATAAATGTGACATTAGAAGTGGAGGCAAGTGGTGTTCGTGGGTGGATGCTGAGATCCCCTGATGCCCTATTTGGTAGCTGGACTTTCCCACCGGAACCTGTGTTCAACCGTGGGCCCGCCCCCACTGATTCCTCACCTGCCAGACCAGTGCCTTTGAAACGGATGGGACTATGCAAAGCCCGACAGCAGCCAGAACGCAGCAGTAGGTAAGGCTGCAAGCTCCTTTAGAGCAAGACTCAAATCCGATGAGCTTGGAAATCCGTAATAGGGCTAGTACAATGGTGCCTAAGTGAATCCGCAGGAGAGAGGTTAAAAGAGACTGCAGGAGAGACAATCAAGGCCTACCCAAAATGATGTGGATGTTCAAATATTGAAAATCTACAAGACCAGGGAAGAATCCGACTCCATAGAGGCTGAGGGAGAAAAGGAGTCTGGCTGTCTGCCGACCGTCAGGGAAAATATCCCTGCATTGGCAGAAATAAGTGACAGAATCGAGGCCCAGGACGAGGATGGAGGGGGAAGAGTGCGGAAACCCGAGGATACAAAAGAGCTGGGACAGGGAGAAGTCAGACCCCATGGACCTGGGGTGAAAAAGAAATGACAAGAGAACTGCCACAGAATTATATTTTGGCTCTGAACCAGAATAAGTATCCAGCCGACCTTCCCCACAAGCAAGAGCTAAAAAACTCGGATCTGGCTGCAAAGGACCTATTTGTTCTAACAGAAACAATCTCCTTGCCGAAGCGGTAGAGTCTATCTATCATTAATGACCGAATGGCAGGGTTGAATTACAAAATGCAAATGTAGTAAAGAGTAATGTAGATATGGAGTCTGCAGTATTGTCAAAAATACCACCTGGGTGGAGAGCAAGAAGCATTGTAACCTAAAATATGGGAAAAATCCACAATGAAAACGAAATCCCGGAATCTCCAATAAAAACTCACCCTACAAGACAACAAAGGCGAGGAATGGAGCACGACCAGTGGAGCTCGATGGAGGAGATAAAGTGTAATTCAAATAAAAACTACACGCCGCCTCGATTTGAAGGAGATAAATCTATACTAAGAAATATATCAATCAGCAGTAGGATGTCTTCATCCTCCACGAGGAGTACCCAAGAGGAGCCCATCTTTGAGAGAGGGCAGCAGAATTGGGGAGGGTATTCATCGAGATATGCAATGACCCATATACAGCATACAGTGATGGCAGCGCTCACCATCTCGCTAGCCCCTTTCACTAGACTCTATCAGTCGCTCAATAACTCACTGCAAGATCAGGCCAAATAAATAGCGATGGCACACGCAAAAATGACAGGCTTGAGTGCTTTGTAAATAAAGTTCAAGACAGGTTAGAAAAAGAAGCTTAAGATTGAATCAGTGACAAAATCGTCTTTGTGACCTGGCAAGAAGAGAGACAACAGATAATCTCTACTAATGGAAGCAATATTGGAAGATTTTAAATGGATTCAGGCCGAATGGAAAAAAGATCATGCAACGAGAGGGGAGAACTATGAGGTGGTGGGCCCGGAACGGAGGACTTCTGGGGAAAGAGGAAAACGAGAGCGGAATAACCGGATAAAACATCCAAGGCATGACCCCATAAGAAGCCAGATGAAAGATCCAGAAAGGAACAGTGGATCTCGGGATAGAAATACATCAGAGACACTAAATCCATCAGCACAAATAGTGCTTGAATCAAGCAAGAACCAGGAAGAAGAGGGGGAGTGCGAAAGTGCAAGGAGGCTTCAAGGTCCAGCCAAAGAAGGAAATATCTTTCCGATATTCCACCCAACAAAAGCTCCTGAGGTGAAAGCCATAAACTGGGCACAAATGAATAAAAATGGAAAAAAACATGAAAACATAAAAACAGGGAGGAAGAGAAAATTGTTCCATGGCTTTCCTAAAGAATATAAGAATGCCCCCTGCCAGATGTGACCCAAATACGAAACGCCCCAGAAGAGAACTGGCAATGCCCCATGAGAAAACATCAATGAAGCCCATTGTAGCATCAAATACTCTCTTGAGGCCTCCAATGGAGAAAGAAGAAATTGAATTATCCATCTCGGAGACCTGATCGAAATAATGGAAAGGGTGGAAGAATATGAGGAATGGAATAACCTAAGCTGTTCTGATTGCATAGAAGTTGAATGAAAGGTAAATCGAATAATGTCGGGCCCCATTTCTGGGCCGACTCCCTCACTCCCGAGAAGGAAAGACCAAGTCTTCTAACAAAAAAAATCCCTCTTTTAAAACATTGGAAGAAAAAAGAGTAGCCCTGGGAGAGGCGCTACAGGGTGAACTACATCAAAGAACTGTCGATAAAATGAAATCAAAGAACACCACGCAGAACAACCAAAGTGCCCTTGCAATAAATGAGAACAAAAAAGAACTGAACATTCAAATTAGAAATAGAGACAGAAGAGTATGCATGTATATGATAATATCTGGATCCAATGCACATATTTTAAACTGCAGAAATGTGATGAAGCTCCATCAACATATCCCAAAGATGAAATACATATCAACTGAAGATATCTGGGTAGTGGAGTTTGAGAATCAGAGTAGAATGGACTGGGTCATACTTCCTCTTGAATCCCAACTGGTCATGGAATATTTATTGGAATCCTGTGACAAACTCCTACCTTTGGTATATGATCTAAGTGACTGTAAGAAGTCTGATAAATCAAGGAAGGGGAGTGAGTCATCCGGAAGAAACACCAAACCAAATGCTGCTAACAAACTATCAATCGCAAAATGGAAAGACAGCGAGCATATGCCATTAAAGGAAAAACAGCAGCGACTCCAACGAAAATCCCTTCTGCCATTGACATTCACATTGATAACTCCTCCCAAAACAAGAGGAGTTTAAAAGCACAGCAAGACCATTGACAACAAGAGCATAAGTTGAAAAATTGGGATTGGTTAGCAGGGGCTCAAGGAAACCCCCAACAACAATAAACCTTCTGGAAATATGAAGATAAAGGTCTCCACATCGGCTCCTGGAATACAAGCTGATTTAGATCCCTTTTTTCAAAATAATCCTGGAAGTTGGCACAGTTTGATATTCTTTGCTTCCAAGAGACTTGTATAAGGTCCAATCCATCAGGCGACGGCTACGAGACCCATCAGAACCCTGCATGTAAAGGTCCATTGGGGAGGCCCTACTCAGGTCTTTTGACCATGATTAAGGAGAATAAAGGGCTGCTAGTTGAAAGAATATTATATCTAAATCCATTTGTTCAAGTGGTGAAAATGAGCAGGGGAGGGAATCCATGTTGAAAGTACAAATCCTCCTGATAAATGTTTTACTGGAGTGTCAATATGTGACCAGAGGAGTACTTCATTAAATCGATAATGAGCTGGTGGATAAGGCCCTGATTTCAATGGAAAATCCTTGAGGGGGGGAATTTGATGTGGAGGAGGTAAGAGTAATGATATCTAAGCTTAGTTCATCCATGGAAACAGGCCCTGATGGTTTATCAAACCAAGGTCTAAAGGGTAATGTTAATGCCTCGGGGGACTAACTGGTAAAACTGTTCAGACAGATTATGCAGACCAAGCAAGTGCCGACCTCATGGTGTGAGGCCATTCTAGTCCCTATTTTTGAGAAGGGCAACCGAGCCGATCTGAAGAACTATCACCAGATCGGCTTCCTGGATTCCTTGGGGGAACTATTTGCATCTGTCTTGTTGAGAGACCTGAGTGAATGGGCAATAGAAGCAGGCCGATTGGACCCTAGACAAACAGGTTTTGTAAGAGGATTAGGGATCTCGTTCAATCTGCTTATACTTAATGTTTTGAAACAGAGCGGCATGGAGACAAAGATGCCCTGATCTCCTCTGACCTTTCCCTCTCTGTCCCTCTCTCCACTCCTCTCTCCTGGAGTGATCACTTTCTCCTCTCCTCCCACCTCACCCTCCCTACCCCTCAGGCAAAGCCACCCCCATCACTGCCACCTTCCTTCTCAGTCATCCGACCCATGAAGCGCGTGTCAGTTGAGGCTTTTGCTGCCACCTTCTCACCCCCTCCTCCCCCTTCGGCTGACTCCCACCCTGACACAGCCCTCTCCACTCTCCACTCTGCTATATCTGATACTCTTGATATCCTTGCCCCTGTCATGAGAATCCGCCTGAAGCCCAAAGCCAAATGTAAATCCTGGTATAACTCGGATCTCCTCACCCTTAAACGCAAGTGCAGGGTGGCAGAGAGGAAATAGCGTGCTTCATGTTCATCCTCTGACAAACTGGCCTGTCGCCTGCTCCAAAGGCAATACCGGCTCTCCGTTCTCACCAAGAGGAGAACCCTTATCCAAGCCTGCATCTCTGCGGCATATAACAATTCGGCCGAACTCTTTAAAATCTGCAAGGAGCTGGCCAACCCTGCTGCAGTCTCCACCTCTCATGTCCCCTCCCAGGCCCTCTGCATGGCACTTGCCTCCCACTTCATTTCAAGAACTCAGGACATCCTGTCCTCACTCTCCTCCTATCACCTCCCCCCTCTATTCCCTGCCCTTCCTCTGGCTCTTCTACAGCCACCCTTCCTCTCTCCTTCTCTGCCTTTCCCCTTTTTTCTGCTGACAAGGTTTCAAGACAAGTCCGATCTATGCAAGTCTCGTCAAAAAAGGTCCACCCCTGTTCCTCCAAAACTATCAAGGACCACATCGACTCCTTGGCTCCTGCCCTTGCTGACTTCTGCAATCACTCCTTCACCTCTGGAGTCTTCCCATCCACTCTCAAGCACTCCCTTGTGCACCCCTTCTTAAGAAACCCTATTCCGACCCTTCCTGCCCAGCTAACTATCGCCCTATCTCTATCACTCCCTTCCTGGGCAAGCTCCTGGAGAAACTGGCCATCTCCCAGCTTAATCTCCATGCTGAATCTGTTGGTAGTCTTCATGACCATCAGTCTGGCTTCAGAGCTGCCAGAAGCATGGAAACTTCTCTCCTGAACATCCGTGAGGACCTGCTCTCGAACCTTGACTCTAACATTCCATGTGTTCTCATTTTGCTTGATCTCTCTTCTGCCTTTGATACTGTCAACCATACCCTCCTGCTCAACTGTCTCCATGATAACCTGGGCATCACTGGTCAGGCTCTGGCGTGGCTGACCTCTTTCCTCTCAAATCGACCCTCCCAGGTCCAACTGGGGTCTTTCCTCTCTGACATCTTTTTCTCTACCTGTGGTGTCCCCCAGGGATCTAACCTCGCTCCCTGGCTGTTCAACCAGTATCTGGCACTTCTCGCCCACCGTATCGCCGCTCTCTGCCCCTACTTTCAGTGCTATGCGGATGATACCCAGCTCATATTCAGGCTACCCTCGGCCTCCTCTTCTCCTTCCCTCATCTCTGACTGTCTTTCTGCTATCCAGGAATGGTGTGCCGCCAACGACCTCTGCCTTAATGCCAGTAAGACTGAGATTCTACTCATTGGCACTCCCACTCCCTCCTTCCATGCTGCTCTCTGGCCGGCCTCTCTGGGCGTCTTCCTGCTCCTACCTGCAAGGCAAAAAACCTCGGGGTTATCTTCAACTCCACACTCTCCTTCTCTCCTCACATATCCGACATCTCTAAGAAGTCACACTACCAGCTACACCTCCTCAGAGATATCCTTCCTTTCCTCTACTTCCCCTAGAAGCTCACTGTCTCTAGAGCCCTGGTTCTCTCGAAGCTGGACTACTGTAACAGCCTCTATCTAAATCTGCCGGCTCTACTCTCCGCCCTTTGCAACTCATCCAGAACAGGACTGCGAGACTTGTCCTTGGCCTCAAGCCCAGGGACCGTATCTCTCCAGGACTGAAATCACTACACTGGCTCCCAGTGACTGCAAGGATCCAAGTTCAAAACCCTGGGGCCTTGGGCCAAAATACCTTCAACTCTCTCTTCCTAAATATTTTCCTTTTCGAGCTCTTCGATCATCCGCCTCCAACTCCCTCAGGGTCAGCCGCTTTTCCAAACAACGAGTTTGGGGCAGATCTCTCTCCGCTACAGGGGCCTCCCTCTGGAACAGCCTCCCTGCCTCCCTGAAACTTGAGAACCATCTCCGGTTCCGGAAGCACCTCAAAAACGTCCTCTTTGCCTCCGCTTTCTCTCCCCCTCTCCCCTGCTAATACTACTGAAACTGCACTCAATCTGCAACTGGGCCACTCACCGTTCTTGGTCCTTGGCCCAGCAACTCTCCCCTGCACTGCCTCCCCGGCAACCCCTGCACTGCAGGACTGTGTCTGTATCCCTACAGCACCCCTTCCCAGCACTTGTCTGCACTTACCTCGCACTTGCCACCAGCTGGCCCTTGTTATTTATCCTGTATGCTGTATGCTAATAACCCTGTACTGCACTTTCCCCTCTCCCTTTCCCCCATGCACTTTTCCCTTCCCCTCTAACCTTGCACTTGCGCGATCTGAATGACACCTGGCCTAGTAGGATCGTTGTCTGTCTCCCCTTGCTTCCCCCCCTGCCTCGTCGAACCTTGAAACACTTGTGTCTAGGCGCGTTACAAATGCCATATCATATCATATCACATCATAGCACTGTCAACTTGGCCTCCATGGACCTTGAACAGGCATTTGACGAGGTAATCTGTTGTCTAAGCTCACAGAATGGAATTGTCCTACAGATCTGATTGAGGCAATTAGAGCCCTATATACGGACACATCAATCTAAGTGAGACTATCTGCTGAGGGGGTGCTGTCAAGGAAAATATACACCCACCGTGGGCTGAAGCAGGGATGCACCTTGGCACCCCTGCTTTTTAGTCTCTATATGTCAGACCTGATGGAAACTCAAAAAGATATCCAAGCTTTCCAACCAAAGATCAATTTCAGCGAAGTTCCATGGATAAAGTACACGGACAACTTGGTCTTTATTGACCAAATACCTATTCGTCTACTACAAAGTCTTACTGAATTCAATATCTATTTGAAAGAGAATGCCATGCAGATTAACGTGGCAAAATCTAAAAAGTTGATCATGTCGTCTATGCAAAGGTAAAAGAAGGACACTTTTTCATCGAGGTTGGAAAATAATGAATATTGAGACAGTGGACCTCATGACCTATTTGGGAATAGTGATAAATAAAAACTTAGATGAAAAAGGCCATCACATTCCAAGATGGCAGTGATGTGCAGAGGACGTGCTTGAGCGTCGCTTCATCCCCCCTCCAAGGCCGCAACAATAAAGGTTAATAATAAAGCGGAAAAAGTGCTCAGCAGGAACGAAGCAGGTCGGAGAACATCAGGACCAGACGCAAGACTCAATGATTGAGGAGATCGCGTCTTTCTGAGCTCCACAGAGGGATCCCGGTGGAGGAGCCCACAGCTGACGGAAGCAGAGCGCGGGCAGCCGAGAGTCCGGCACGCCCCTCAAGGAGAGCCAGAGAGGGGTGTTTACAGCCAGGAAAGCGCCCCGGCAGAGAAGCATCGACAGACAGAGACTGCAATCACGGCTCAGTCAGACACCAGAGGCCCATTCGGGGACAAAGCACAGGCTGTTTGAAGGAAGCCGAGGCGAAGGAGAGGCGGCCCTGCGACCCTCTCCCAGAAGTGTAGTATGCAGAAAACCAAAGAAACAATGCACCAGAAGGGAGTGGCAGATGGAATCGGACAGTGAGGCAGTTTTACGCTAGATCTCAGTGCCCACAAGGTACGCCGGCCCGGGGATCAGAGAAGGGGAGAAGCAACCCTGTGTAACATGGAGGTACACGCGTGGGAGGGTAAATGCCAGGCCCACCCAGAGAACCGAACCTGGAGGTGCTCAGAGGGAATCCCCTTCCTCTGAACTTAGAAAAAGTGAGGGGTCTAAGAAGAGATTACGCGGGGACCCCCCTGCAAGAAACGTTCTCTGAGGCCACAGGAAGCATGAGTATCCACCGTGTTATAGACTTTAGGACACACCCGACCCATGTGGATTTTGGAAACTGGGATGATCACAGCCTAGGAACCGAGACAGGCTGAGGGAACGGGGCGCCTAAGGTGAAGCGAAGCAGCTGGTATCAACATCCATGAGACAGTGGGTCAACACAAAGGCCCTATATACCGCCCCAAACAAGAAGATACTGAATAAAACTGCAACCATCCCGCCCAAGTGAGCGCATCGACATACCTCACAACACTGCTAACAGGCCAAGTACCACACTCCACGCAGCGAGGGTGAGAAGAGATAACCAGGAAGACCCATAAACACTGAGACTCAATAACTTGGCAACGGTCAAAACCCAAGGGAAGATCCAACGAATCAGAGTAGCAGAACAGAAGAGATCACAACCCCCCAACCTCACGCAGAGGTCATAGTGAGAGACGGGAAAGGCGGTACAAAATACCATATTACGGCTTGGAAATATACATTCGGAGAAGACTCCCGTGGGGAAGGCAGTGCTACAGCGTCATGGGAAAACAGACGGACAACAGCGCCTATGTCCAAAACTAGGGCGAGACCAGCGCAATCCATCCTGCAGACACCCCAGAAGAAGCAGGACCAGTGCCTGCCACAACTTTGGGGCGCAGACTTAGCTATACATATAACATCCACGAAAAAGAAAAACCAAGAAGGATAGGCTGGTATGGCGGGCACGGAATTATTGAACACAGAAATGGCATCGAGAGAGGATATGAAAATGTGATTTGGGGAATTTCAGGCCCAATTCCTGGCTACAATGCAGACCCAATTTGAGACAATGAAAAGCAATATGAGATCGGCAGTACAAGAGCTAAGAACTGAGATGACAAGTCTAGGGAAGAGTACAAACACTTTGGAGAAAATAACGCAAAACCTAGACGAAGAGGCCCAACAACACGCAGATATCCAGGAACATCTGTTGCGACGGACCCACTACCTCGAGCAACAATGCGAGAACTTAGAGAACCGATCAAGGAGGTCGAACATAAGAATAAAAAATATGGTGGAATCAGTAGAAGAAAGGGACCTGAAAGATGCAGCCCAGCAAGTCTTCAAGGATATCCTCAACGCAAAGGAAGAGGAGGAAGTCGCAATAGATAGGGTACACAGAGTGGGCCCTAACAGAATAGGAGAACCTGGATCATGACCTCGAGACTTGCTGGTGGCACTCACTTCATACCCCCAAAAAGAACAGATTCTGTGAAGGACCCAGACAATGGATCATATCCGAATGAATGGAGAGGACATTCAGCTATATCAAGACCTGCCACAGTCCACGCTGCAGAAATGCCGGGAAATGGGTCCAGTGGTAAGAGATCTCACAACGAAACAAATTAGATATAAATGGACATTGCCATTTGGATTACTGTTCACGTGGGAATGATATGATATGATATTTTATTTGTATCGCGCTCGTACACAGGTGTTTCAGAGCGTGACCAGGCAAAGGGAGGGGAACAGGGGAAAACAAAAACAACAATCTTACTAGGCCCAGTGACATTGAGAACATGCAAGTCCATGGGGAAGGGAAAAGGGGGAAAGTGCATGGGAGGGGGGAGAAATTGGAAAGTGCAGAGCATAGAAGAGGACAAGATAGATAATAAGTAAAATAAATAAATAAGGTGATCCAAAGCAGTGGTAGTGCAGCCTGTGAGTGGCCCAGTGCAGGGTTAGTCAGAGTATCTTATAAGTGCAGACTAAGGGGGTGTTGTATGGGTACAGATACAGGCCCCAGTGTATGGGGTGGCCAGGAGGCAGTGCAGGGGGGTGGCAGGGTGAGCAGGTACCTGGGCCCGAAGTGAAGAGGGTGGGCAGGTGCAGCATTGGCGAGAGAAAGTAGATCTGCAGGGGAGAAGAGGGGCAAAGGCAGAGGTGAAGAGAAAGGTCTTGAGGAGTTTCCGGAACCAGTCGATGGTTCTCCTCAAGTTTCAAGGTGGCAGGTAGGCAGGTCTAAAGGGAGGACCCCGCCGAAGATAGAGATCTACCACCAGCTCGTTTCTTTGAAAAACAACTGACCCTGAGGGAGTTAGAGGTAGAGGAGCGAAGAACTCTAGAGGGGAGGTATTTACGGAGGTATAGTTGAAGGTAATTTGGACCCAGGCCCCAGAAAACCTTGTGGACAATGCAAAGGGTTTTAAATATAATCCTTACAACCACAGGGAGCCAATGATGGGATTTCAGAGCTGGAGAGATGCGATCCCAGGGCCTGAGGCCAAGGACAAGTCTTGCAGTCCTGTTCTGGATTAGCTGTAAAGGGCAGAGAGTGGAGGCAGGTAGATTCATGGGAAGGGAAACAAAGAAGGGTAACGACCTGTGAAGAAGGGAGGCAAATACTGGGCATACAAGATCAAGAAGGAGTCAACAAAGGAAGGACGAGAGAAAGGACAGCCCCGAGAAAATCAGCCTGGGAACGGAAGAGAAGTGATAGAAAAGTGAAGGGGCCACTGACAAAGGAGTAAGAAGACTAACGAGAAGGCCATGTACGTTAGCAGCAGAGAGACTTCGAGTCCGTTAGAATCTCCATCCTGGTCAATCAACAACCAGTGGGAGAGCGAGTCTTCCACAAGTACAGGTGCGGAGGAGGCAGAGGAGGACACTTGGCATGCTTGCTGGAATCCAGAGAGTTTTAGAACACCCTACTAGTTATCCCTGAGAAATGATGGGCATGGTGTGGACGGCACAACGCCTGAGCGGTCAAAGGAACCAGAGCCCACCTCAGGGCAGTTTATGGGGGAGGGCGAAAGGAAACAGGCAAGTTGAGGGTTGCACAGTTGGGGGGAGGAAATGGACCGGGAAGGACCATAAGCATTTGAATGCACAACAAGGCACACACACAGAGATGCGCTCCCCCGTGACACGATGGGGATAAAAATATTGACATATAACATCCGCGGGTTAAACTCCCCAGTAAAAAGGAAGAAAGTGGAGCATTTCCTGAAAAAAGGGAAATACGATATAATAATGCTCCAGGAAACACACATTAGAGGGCAGGACAAGAAGAAGCTCTGGCAGAAAGGGTGTAATCAGATACTACAGGTAAACGCACAAGGAAAAAAAGCAGGGGTCCTGATCGCTGCCCGAGATTCCCTAAACAGACAGACACTTCACACAGAGGTGGATAAACAGGGGAGATATTTATTTGTGAATACGAAAATAGAAGGGTACCCCCTCACGCTGGCGGCTCTATAAGCCCCCAATAAGGGACATGAAGGATTCCTCAAAGACACCTTAGATAAATTAGAACGATTCGCCACTGGGGAGATAGTGCTGGGAGGGGACTTGAATATCGGATGGGACCCCACTCTCGACAGATCGGGTCCCAGACAGCAGGGTCAGGGAACCCCACTGAAAGCCTTAAAACAGAAAATGTCCAACCTAGCATTGGAAGATTTCTGGAGGCATACGAACACTAAACAACAAGGCTTCACATACTTCTCAAATGTCCATAACACCATGTCAAGGATAGATTACCTCCGGGCTTCGACAGGAAATCCTGGAGAAAATACGGAAATCAGAGACAGGCTCCATCTTACTCTCCGATCATGCCCCTTTGTGGGCTGAGATATTGCTGACCCCAAATGTCCCAGGGTTGTGGAAATGGCGACTGCCAGAGGAAATAGTCCAGGAACCTGTGTTAGGGAACACTCTCCTGGATCACATTATCGAATACCTATCGTATAGTAACCTCCCAGAAATATCTGAAGAATCACAATGGGAAGTGCCAAAGGCAGTCACGAGGGGATACCTAATCGCACTAAAGACTCAAAGGGAGAAACAGAACCTCAAATGGAAAAAAGAGTTAAAGGCAAACATAAGCAAAATCCAAGCCGAAATAATGCAGAAACCCACATCTAAATTACAAAAAGCCCTGAGACACATCCAAGGCCAGTTGGACTCTCTTTGCACAAAAAAAGCAGAGAGACACTTGATTCGGCTGAAACACTTGTACTATATGAAGGCAAATAAGGCTGATAAATTACTGGCCAACTTAAAGGGAAAAAAAACAATCGTCAGAGATTGGGAACATATTTGAGCAATTCTATCGGTGCCTTTCCTCGTTGGATCAACTAGACGAGAGGCAACAAAAAACAAACTTAGAGGGGGTAAACCTTCCGGTATTATTGGAAGAAGAAAGGCAAATACTAGACAAAGACATTACTGAGGAAGAAGTTAGCAAAGCAATTAGAGACCTCCCCAGGAACAAGGTCCTGGGTCCAGATGGATATACTGCACAGTTCTATAAGACATACTGAGACATACTGAGACATATTGACCCCGGCCCTAATAGAATTATTTAACACCTTAAAAGATAAAGGTAACATCACAACACTCATCTATGAATGAGGCAAAGATGCTGGTAATTCACAAACAGAGGAAAGACTCGCAACTCTCAAGTTCATTCCGCCTGATACTGTTGATAAACCAAGACGCAAAGTTATACACTAAAATCTTAGCCACCAGGTTTAAGCAGGTACTCCCTAATTGATCCATCAGGATCAATCCGGGTTTGTCCCACAAAGACAAACACACAACAGCATCAGCAGGGTCCTCCATCTGGTGGAAAAATAGAAATAACACACTCCCCAGCTATAGTCTTGGCTTTAGACACAGAAAATGCATTTGATCGTGTAGAGTGGACGCTTCTTTTGCATATAATGCGGAAAACGGGGGTAGGAGAAACCTTCATGAACAGCGTGAAGGCAAACTGTACCTTCACAACTATACCAGTAGCAGTGAATGGAGGCCTGTCCAATAAAGTTCAAATTGAGAGAAGGACAAAACAAGGGTGCCCCCTATCCCTCTTACTATATACTATATTTTTGGAACCACTACTGGCGCGAATAAGGAACAAACAGGAAATAAAAGGCATAGATATGACAGGAAACACCCATAAAATTGCAGCATATGCAGATGACATGCTGGTGACCGTGGGGGAACTCTCATGCAGGAGATTGAAACATTTGGCTCCCTTTCAGGCCTAAAAATCAACAGACAGAAATCAGAAATCCTGATACTGGCGGGCAATAATACCCATTTTCAATCAGTAGCATCCGATCTGCACCTGAAAGTAGTGAAATGGGGGTCAAATACCTGGGGATCACCTTGACAGGTAAAATACAAGACCGAAATTCCCAAAACTACCCCAACTGCTACAACATATCAAACGGGACCTGCTGAGATGGAACCCCTTATCAATATTGTGGTGGGGGTGAATAAGGGTGATGAAAATGATCTTTCTACCAAAACTTTTGTACCTGTTCCAAGCGATACCATTTAGAATTCCACCAGCTTTCTTCAAGTCCCTAACGAAAGTTATTTCAGCATACATATTGCAGGGAAACCCCTGAGGGTATCAAGTGCGGTTCTTACCACATTAAGTAAGGACGGCGGCTGTGCCCTTCTGCACTTTAAGAAATATTACGAGGCTGCCCAACTATGGGTATTGAAAGAATGGATACCAGATAACTCACAGAAGTTGTGGGCAGCACAAGATAGACCAGTAGCAACTACACCCACCATGGACCTTCTCTCGCTGGGGAGGAATATAGACACCCCAATGTACAAATCAGTGAAATAATGAAAGCAACATTAGAAATCTGGGATAAGGCAACACAGAAAGGCACACTAACAAAAGATCCAGCCCCCTTTATGCCATTATTCAAAAATCCTGACTTTCCACCA
Source organism: Ambystoma mexicanum (assembly GCF_040938575.1). Taxonomy (NCBI): domain Eukaryota; kingdom Metazoa; phylum Chordata; class Amphibia; order Caudata; family Ambystomatidae; genus Ambystoma; species Ambystoma mexicanum. Next base: position 806,929,653 of record NC_090924.1, on the reverse strand, counting down.
GGACTAGAGAAAAGGTCATTCCAGAAGTGGGAGGAGGCAGGATGTAAAATGGCCAGAGACATGTACCAGACACAACTGATAAAACCATTTGAGGACTGTACAGCACGGCTAAACCTGAAAGCCAATGACAGATACAAATACGAACAACTACATCACTGGTTGGGCACACCAGAATAAAAAAAGCTGCAACAAGGGAGTTAACTCCTTTCGAAAACATAGTTAATGACACACGTAAAACGATCCCCAAAGAGCGATGGGTATACATATGGGGGATGATACACAAACTTACTAAGGCGATACAGACAAAAGAAATGTGGATGAAAATTCTCTTTCAATGGCATTATATACCAGAAAGGCTCCCTACAATGTATCAAGACTCCCCAAATAAATGCTGGAGGGAATGAGGAGGGGAAAGGTACTGGCGGCACATTTGGTGGGACTGTCCAAACCTACAGCAGTACTGGGTAGATGTGAAGGCACATATGCAACTAATGTTCTAAGGCATGGGGAATTAGGGGAAGAAGTATGGTTATGTGGGCTATGGGACCCTAAAGATAAACAACTAATCAAAACGCAAAAACAAAACTTTATGGGTCTAGTGATAGGAACATGGCTGGAAATAGACCAAAAAGGGAAACAGAAGCACCCGCCCCTGGCAATCGACTGGATAAGGAGAGTCTGGTCACATATAACTATGGAGCACTTAACGTACAATATGCAAGGGCACAATGAAAAGTTTAGGGACGATTGGGGCGAGACCCTTGAATACCTCCAAAGCGACTATATGGAGCAGTGGAGCCCACACAATATAAAGATACTGGACATGTTTAATAAAGAAAGAGAGGAAATACACCAGAAAACACAGACTTATACAAGGAACTTCCCGGGGGGGAGGGGCTAGAGAGGAGGGGGATGGTATTGTTACATGTTGAATGTTGTAAAATCAATAAAAAAAAAAGAAAAAGGCCTTCACACAATGCTAAGAATTAAGCTGGGAAAGCTCACAACCCAGGGGGCATCCCAGCATAGAAGATACAGGAGTTATTCAACTCTCCCACTCATTACATTCTATAAACAGAAAGTGGTGCAGATCTTGACATACAGAGCTGAATCTCTGTTAAACCTTTCATGGAAAGTGTGGGGAGAATTAGGGGGGGAGATTCTCACAAAGATTTTAAGGTTGCAAAACTTGTCCCATTGTCTGCCATTAGATACGAGCTGCGGCTCCAATCCCTGGAATCGATAGCTTTGTGGAAAATTATATCACTATATAGAAAATGTATGATCAAAGACACTTTTGCCCTTTTCTCCATCTTGAAGTCAAAAGAGACCGACCAAGATAGGGCATTGAGCCTGTGGTTGAATAAATGTGAGGCCTACCTGGAAAGATGTCACATCACAAGGGACCTACTTATGTCCGATCCAACTAAAATGAAAAAAAGTTGCAATCCCTGGATTCAATTGAAACCATGGAGACAAGGAACAGAGATACATAGAGACCTAGACTGAGCATGGAGTGGAAAGGGTTAAATCAACCTCCAGGCTATCTCCAAAGGTTTCCATCAGCACACTACCAAGACCTTCTGTTAAGGTTTGTTTGTTTGTTTTATTATTTATAATGCGCGCCAGACCCGAAGGTATCAGGGCGCAGATGAAACAAGACAATTTTCAGCTTGGGTTACAGTGCTGTACAGATGTATGCTGTAGAAAATACATATACAGGCATGATGCAATGAGCATATTATGCACAGCTACAGTTAACTTGTCGGGAAGTCTTGAAAAATTATATACAGTTAGACTGGGGTAGACAGCAAAATATTACAGGGACAAAAAGCTATATACAGTGCAGGGTGTCGGAGGTGGATCCTTGGGTTTATTGGTCATTTTCTTTGATCCAGTTGATGAGATTATGTCTAAAGTGCGGGTATGTTTGGTTTGCCCTTAAGAAGGGAGAAGGCTGTTACAAAGCTGAGCCATTTTGACTGGGAAACTGCACCCTCCCGCTTTGGTGAGTTTAAATCTTGGGACCATCAGACAGTTGGAGTTGGCCATTCTAGAAGGCCTGCTAGATGATTTACTGACAAATCTTTCTGTAAGATAGCGTGGGGCAGCGTTTTTCAGACACTTATGTGTTAATGAGTCAGTTTTTAGTAAGATTATATCGTTAGTGGTAAGCTGATAAGGGCTTTTTTTTAGCTAATCCTAACGCTGCTCTAAGGGATTTATTTTGGAGAATCTGAATTTTGTTGATGATGTATTTATTGGCCCCAGGTATAGTGAGTTACAATAGTCCAGTTTGGACAGAATTAGCACTTTGGCTGAGAGAGTACAGCTATTCGTGTAGAGGAATGGCTTGGCGGCTCTAATAAGTTTACAGCTGTAAGCAGTATTGTAAGCCATGGTATTTACCTGTTTGGTAAATGTGAGGGAGGCGTCTAGGTAAAAACGTAACTTGGCGACTTTAATGGTGTTGCCATCAATGTTAAAAGTGGAATATTTATGTCCTAGTTTGTTGAGGTTTGGGGTGGCGCCCAGGATGATGAGCTCAGTTTTGCCATCATTCCTGCATAGACCATGGGCAGCCATCCATGGACGGATGATAAGGTAGACTCTATTCACCAAGACCAAATCCTTGGCATAATCTCCAGTAAGTGGTATGAGGATCTGGGTATCATCGGCATAGTTAGTGTAGGTGATACCAAGACTGTCTAGATCATCGAAAAGGGGCTTGGGGAATATGTTATACATAGTAGGTGAGACGCATGAACCCTGTGTACCCCACAAGTGATGACAATAGGATCGGTGGATGAAGAGGGTGAAAAGACTTGCATAGTCCTATTATTCAGGAAAGAATTTATCCAGCATGGCATCTTGGGAGAAGTATGCAGCTGAGTCCAAGTGGTTGCAGAGAACGTTGTGGTCCATCAAATCAAACGCAGCCGAAAGATCAAGTAGCAGTAGCAATGCAGTTTTTACTTTGTCTTTTAGTGTGTCGATTTGGGCCTTTGTCATGATTCCTGCCCCTCATGTCCTCAGCCCTCCAAGATGTCAGGCTGGAGCCAGGCCACAATCACCTACATGGCCCTCAAGGGCCTCTCCATCCCTCCAAAGACCCACTTGGAGTCAGACTTGCTGCTTGTGGCACCAGACTCACTCATTCCCATAGGATAACATTGGGGATTGGACTTGTAGTGCATTGATGGGGACAAGATGGATGCTCCCACATATTTCGGTTCCCAGAACTGCATGTGCAGTCTAGTCTTTTGTGTGTGGTTCAGCCCAGAGACACCTGGGTTACCCAGAGACTATTTAAGCCACGCCCAGGGTGAGAAACATGCTTTGTGTTTTCTGCACCTGCAGCGTGACACTCACCTTGTTCGGATCGGTCTCCAGTAGGCCTGCACTCAGCTCCTGCAAGGACAAGAACACTGTTAGGAACAACCTTACCTTGCGGCGCTTCTGCCCATCATTCATCGCTCCTTCTGTTCTGCGGGCATCTTCGGCGGTGTCATTCCCATCCCGGCACGCCGCTTCCTAAGGAAAAGGGAAAAGAACAGAAAAAAGGCATTCGTAAGCATTCAGCAAATCTTTGCTTATTTTTAAAGACTGTACGAGCTTCAAATGCGTACCTGAATCCCAGCCGCTCTGGGGGAACTCTGTCTCCGGAACTTCTCATCCATCTGCAAGAGGGAAAAGACACTCCAGGTTAGCGTGGAAAGATCTAGAGGCGCCGCATACCGCGCTTACTCACTGCATTTCTTCTTCATAACCGGCATCCACACTGAAAACGTCGCAGCACCTAAAAGACACAGAAAAAGAACTCACTTCAATACAAATACGAAAGGGTCGCATCGCGCAATGGCTCTCACTCACCTTCAGTGCTACTCATCTCAGCAGCATGTCACCATCCCCTGATGCCGACCATCATCTAAGGAAGGAAAGGAACAAAGTTAGAGAACTGTTCAAAAGACTCATTATACTTACCTGTCAGACTCTTGCCATTGAAGTAACTAGGCAGCAATGAGTCCGCATCAATCAACGCGCCCGTGTGCTGAAAGCAGGACAGAGAGCACACTTTCCAAGAAAACAAGGTGAGCTGTGGATCAAAGGGAAGGGTTGGACTCCGGGGAAGAAGGGGTTCAAGCACACAGAGACAGTAGGGAGTTAAACTCTAACAATCCTGTGTTTCAGGCCCAGTCTCCAGTCGAGTAGACTCCAGGGAAGGGTTTGAGGTCGTAAGAGGTCAGAACAGGCTGAGTGACGTCCCCGTGGATACCAGGTGAGCGTTACAGCCTTGAGGTCAATCAGGGCTGTTTTGGTCCCATGTTGGGGCCTAAAGTCAGATTCGCGGACTTCTAACAGTTTATTTATTTATTTATTTATTTATTTTTTACATTTATAGAGCGCACTGCAGCCCATAGACATCGAGGCGCTATTACATGAAGGCGTAAGCAGCAAGATTGTGTAAACATAGGAAACATAAGGTACTTAGTTACAGAGAGAAGAGCGGAGCATAGTTACAAATGACGTTCGTAAGCCTGTAAATATAAAGGCAGGAAGGTTTAGACAAACAGCCTGGTTTTTAAGGCTTTGCGGAAGGCTAGGTGAGAGTCAATCCCCCTGAGGAGCGAAGGTAGGGCGTTCCAGTGTGAGGCTGCTAGGGCTGAGAAGCTCAAGCCGCCCGCACGTACTCTACAAGTCTTGGGAGTAGAAATCAGGTTGGTGTAGGCAGATCTGGTGGGCCTGGCCGAGGTGGGTCGTGAAATTCTCTGGGCAAGGTAGGGGGGAGCAAGGTCATGGAGGCATTTATGGGTGAGGGAGAGGATTTTAAAGATGATCCTCTGCCTAATGGGCAGCCAGTGGACCTGCCTCCTAAGGTCAGAAATGTGGTCTTTCCTGGAAAAACCTGTAGCGGCCCTGAGGGCGTTGTTCTGGGCAAGCTGGAGTTTAGCGATGTTTTTTCCGGAGGTCCCACCAAGGAGTGCGTTGCAGTAGTCCAACCTAGATCCTATGATGGCCCTAGCAATAGTGAGGCCATTTTGTGAGGATAGGAAGGGTCTTGCTGCGTAGATGAGCTTGGAGTAGTATGCTGATGAGGAGGCTATGGCATTAACATGCTTGCCATGGTGAGATTAGAGTCGAGGTAGACTCCTAGAGTCTTGACTGATTGGGATACCGCAATCGGTATGTTGTCGATGGTAAAAGAGGTGTATTGTTTGTCAAGGTTGCCTAGAATGGTTGGTGACCCAATAAGTAAAAGCTCGGTCTTCTCGCTATTGAGACAAAGCCAATTGTCAGCCATCCAGGCAGTTGATTTTGATCTAAATACTCCTGTATTTGGAGATAAGCTATCCTATCTAAAATTTTGAGCATGAAGGCTACTGTGGTGATCGGTCTATAATTTGTAGGTATTGTTGGATCTAGTGTTTGTTTTTTTAGGACTCCTTTAGGTTATTTGGGATGGTACTGGTGGTGAACGAGGTGTTAATTAATTTTGTAATGAAAGGAGATATGTCTTTAGCAGCATCTTTGATGATTTGCGCTGGGCAGTTGTTCCCCAGGCAATTTGAAGGTTTGAGGATGAGGATGACCTTCTCAACCTCCAGGATTGAGACTTTGGAGAAACTAAAGCGGAGAGCGGGTTTGAGTGAGGGTGTGGAATTGCTAAATTGAGGGGTTGACTTGGGGAGGTTGGCTTTTTTATTAGCAATTATACCTGGAGAGATGCTACTTTATTGGACAGGGCTTTTTGAATATTGGTACACTAGTTTTTGTCCTTGATACAGTTATCTGGCACCGGGATCAGTGTTTCAAGTTCAAGGATTACGAAAAGTTCCTTAATACTTGAATTGGCTTGCAGGATTCTCTTGTTATAGGTGTCTTGTTTGGCAAGAAGTAAATATTTTTTGTATTGAGCAGATATATCCCTAAGGTTGGATCTGTTGTCTTCTGAGGGTAGTAGCCGCCATGTGCAATCGCATTTTCTCTTTTCCTTTCTGAGGGTTTTGAGGTGTTGGGTGAACCAAGTGTTCAGATGCGTTTTTGGTTTACTTTTTCTCATTTTTAGTGGGGCAATGGCGTCTAAAGCTTCATTCATAGTTCTGTTGTATTCATTGACTAGGATGGTCGGATCGGTCAATTCTGGTAGAGAGTTGAGTGTAGGTAATATTAGCGGTAGTAGTTTGTCTACCGTGATGTTTTTTTGATCCTGGTATTTATAGAGGGGGCCGTGGGTTTGATATTAATAATGCGCATTTTAGTTGCTAATGAGAATACTAGAAGGTGATGGTATGTCCATGACTGGGGTGTGATAGCTGTGATGGAGGCATTACAGTTGTGGTCTGCCACCTAGTCAAGGGTTCTTCCTTTGTTATGAGTGGTGAGTGTCACTCTTTTGAGTAATGCCGAGTTCAATAAGGGTATCTGCGATTAATGCAGCTTGCTGGTCTTTGGGTTCTTTAAACCCCAAGTTAAAGTCACATAGCAGGAGTACTTGTGATGAGTTTTTTAGATTATCGGATAGAATGGCAGTTACGTCCTCTTCAAAGGATCCGATCAGGCCTGGTGGTCTATATATTACGTTGATAGTTACATTTTGGGATCCGGCTATAGGTAATTTAGCATTCAAGGCTTTGCATGATTTAAAATCTTTAGAAGGGTCTAGTCTCAGAGCAAGGTTGGACTTGACTGCAAGCGCTATGCCTCCACCCCGAGCCTCATATCTGTCTGTCCGGAGTATGGTGTAATCATCAGGGACAGCGATCATGACGGCAGGGCCAGCTGCAGTGTGCAGCCAGGATTCAGTAATAGCTAGGAAGTCAAGCTTCTCTATCTGTAAAAGGTCAGCTATCTCTAGGGCATGAGCCACTAGAGATCGGGCATTTATTAGAGCCCCATTTAGGTGTGGCACATTAGAATCTAAGAGTGGTTTTGGTGGGGTATGTTTTTTTCTTTCATCATTGCATAGCACAGGGTCAGGTGGATGGTTGGCGTTAGTGTTTCTGTCAGGGTATTTGGGTAGGGTGCTTTTTTCCTAATATTAGAGTTGGTCATTGACCTAGCACGAGGTTCAAATAGTTTGGGTAGTCTCGAGCGGAGTCTGAGGTTTCTGCGGGCAGTGCTACATGGTCTGTTAGTTGTGGGTACACCCTGGTGCAAATATCAAAAGTTGGCAGTTGATTCCGTTTATTTTGTACTGGTAGGGTCGGTGTGGCAGCCATACGTACCGTGGTATTACCACTTGGAGTTAGATTGTATGCAGGTGGAGTGTGTGGGCCTATGGAATTTGGCAAAGAACTTGATGCCAATATAGCTTGATACAGGTCTGTGTATATGCCGGTCACAAACATAGTGTACTTAATGTACTTAATGTCAGTTACTAAATTCTGGTTGGCTAGTTCAGTTTTCCGATACTGGGGTAAGACAACACGGTTTACAGTAATATGCTAGTTCGTTTTTGCACATACTTGGGTAAAACAGCACCGTTTTCAGTGATAGGCTAGTTCTATTTTGCAAATACTAGAGTGGAGCAACATAATATACAGTGATAGGCTAGTTCGAATTTGCAGATACTAGGGTGAAACAGCACAGTTTAGACAGTCACATCTCTGAAGTCTCTAAGATGTCATGCTACCAGCTGCACCTCCTCAGAGGTATTCTTCCTTTCCTCTCTTTCCCCCAGAAGCTCACTATCTCCAGAGCTCTGGTTCTCTTTAGGCTGGACTATTTCAACAGCCTCTTTCTTAATCTGCCTGCTACTGCTCTCCGCCCTCTTCAACTCATTCAGAACAGGACTGCAAGACTTGTCTTTGGCAACAAGCCCAGGGATTGTATCTCTCCACAACTTAAATCTCTGCACTGGCTCCCAGTGGCTGCAAGGATTAAGTTGAAAACCCTCTGCATTGTCCACAAGGCCTTCTGGGGCCCCAATACCTTCATCTGTGTCTTCCTAAATATCTTCCTTCTCGAGCTCTTTGCACTTTCGCCTCAAACTCCTTCAGGGTCAGTCACTTCTCCAAGCAACGAGTTGGTGGTAGATCTCTTCCTTCGGCTGGTTCCTCCCTCTGGAACAGCCTCCCTGCCTCCCTGAAACTTGAGGAGAACCTTCTCTGGTTCCTGAAGCACCTCAAAACCTTCCAATTTGCTTCTGCTTTCTCTCCTCCTCTCCCCTGCTGGCTGAAACTGTACTGGTTGCCTGGCCACCCTTTCATCTCGGGCCCAGGTCCCCTCCCCTGCCAATTACACACCTGCACTGCCTCCATGGCAACCCCCGCACTTGGGAACTGTTTTCTGCATCCCTACTGTCCCCCCAGCACTTGACACCTGATGTCTGCACTTACTCTTGCACTTGCCATCAGCTGGCCCTACTGCTCTTACTGTTTTTATTTATTCTATTACCCCATGTACTGCACTGTCCCAATCCCCCTCCCACTCCTCACTTTTCCACTCCCCCTTCCTCTGTACTTGCATCATCGGAATGACACTTGGCCTAGTAGGATCGCTGTCTCTGTCTTCCCTTTGTTACCCTCCCTTGCCGCGTCGTGCCTTGAAACACTTGTGTATAGGCGCGTTATAAATGCCATATCATATCATTTCATAGGCTAGTTCGATTTTGCAAATACTGGGGTGAAACAGCACCGTTTAGAGTGATAGGCTAGTTCGATTTTGCAGATACTAAGGTAGAGCAGCATAGTATACAGTGATAGGCTAGTTAGATTTTGCATATTCTAGGGTGAAGCAATGCATTTTACTATGGTAGGCTGGTTCAGTTATGTAAATACACAGGTAAGGCAACACGGTTACTATGCTAGGTTAGTGCAGTTTGCTAATAATGAGGTGAAACAACAGACTGTGGAGCTGGGCTAGTTCAGGTTGACAAACAACAAGGTGTACAGCATGTGCATTGCAGCACTTGCCAGTAGGCATTAAGCGTAGCATAATCAGGATGGCAGACTGAGTCAGTTATGCTCTGTTAACAGTGTTGTATTGTGCAAGCAGGTAAGCAGCTGGTTACTTTCTGGAGTAACGGCGAGCTATGTAGTGGTTGACTATGCCGTGAGTAAAGCAGCTCGGTTATTTACAGCAATGTAGGTCTATCATGGGCACAGGCCATGGGTAGTAAAAACAATGTACTGAACAGTTGGGTTATGGGACCAGCCAGGCTGCCTAGGCTAGTCGGAGAGCCAGAAGGTGGCTTATTCGGATAGCATGCAGAGGAATGTGATCAGATATATATTGCAGGCTAGTAAACAGTGGCAACGACAATAGGCGGGCAGGTGTACAGATACAGTTAGAATATCATAGAAGGGTACATGGCATACCAGTGTTACGTAGGCAATAACAGAGTTGAGTCAGGCATAGCAGGCTACAGATGACAAGGGCAGTGTCAAGGCCCGACATACCTCACCCAAGTGTAATGTTGTAGGATGGGCGATCGTAATGTGCAGGCAGCATTCGTGTGAGGTCGATGCTCCCATGAAATCGTGACTCGTGGTATCTTCCTGATGTTCGTAGGGGAGATAGAAAGCACTTGAGTGTAGAGGTGCTCACAAGCGATAAGAGAGTCTATTGGGAAGAGAGAGACTGGCAGACGGCCAGCCACGGACAGGACACAGACAGTCACTCTGCCTTTTTCATCAGGCCTTTGTGTGAGACAGGCCGGTTTCCGCCTTCCGATTCACCCGGGGCAGGGAAATCAGCTGGTCAGACCAATCGGGTTATGGCGGTCGTTGCTAGGCAACAGGTAAATAGCACATGGCGGCGGCCATTTTAGCGCTCCTCTGCAGTTTGAAGAAAATAGAATTTCAGCACGGAGACAAAGGCACATGCATCAGTGATTCTCGTAGTAAGTAAAAATGATTCAAATACGCGGTGATGCTTCAGGGGTCACGCACAAGCCGAAACAGAAGATGGATTTCAGCACGGAGACAAAGGCACATGCATCGGCGATTCTCGCAGAAAGTAAAAGTGAATCAAATAGGTGATGATGTTTCAAGCGTCACGCACAAGGTGCGTTAGCTTATAGCTGATGGGGCAGCTTGTAGGTGTGCAAGGCTCCAACTCTCCACCCACCTCCATCTTTATAGGACGATCTCATGCAGGAGATTGAAACATTTGGCTCCCTTTCAGGCCTAAAAATCAACAGACAGAAATCAGAAATCCTGATACTGGCGGGCAATAATACCCATTTTCAATCAGTAGCATCCGATCTATCTGCACCTGAAAGTAGTGAAATGGGGGTCAAATACCTGGGGATCACCTTGACAGGTAAAATACAAGACCTAAATTCCCAAAACTACCCCAACTGCTACAACATATCAAACGGGACCTGCTGAGATGGAACCCCTTATCAATATTGTGGTGGGGGTGAATAAGGGTGATCAAAATGATCATTCTACCAAAACTCTTGTACCTGTTCCAAGCGATACCATTTAGAATTCCACCAGCTTTCTTCAAGTCCCTAACGAAAGTTATTTCAGCATACATATTGCAGGGAAACCCCTGAGGGTATCAAGTGCGGTTCTTACCACATTAAGTAAGGACGGCGGCTGTGCCCTTCTGCACTTTAAGAAATATTACGAGGCTGCCCAACTATGGGTATTGAAAGAATGGATACCAGATAACTCACAGAAGTCGTGGGCAGCACAAGATAGACCAGTAGCAACTACACCCACCAGGGACCTTCTCTCTCTGGGGAGGAATATAGACACTCCAATGTACAAATCAGTGAAATAATGAAAGCAACATTAGAAATCTGGGATAAGGCAACACAGAAAGGCACACTAACAAAAGATCCAGCCCCCTTTATGCCATTATTCAAAAATCCTGACTTTCCACCAGGACTAGAGAAAAGGTCATTCCAGAAGTGGGAGGAGGCAGGATGTAAAATGGCCAGGGACATGTACCAGGCACAACTGATAAAACCATTTGAGGACTGTACAGCACGGCTAAACCTGAAAGCCAATGACAGATACAAATACGAACAACTACATCACTGGTTGGGCACACCAGAGTTAACTCCTTTCGAAAACATAGTTAATGACACACGTAAAACGATCCCCAAAGAGCGATGGGTATACATATGGGGGATGATACACAAACTTACTAAGGCGATACAGACAAAAGAAATGTGGATGAAAATTCTCTTTCAATGGCATTATACACCAGAAAGGCTCCATTCAATGTATCAAGACTCCCCAAATAAATGCTGGAGGGAATGAGGAGGGGAAAGGGACTGGCGGCACATTTGGTGGGACTGTCCAAACCTACAGCAGTACTGGGTAGATGTGAAGGCACATATGCAACTAATGTTCCCAGGCATGGGGAAATAGGGGAAGAAGTATGGTTATGTGGGCTATGGGACCCTAAACATAAACAACTAACCAAAACGCAAAAACAAAACTTTATGGGTCTAGTGATAGGAACATGGCTGGAAATAGCCCAAAAAGGGAAACAGAAGCACCCACCCCTGGCAATCGACTGGATAAGGAGAGTCTGGTCACATATAACTATGGAGCACTTAACGAACAATATGCAAGGGCACAATGAAAAGTTTAGGGACGATTGGGGCGAGACCCTTGAATACCTCCAAAGCGACTATGTTTAGCAGTGGAGCCCACACAATATAAAGATACTGGACATGTTTAATTAAGAAAGAGAGGAAATATCCCCGAAAACACAGACTTATACAAGGAACTTCCCGGGGGGGGGCTAGAGAGGAGGTTGATGGTATTGTTACATGTTGAATGTTGTAAAATCAATAACAAAAAAAGAAAAAGGCCTTCACACAATGCTAAGAATTAAGCTGGGAAAGCTCACAACCCAGGGGGCATCCCAGCATAGAAGATACAGGAGTTATTCAACTCTCCCACTCATTACATTCTATAAACAGAAAGTGGTGCAGATCTTGACATACAGAGCTGAATCTCTGTTAAACCTATCATGGACAGTGTGGGGAGAATTAGGGGGGGAGATTCTCACAAAGATTTTAAGGTTGCAAAACTTGTCCTATTGTCTGCCATTAGATACGAGCTGCGGCTCCAATCCCTGGAATCGATAGCTTTGTGGAAATTATATCACTATATAGAAAATGTATGATCAAAGACACTTTTGCCCTTTTCTCCATCTTGAAGTCAAAAGAGACCGACCAAGATAAGGCATTGAGCCTGTGGTTGAATAAATGTGAGGCCTACCTGGAAAGATGTCACATCACAAGGGACCTACTTATGTCCGATCCAACTAAAATGAAAAAAAGTTGCAATCCCTGGATTCAATTGAAACCATGGAGACAAGGAACAGAGATACATAGAGACCTAGACTGAGCATGGAGCGGAAAGGGTTAAATCAACCTCCAGGCTATCTCCAAAGGTTTCCATCAGCGCACTACCAAGACCTTCTGTTAAGGTTTGTTTGTTTGTTTTATTATTTGTAATGCGCGCCAGACCCGAAGGTATCAGGGCGCAGATGAAACAAGACAATTTTCAGCTTGGGTTACAGTGCTGTACAGATGTATGCTGTAGAAAATACATATACAGGCATGATGCAATGAGCATATTATGCACAGCTACAGTTAACTTGTCGGGAAGTCTTGAAAAATTATATACAGTTAGACTGGGGTAGACAGCAAAATATTACAGGGACAAAAAGCTATATACAGTGCAGGGTGTCGGAGGTGGATCCTCGGGTTTATTGGTCATTTTCTTTGATCCAGTTGATGAGATTATGTCTAAAGTGCGGGTATGGTTGGTTTGCCCTTAAGGAAGGGAGAAGGCTGTTCCAAAGCTGAGCCATTTTGACTGGGAAACTGCACCCTCCCGCTTTGGTGAGTTTAAATCTTGGGACCATCAGACAGTTGGAGTTGGCCATTCTAGAAGGCCTGCTAGATGATTTACTGACAAATCTTTCTGTAAGATAGCGTGGGGCAGCGTTTTTCAGACACTTATGTGTTAATGGGTCCGTTTTTAGTAAGATTATATCGTTAGTGGTAAGCTGATAAGGGCTTTTTTTAGCTAATCCTAATGCTGCTCTAAGGGCTTTATTTTGGAGAATCTGAATTTTGTTGATGATGTATTTATTGGCCCCGAGGTATAGTGAGTTACAATAGTCCAGTTTGGACAGAATTAGCACTTTGGCTGAGAGAGTACAGCTATTCGTGGAGAGGAATGGCTTGGCGGCTCTAATAGGTTTACAGCTGTAAGCAGTATTGTAAGCCATGGTATTTACCTGTTTGGTAAATGTGAGGGAGGCGTCTAGGTAAAAACGTAATGTTTATACCTCTTTGGCGACTTTAATGGTGTTGCCATCAATGTTAAAAGTGGAATATTTATGTCCAAGTTTGTTGAGGTTTGGGGTGGCGCCCAGGATGATGAGCTCAGTTTTGCCATCATTCATGCATAGACCATGGGCAGCCATCCATGGATGGATGATAAGGTAGACTCTATTCACCAAGCCCAAATCCTTGGCATAATCTCCAGTAAGTGGTATGAGGATCTGGGTATCATCGGCATAGTTAGGGTAGGTGATACCAAGACTGTCTAGATCATCGAAAAGGGGCTTGGGGAATATGTTATACATAGTAGGTGAGACGCATGAACCCTGTGTCCCCCACAAGTGATGACAATAGGATCGGTGGATGAAGAGGGTGAAAAGACTTGCATAGTCCTATTATTCAGGAAAGAATTTATCCAGCCTATGGCATCTTGGGAGAAGTATGTAGCTGAGTCCAAGTGGTTGCAGAGAACATTGTGGTCCATCAAATCAAACGCAGCCGAAAGATCAAGTAGCAGTAGCAATGCAGTTTTTCCCTTGTCTTTTAGTGTGTCGATTTGGGCCTTTGTCATGCTTCCTGCCCCTCATGTCCTCAGCCCTCCAAGATGTCAGGCTGGAGCCAGGCCACAATCACCTACATGGCCCTCAAGGGCCTCTCCATCCCTCCAAAGACCCACTTGGAGTCAGACTTGGCGCTTGTGGCACCAGACTCACTCATTCCCATAGGATAACATTGGGGATTGGACTTGTAGTGCATTGATGGGGACAAGATGGATGCTCCCACATATTTCGGTTCCCAGAACTGCATGTGCAGTCTAGTCTTTTGTGTCTGGTTCAGCCCAGAGACACCTGGGATACCCAGAGACTATTTAAGCCACGCCCAGGCTGAGAAACATGCTTTGTGTTTTCTGCACCTGCAGCGTGACACTCACCTTGTTCAGATCGGTCTCCAGTAGGCCTGCATCTTTCTCCTGCAAGGACAAGAACACTGTTAGGAACAACCTTACCTTGCGGCGCTTCTGCCCATCATTCATCGCTCCTTCTGTTCTGCGGGCATCTTCGGCGGTGTCATTCCCATCCCGGCACGCCGCTTCCTAAGGAAAAGGGAAAAGAACAGAAAAAAGGCATTCGTAAGCATTCAGCAAATCTTTGCTTATTTTTAAAGACTGTACGAGCTTCAAATGCGTACCTGAATCCCAGCCGCTCTGGGGGAACTCTGTCTCCGGAACTTCTCATCCATCTGCAAGAGGGAAAAGACACTCCAGGTTAGCGTGGAAAGATGTAGAGGCGCCATATGTCGCGCTTACTCACCGCATTTCTTCTTCATAACCGGCATCCACGCTGAAAACGTCGCAGCACCTAAAAGACACAGAAAAAGAACTCACTTCAATACAAATACGAAAGGGTCGCATCGCACAATGCGCTCTCACTCACCTTCAGTGCTACTCATCTCAGCAGCATGTCACCATCCCCTGATGCCGACCATCATCTAAGGAAGGAAAGGAACAAAGTTAGAGAACTGTTCAAAAGACTCATTATACTTACCTGTCAGACTCTTGCCATTGAAGTAACTAGGCAGCAATGAGTCCACATCAATCAACGCGCCCCTGTGCTGAAAGCAGGACAGAGAGCACACTTTCCAAGAAAACAAGGTGAGCTGTGGATCAAAGGGAAGGGTTGGACTCCGGGGAAGAAGGGGTTCAAGCACACAGAGACAGTAGGGAGTTAAACTCTAACAATCCTGTGTTTCAGGCCCAGTCTCCAGTCGAGTAGACTCCAGGGAAGGGTTTGAGGTTGTAAGAGGTCAGAACAGGCTGAGTGACATCCCCGTGGATACCAGGTGAGCGTTACAGCCTTGAGGTCAATCAGGGCTGTTTTGGTCCCATGTTGTGGCCTAAAGAGCGGACGAATATGAAGAGCAAATGAATGTGGAAGACAGATGAATGTAGAAAACACATGAGTGTAGAGAAGGGTTGAGTGTAGAACGAAGTTGAGTGCAGAGAGGGGAGGAGCGTGGGCAGCTGAAGAACGTCCAGAACAGAGGACGTTACAGAGCGGAAGAGCGTGGAGAGCGAACGAGCGTGGAGAGCGATCGAGCGTGGAGAGCGAACGAGCGTGGAGAGCGAACGAGCGTGGAGAGCGGCCAAGCGTGGAGAGCGGCCGAGGGTGCAGAGAACGGCCGAGGGTGCGGAGAGCGAACAAGGGTGCGGAGAGCGAACGAGGGTGCGGAGAGCGAACGAGGGTGCAAGGAGCGAACGAGGGTGCGGGGAGCGAACGAATGTATGGAACAAATGAGGGTATGGACGGGCGAATAGTGCATAGAGCAGATGTGAACCAAAACACATAGAACGGACCTAACCGCTCAGAATTGCGCGACGTGCTTATTTGTTTTGGAATGCAAGGAATCTTTGAAAGAGCATACCTCATATCACACCCCACGCTTACTCTCTCCTTACACCACCATTCAACTAGAACACAGAGATACTATGACACCATTCGGTATAACTGTTCTCATATCAACATCTGCCGCTCACCCCCCATCACTCTAAGTAAACATGGCTGGTCTCACACCCCCAGCCAGGCGTATCTCCTCAGGCCTAACGCCGCCACACTCGGTCTGGATAACTCCAGCCAGACCGAACACATATCCCTGATCTCTCAACCACCACACCTACCGCTAAGAAGCAGCTACCACATGAATTCCGCACCAGCTGCACACATACCGGTGCGCACACGCACCTTTGGACTCTCTCTAAATCCTTCCACTGACCCGAACTTCGGTTCCCAAGGGCGTTCAACCTACCAGCGCCTTCAGACCATACCAATGGTATATAAGGCGCTATACAAATGCAAAATAACAATAACAATAAAGCCAGATTCGCAGACTCCTAACAGTTGATTTTGATCTAAATACTTCTGTATTTGGAGATTAGCTATCCTATCTAAAATTTTGAGCATGAAGGCTACTGTGGTGATCGGTCTATAATTTGTAGGTATTGTTGGATCTAGTGTTTGTTTTTTTAGGACTCCTTTAGGTTGTTTGGGATGGTACTGGTGGTGAACGAGGTGTTAATTAATTTTGTAATGAAAGGAGATATGTCTTTAGCAGCATATTTGATGATTTGCCCTGGGCAGTTGTTCCCCAGGCAATTTGAAGGTTTGAGGATGAGGATGACCTTCTCAACCTCCAGGATTGAGACTTTGGAGAAACTAAAGCGGAGAGCGGGTTTGAGTGAGGGTGTGGAATTGCTAAATTGAGGGGTTGACTTGGGGAGGTTGGCTTTTTTATTAGCAATTATACCTGGAGAGATGCTACTTTATTGGACAGGGCTTTTTGAATATTGGTACAATAGTTTTTGTCCTTGATACAGTTATCTGGCACCGGGATCAGTGTTTCAAGTTCAAGGATTATGAAAAGTTCCTTAATACTTGAATTGGCTTGCAGGATTCTCTTGTTATAGGTGTCTTGTTTGGCAAGAAGTAAATATTTTTTGTATTGAGCAGATATATCCCTAAGGTTGGATCTGTTGTCTTCTGAGGGTAGTAGCCGCCATGTGGAATCGCATTTTCTCTTTTCCTTTCTGAGGGTTTTGAGGTGTTGGGTGAACCAAGTGTTCAGATGCGTTTTTGGTTTACTTTTTCTCATTTTTAGTGGGGCAATGGCGTCTAAAGCTTCATTCATAGTTCTGTTGTATTCATTGACTAGGATGGTCGGATCGGTCAATTCTGGTAGAGAGTTGAGTGTAGGTAATATTAGCAGTAGTAGTTTGTCTACCGTGATGTTTTTTTGATCCTGGTATTTATACAGGGGGCCGTGGGTTTGATATTAATAATGCGCATTTTAGTTGCTAATGAGAATACTAGAAGGTGATGGTATGTCCATGACTGGGGTGTGATAGCTGTGATGGAGGCATTACAGTTGTGGTCTGCCACCTAGTCAAGGGTTCTTCCTTTGTTATGAGTGGTGAGTGTCACTCTTTTGAGTAATGCCGAGTTCAATAAGGGTATCTGCGATTAATGCAGCTTGCTGGTCTTTGGGTTCTTTAAACCCCAAGTTAAAGTCACCTAGCAGGAGTACTTGTGATGAGTTTTTTAGATTATCGGATAGAATGGCAGTTACGTCCTCTTCAAAGGATCCGATCAGGCCTGGTGGTCTATATATTACGTTGATAGTTACATTTTGGGATCCCGCTATAGGTAATTTAGCATTCAAGGCTTTGCATGATTTAAAATCTTTAGAAGGGTCTAGTCTCAGAGCGAGGTTGGACTTGACTGCAAGCGCTATGCCTCCTCCCCGAGCCTCATATCTGTCTGTCCGGAGTATGGTGTAATCA
This sequence comes from Ambystoma mexicanum, assembly GCF_040938575.1. Classification (NCBI taxonomy): domain Eukaryota; kingdom Metazoa; phylum Chordata; class Amphibia; order Caudata; family Ambystomatidae; genus Ambystoma; species Ambystoma mexicanum. Next base: position 806,912,053 of record NC_090924.1, on the reverse strand, counting down.
TCAGGGACAGCGATCATGACGGCAGGGCCAGCTGCAGTGTGCAGCCAGGATTCAGTAATAGCTAGGAAGTCAAGCTTCTCTACCTGTAAAAGGTCAGCTATCTCTAGGGCATGAGCCACTAGAGATCGGGCATTTATTAGAGCCCCGTTTAGGTGTGGCACATTAGAATCTAAGAGTGGTTTTGGTGGAGTATGTTTTTTTCTTTCATCATTGCATAGCACAGGGTCAGGTGGATGGTTGGCATTAGTGTTTCTGTCAGGGTATTTGGGTAGGGTGCTTTTCTCCTAATATTAGAGTTGGTCATTGACCTAGCACGAGGTTCAAATAGTTTGGGTAGTCTCGAGCGGAGTCTGAGGTTTCTGCGGGCAGTGCTACATGGTCTGTTAGTTGTGGGTACACCCTGGTGCAAATATCAAAAGTTGGCAGTTGATTCCGTTTATTTTGTACTGGTAGGGTCGGTGTGGCATCCATACGTACCGTGGTATTACCACTTGGAGTTAGATTGTATGCAGGTGGAGTGTGTGGGCCTATGGAATTTGGCAAAGAACTTGATGCCAATATAGCTTGATACAGGTCTGTGTATATGCCGGTCACAAACATAGTGTACTTAATGTACTTAATGTCAGTTACTAAATTCTGGTTGGCTAGTTCAGTTTTCCGATACTGGGGTAAGACAACACGGTTTACAGTAATATGCTAGTTCGTTTTTGCACATACTTGGGTAAAACAGCACCGTTTTCAGTGATAGGCTAGTTCTATTTTGCAAATACTAGAGTGGAGCAACATAATATACAGTGATAGGCTAGTTCGAATTTGCAGATACTAGGGTGAAACAGCACAGTTTAGACAGTCACATCTCTGAAGTCTCTAAGAAGTCATGCTACCAGCTGCACCTCCTCAGAGGTATTCTTCCTTTCCTCTCTTTCCCCCAGAAGCTCACTATCTCCAGAGCTCTGGTTCTCTTTAGGCTGGACTATTTCAACAGCCTCTTTCTTAATCTGCCTGCTACTGCTCTCCGCCCTCTTCAACTCATTCAGAACAGGACTGCAAGACTTGTCTTTGGCAACAAGCCCAGGGATTGTATCTCTCCACAACTTAAATCTCTGCACTGGCTCCCAGTGGCTGCAAGGATTAAGTTTAAAACCCTCTGCATTGTCCACAAGGCCTTCTGGGGCCCCAATACCTTCATCTGTGTCTTCCTAAATATCTTCCTTCTCGAGCTCTTTGCACTTTCGCCTCAAACTCCTTCAGGGTCAGTCACTTCTCCAAGCAACGAGTTGGTGGTAGATCTCTTCCTTCGGCTGGGTCCTCCCTCTGGAACAGCCTCCCTGCCTCCCTGAAACTTGAGGAGAACCTTCTCTGGTTCCTGAAGCACCTCAAAACCTTCCAATTTGCTTCTGCTTTCTCTCCTCCTCTCCCCTGCTGGCTGAAACTGTGCTGGTTGCCTGGCCACCCTTTCATCTCGGGCCCAGGTCCCCTCCCCTGCCAATTACACACCTGCACTGCCTCCATGGCAACCCCCGCACTTGGGAACTGTTTTCTGCATCCCTACTGTCCCCCCAGCACTTGACACCTGATGTCTGCACTTACTCTTGCACTTGCCATCAGCTGGCCCTACTGCTCTTACTGTTTTTATTTATTCTATTACCCCATGTACTGCACTGTCCCAATCCCCCTCCCACTCCTCACTTTTCCACTCCCCCTTCCTCTGTACTTGCATCATCTGAATGACACTTGGCCTAGTAGGATCGCTGTCTCTGTCTTCCCTTTGTTCCCCTCCCTTGCCGCGTCGTGCCTTGAAACACTTGTGTATAGGCGCGTTATAAATGCCATATCATATCATATTATTTCATAGGCTAGTTCGATTTTGCAAATACTGGGGTGAAACAGCACCGTTTAGAGTGATAGGCTAGTTCGATTTTGCAGATACTAAGGTAGAGCAGCATAGTATACAGTGATAGGCTAGTTAGATTTTGCATATTCTAGGGTGAAGCAATGCATTTTACTATTGTAGGCTGGTTCAGTTATGTAAATACACAGGTAAGGCAACACGGTTACTATGCTAGGTTAGTGCAGTTTGCTAATAATGAGGTGAAACAACAGACTGTGGAGCTGGGCTAGTTCAGGTTGACAAACAACAAGGTGTACAGCATGTGCATTGCAGCACTTGCCAGTAGGCATTAAGCGTAGCATAATCAGGATGGCAGACTGAGTCAGTTATGCTCTGTTAACAGTGTTGTATTGTGCAAGCAGGTAAGCAGCTGGTTACTTTCTGGAGGAACGGCGAGCTATGTAGTGGTTGACTATGCCGTGAGTAAAGCAGCTCTGTTGGTTACAGCAATGTAGGTCTATCATGGGCACAGGCCATGGGTAGTAAAAACAATGTACTGACCAGTTGGGTTATGGGACCAGCCAGGCTGCCTAGGCTAGTCGGAGAGCCAGAAGGTGGCTTATTTGGATAGCATGCAGAGGAATGTGATCAGATATATATTGCAGGCTAGTAAACAGTGGCAACGACAATAGGTGGGCAGGTGTACAGATACAGTTAGAATATCATAGAAGGGTACATGGCATACCAGTGTTACGTAGGCAATAACAGAGTTGAGTCAGGCATAGCAGGCTACAGATGACAAGGGCAGTGTCAAGGCCCGACATACCTCACCCAAGTGTAATGTTGTAGGATGGGCGATCGTAATGTGCAGGCAGCATTCGTGTGAGGTCGATGCTCCCATGAAATCGTGACTCGTGGTATCTTCCTGATGTTCGTAGGGGAGATAGAAAGCACTTGAGTGTAGAGGTGCTCACAAGCGATAAGAGAGTCTATTGGGAAGAGAGAGACTGGCAGACGGCCAGCCACGGACAGGACACAGACAGTCACTCTGCCTTTTTCATCAGGCCTTTGTGTGAGACAGGCCGGTTTCCGCCTTCCGATTCACCCGGGGCAGGGAAATCAGCTGGTCAGACCAATCGGGTTATGGCGGTCGTTGCTAGGCAACAGGTAAATAGCACATGGCGGCGGCCATTTTAGCGCTCCTCTGCAGTTTGAAGAAAATAGAATTTCAGCACGGAGACAAAGGCACATGCATCAGTGATTCTCGTAGTAAGTAAAAATGATTCAAATACGCGGTGATGCTTCAGGGGTCACGCACAAGCCGGAACAGAAGATGGATTTCAGCACGGAGACAAAGGCACATGCATCGGCGATTCTCGCAGAAAGTAAAAGTGAATCAAATAGGTGATGATGTTTCAAGCGTCACGCACAAGGTGCGTTAGCTTATAGCTGATGGGGCAGCTTGTAGGTGTGCAAGGCTCCAACTCTCCACCCACCTCCATCTTTATAGGACGATCACTGGATCGTCCTACGAAGGTGTCCTACGAAGGTGTCGCCTGAATACCCTCCCAACAAGGGAAGTTCAATTGGCCAGGAAACAGATAGAAGGGTCAAACTCACATTGTAGATATTGTGGAGTAACTAGGAATGTGGAATCACTATTTCATTTTAAAAACAACTTGTAAGGCTCTTACAGAGGTGAGAACGAGATTCCTGTAAAACAAACACTTACACTCACGGCAGAAGAGTGGTGGGAGAGGGTTTTGATCAGGGAAAATATTAGTTTGGTTTTAGCAGTGATGACATTTGTGTAATATGTTTTAAGAGAAAAAGATTAATTAATTGGTTGGATTTGGGAAATCAGGGATCAACGCAAAGATGTATGCATTCTAAGATGAACTGATGATGGACAATATGGGAGGACTCGGCTCCTTCTAGGCTCTGGTAATATGACAGGTCTGAAGGAGTGGGTAAATAGGGAGGAATTTTAGTTTGGATATAGTTTAGCATGATTGTTTGATACTTGATAATATTTGAAGATTTTAACTCTGGTATACATGAATGAAGATATTAAAGGTTTTATTTGATGAGAAACCAATAAACATAAAAAATAAACAATTACATGGTTTGTAACTGTTTCTTAAAATTCCATATTGGGGGCCAGCAGTGATAGGGTAAGGGCCTGCAAATACATTTTCCATTCCAGTTTCAGTACGGAATTTTTAGTTTGACCAAGAACGTAAAACACTGGATGAATGTGTTACAAAATGTGGTGTTTGAGCTATGACTCATTCATTGCTTTAGTGAAAACAGATCAAACAATTCAGTAAAATTCCCCAACAATGGGTCAGTTCAGCCCATGTGTAATTGAGGTACCTACATTATAATCTGAACCCAAGAATGTAATTGGCTGATGTAGAATTGAAAGGTGTAGGTCATCATCTTGGAAACTTGGCTGTAACAGTTTATTGAGAGGCCACCTTCAACACAGGGAGTTCCTTCCCTTCCCACTCAGGGTGTCACACAACAAACTGTTTAATGGATTCTTTTCTTCAGCCCTACTTCAGATGAATATCATGTCACTTGTATCGCTCCACTCTCAAGGATGGCCTCCCACTCTCACCATAGGACCCAGCCAGCATTTTCTCCTTCCTAGTATTAGACAGTCACACCCAGATGCACTCTCAGCAATCTCCTCTGGTGTTTCCTTATAGCTGTCAGATTGTAAGTTGCAGCAGCACTCTTACGATGTTAAATTTCAACAACTCTGTCCCTTCCTCCTAGTGCAGTTCCCCCTTATGTTGCAGCAAAGACAGCACCAATTTTCCAATCTTGGGGAAGTACCCTGCCAGAGTTCTCGCAACTAGGATTGGACAGTTACCCTTCTCTCTCCTCCCCACTCCAGCCCCTCTCTACGCATTCATTTAAGAGTCTGGAGCAGACATATGGCATCTTATTTTACAAGCCCCATTTGTTCTCATGTCACATTTTTTGCAAAAACTAGTTATGTGGCAAAACTTAATAATTGGACCCAAAACTGCCATAATATACCTATGTTCGGATTCAGCTAATCATGGGGAATTAAATAAGACAAAAACAAACTAAGGGGCCTGTAGGGCTGGGCACATTCATCTCTCTGGCACCCTAATCGTATCATGAAAACATGAGTGAGCGAGGAATTTTAACTTGATTTAATGAACTTAACAAGTAGCTAGCTATCCCTGCACAGACTCTAACTTTGCCTGTGTGTGAGGGTGAACTATCCCTAGCGGAACTTGTCTGGTCATATCACTTCTACTGGAATGTGTGCAGTCTGGGACTGGTGGAACCTTGCCTGTTTACTAATATTTGTTGTGTCCTGCTGTAAGTTGTCATGACAAGCTGCTTTACACACCTGCCAAAGCAAGCCACATTTTATTGCAGTTGTAAAAACTAGGATGCCGGCCTTCCAGTGTTGAAGGTCCTTGTGACATGTGTCCAACAGCCGGCAAAGGGTTTGCCTCTGGCCTACAGAACTTTTCACATGGAAAACAAAGTGGCTTTTCAAATGTCACTGGTATTTTGTATACAGAACATAATACACATTACTTCTTGTCAAAACGCACAACGTCTTTTTCCCAGACATTTTATTAAAACTGCAAATACACATGCCTAGCCGTTTTTGTGACAGTGTTTAAAAATCCTGTTTTTCATGTCAAAGGGACCTTTGATGTTTCTTCTTGCTTTGTGAATTAAAATTCTGTTTTTCCTTGGATAATAACAGATAGGCCTTTTTCATATGGCCCTTCAGTTTTCATGTGCAATCACACACACAAAGTCATTTTTGTGTCAGTATTGAAGATTCCTGCTTTTCATGTGAAAGGGACTTCAATTTGGGGCCTTTGAACGCACCACCCCACATGACTCAGGTATTTTCCATTTTTTACACTTCAGCATATTGGAGCCTCTCGGTGCTCGTATTATCACTAAGAAGGACATGGACAACTGGCAAAGAGGTGCACTACTACCTTTTTAGAAAGATAATGACAAAATGTGGTCACAGGCTCTAGGGATCAAGGACCACATCACTGGATTTGGTCCAGGCATGTACAAATTGGAAATATAATTTGTGAGGTTTATAATTCCGGCCCCATGGACAGAACTGGATGAATCTTTGAAAAAATAGCACATTTGAAAATGTTTGCATAGTTTTGCATAGTTACGGCATAAAGATCCACCATGACCCCAGCCGAACAACCCCTATTATTCACTGCACCTACCCCGCATCCACGTTCAGTGTCCACTATACCATAATAATGTAACCAATGGCCAGTGCTCATGGCTTGCAACCATGGCAAGTCTCCAAATCCATGGAACATAGGCATCAGCAATGCCGCATTCCCCAATAAGCAAATCAGAGTACATATTTGCGTTTGCCTAGGGCCAGGCCCACTACCCAGACACCAAATGTATATCACTAGTTTTTCTACTTACATTTTCACACTTTGGTAAAATAAAACATAACACATATTTCCAAAACATTGCCTATCGCTCCTTGATAATGCTTGGAGCACAAGTTTGTTGTAATCTAGTGCATCAATTCACTCTGTAACCACAAGCTAAATATGTTTTCCCATTCAAACTTACTGCTTCTGCCATACTACATGCCACAATAAGCAAATTACAGTAGACATTTCTCCTTGCTGACACCCAAGCCCATTGCCCAGTCACCAGAGTTATATAGCTGTGTTGTATACTTACTATTTATAGTTTAAAAAAAGAACACAGGACATATTTGCAAAACCATGCTTTTCAATTCTTGCTAACCATCCTGTTGCATATTTGCTGAAATCCTTTCCAGCAGTTAAACCTGTACCCACAAACACATTTGTTTTTCACTTTCAAACCTATCCCAATTTCAAAAAACATTACCACATAGCCGGTCCCTGGTGCACATGGCCACTTTAACCCTATTGGTCATCCCTCATGGTTATGGCCACTATCCAGATTGTCCGGGTCATGACCTTATGCCATGACCCGGACAATGTGGCCACTGCCCATGGCCACAGGCTATAACTCAGTCACCACAGATATATCACTATTTGTTGTACCTACATTATGACACTTTTCAAAAGATAATCATGCTTTCGGGTCCTTGTCAATGCTCCTTACACAACTTGCTGGAAATCCACCCATGTTTTATTTTGTCAAAACTGTCAAAATGTCATATGAGTTAGCCCCCACTTTACAAAATTCATGCAGACATTGCACAAACATTCAAGGTTGGGTCTATAATCTTTCTGAAAACTGTTGTCCACATTCGTCAATCGGCAACAAAGTTATAAGTCATCTACAAATGTTGAGACCCCCACAAATTTTTCCCGCTCTTCACAAATCACACCACACTTTGCAAAAATGTTTATATCTAGATCTAAAATCGTTTTGCAAACTTTTCTACAGATTCGTCAAATGTAACCACATTTAAAAACCTTTACAATATTTTGGGACCCCCCCCCCTCTAATTTGGTTCCCTCTCGACAAAACAGCACCACACTTTGCAAAATTATTCAGAATCAGGTCTAGAATGGCATTCCTGACTTTCATGCAGTTTCGTTGAGTAGAAACCATCCACAAACTGCTTTTCACCAACCCTGCAATACACAAATAAGCATGGATGCCCCTGAACATCTAAGATGTTTGTGGACATCACAGGACTGTCCAGGACTATGTGCCCAGTAAACTGCCATTGACAGCTGCCAGCATTTGTTTAGCAAATAACAGTACAGCAACAAGAACGTTAAAACAAAAACATTGTTTCCTATTTAAAACTTTTGCACATTTAAACTTCAAATAAACCATCCCAACATTTTACAACCTCTAATTGCTTTACTAAAAAACCATTTCCTAACACATACTGTGTTTTACATATTAGGAGTTTGCATAGCACTAACCCCAAAATCAACAGGGCATTCCTGTGTCTGACACTGCCCCAAAGTCTTTATTAAAGCCCTAAGAGTAGTCAGAACCTTTAACTATGGGCACATTAAGGGCCTGATTAACAGAACATATTCCTATGGGATTGCACCATTATAAAAAACGCTTCCATGAATCAGGCCCTAAATATCACACCACACCAGCAAAACAAAAACATCTTTTAAAAAAACACATTTTTCTAACACCCAAAAATCAATTTAACACACAACATTAGTGATTAAAAAGCATTGTAGATAAAATCACATTTTTACTGCTCTGTGATAAATCATTTATTTTGAAAACAACAAGCATGCTTCGTGATTTGAAATCCTGCGCCAAACTAACATTCAATTTCTTTCCTAATAAACAACTTTCAACAATTATTCCCACACATTTTCTACATATACAGCATCAGCACTTCATTCTTAACAAATACAGTAAAAAACAAAGAAACCTAGAGAACCCCATTATGAACATATTATCAAATCAAACTTTCAACACAACAATGGCCAACAACTGTTTACTGTCAATCATATTTTATCACAGCTAACATGAATTGCACAGTGTGAGTTCTGCGTTGAAAATGGGAAAATTAGACAAAAGGGGGGTTTCATACTTTCCAAAGATCAAAACCACAAAAAGAGAACCATATTATAAGAAAACTAATACTAAGGCCGACATGTTCACTGTAACCTATAACAATGAAGTACACAGTAACAACTTTAACACTACCCAATTAGAAACACCAAAACACATACAAACCCTGCTCAGCATCAAATGTAGCTGTGAATATTGAACGCAGCTACAAAGCTTGCTTGTCACCGCGGGTACACGTACATTTTTCTGCAAGCCCCAAATCAAACTATATTGACCTTGAAAACTTCACATCATATAAGTGAACAACCAAGTACATGAAACAACACACACACAAATACAAATCTGTACTGTATCATCCACATAAAAGTGTGGTTATTGCCCAGAAAAGGTATATTTATAGTGACGCGTCTTTAAATATACCCGTGGTTGCAGCCGTAATTAATGAAATGCAAGATAGTATTGACGCACTAACGCACGTGATGTTTATAGACGCGGCTATACAAGAGCTATCCGCAAAAACTTTGAATTCAAAATTGCATTTCCACTGCACCAAACTATAAAAACTGTTGTCAACATGCCTACCCGCCCCACCTCTGTTCCTCATAGTCCCCCTCCACTCCCCTAGTCTCTTATAATCCTCCAAAACATTAAATATATATAAGATGCCACCACACCCAAAGTTCCCGCTGCTGCAATGCGGGAGGTGTCTACCCGCGACTAGCAAAGCTGCGTGCTGGGCGGCTGTTCGATAGCCGCAAATACTAACAATAGCACCATCCACCAATTAGAAAGTGCAACACACACACAACATGCATACCCTGCTCATACAAACTACTAGCAATTCAAAGTAGGAATCATTTTCCTGGAAACAGAGAAAAACTGCAGATATCATGGCGGGTTTGAAAACTGTGTGGCTGATTGGAGATAGTTGGCTGTTGGTTCCCGGTTTTTCCAAAATTGTTAAGTCTGAGAAGGAAAGAGCACCCAGACGTCATACTAATTAATTGTGGAGGTAATGATTTGGGAAATGTACGAGGGGTGACCCTTACTTTAATGATGAAACAAGACATGGGGAAACTAATTTTCTCACATCATCTTTATCTTCTCCAATCTCATTCAGGGGCAAAAATGGAGATGGACTATCAGATTTAATGGTAAAATTGAGAAATCCCGGATAAATATTAGTAAAGTAGTTTCAGCATTCATTTCAGACCACAACCAATTATGCCTTGCGAACAACAACATACAGATCTACATGGCCAATTTCTATAGGCATGATAGAGTACACTTAAACGATGAAGGAAATGCAGTGCTCCTTCATAACATCAAGACAGTACTCCTGATGTGCTAAAGGTCTACACTCTGTTAACCCCAAAACAGTAATTTTAAGGACTACTCATCATACATAAATACACAAATACAATAAATAATAACAAAAACATTTTTGTATTATACCTGTGGCTACAGTTCATTGACCTTTACCATAGCCACGGATACAAAGTCATTTAAAAGGGAGACTGACTTCAAGTTTTATACGACAATTCAACTTAAACGATGAAAAAGAACAACACTACTACTACATAACAGTAAACTAGATAGGCAAACATTGCACACCCACACAACATAATACTATAAGTGAGAATACACAACCTTAAATACTTGGTGTGGCGCATCTAAAACTAGACTACAATTGCTCCTTTGTATATTAATTATGTTAAACTATTATCTTCTTTATTACTCCTATAAGACTAACATGCTCAAAAGTCTGAAAACACACATCCAAAATAAAAATGACTTCACTATACCCAAACAAACCACTATATAATATATAAATATAAAACACTGACACCCCAAACTATATAGCTGCGGATCCCGAACTTCACATACCCTCGGTTATCTGTGGTCCTTTGTAGCCTCAGATATAGCTATGAATATCGGCAAAACGGCAAGAAAAAAATTATTTCCTTCCCACATCCATGCACCTCACCATGTGCCTCACTCATCTGTTCCAGCTCCCCTCAAACCCCAGATGGCCTCCTCACCTCCCCTGCCCTCTTCCTTTCACCCCAGAGCACACGCTGCTTCTGTGACGTAGTTTACTTTCAGACGTCAGCTACTTGTGGCTATAGCCGAGGCTACAGAAAGCTTTGTGTTGCAAACTCGGCCCCTAAACTCCCTCCAACTCCCACATTTCACTCAGTGCTTTCTAGCCATCCCCCCACCTCTACCCTGATGGCATTTGTATTTCTTTTTTACCCACAAATAGCTTTTTACTGCTTTTAATTTTCCCATAACCTCAGCTACAGCCGCAAATATCTCTTGCATCGAGAGAAAAACAAGATGATGATCGTTTCATTTCTCAAAGCCATGAACCTGCAATGCACCATGGGAGATATAACTATAATTTTTGGAGAAGGAGGCACCCCCCTATCCATAATTTTTTTAAATAACCACAGCACGGAATAACCCCAAACCTTTCAGGGCATGCAAGTCAAGGCTTCGGGCGCAAGTTGTTTTCACTGGTCCAAATCCGACTAGCGGATTGGGCTGTACGCTTTGGCAAAATTGACCTTTTTTGACTATGGGAAAATGAATGGGAAGTAGGCCGCTTAATACATTTTAGATTTTTTGACAAATCTTTACAAAACCTAGCAGTCAGGGAGGCAAGGGGGGGGCGCAAATCACTTATGAAATTTCAGCCAAATTCGTTACTCGAATCAAAAGTAATTAAAAATCCAATTTTTGAGGGGATCCTAGGTCACCTTAACTATACGGTGACTATCACCACCCTATAATATAAATATATATATATATATATATATATATATATATATATATATATATATATATATATATATATATATTATTTTCTTTGTTGCAAATGAAAGTTCCCAAGCACTTCCTACTCTGGGCACTTACACCTGCTGCTCCCTCTCCTCTCTCTGCACTTGCACGCTCGGAATGCTCACAAGGTCTAATATGTTCATCTTTATCTTCCAGGGTATTATTTGTTTTCTGTCCCATGTTCCCTCCCTGTTGCCCTGTGGGCGCTTTGAAACACAATTTACATGTTGTATAAATGCCTAACAAATGCACAATAACTAAAAATAAATAAATAAATATATCAGTGAAATGATGAAACGATTCAGCAGTTCACATTTACTACAGCAGATTGTTTAAAACCACACATTTAGGGGTCGATTAATGGAAATAATGTGCGCCGAAAATTCCTGAGGTGCCAAAACGTGCAAATCGCAGTAAAAGTGCGAAAATCGCAGGAAAACCAGCGCACATCGATTCATGGAAGTCCATGCACGCGAAAAACATTGGATGTGCGCTAAAAATGTGCGCCGCGCACGCCGGCGCACAGGTCATCCAAAGGCGTGCGCCACGGCCACTGCGAAATCGCACATAGCGTGGCGCACATCACAAAAGTAGGCGGAACAAGGGGCGTAACACTCGGAATGGGGAACAACGTGTGAAAATATGGGCGTCACGGGGGAAGTACAGGAGGCAGTGCGCGGAACGCCCACACGCTCGCCTACAACCCGTATTCATGGAATCGAATAGGGCAAACCAGCGCACGGTCAAAGACGCGCACAGGGCCAAACAAGTACACCACAAGAAAGGAAGCGGTAGCGCCCCTGCAGCTCAAAAAAATGTGCACCAAAATGTGCGCTTACAAAAAGCACCCATATACAGCCATGATGAATGGGCCATACAGTGGCCCTCTAAGACAAATGAGGTGCAAAGGGGCACCGACAAACACGGACACCCGCTGTGTGAAAAATAGCATGTGCGCATGTACCTTGGTGCTCGGGAAGTTCCACACGCGATTGGCCTGGGTACGTGTACTTCGGGGTGCGCGGGAAGTTCCACACGCAATTAGCCTGGGTACGTGTTCTACGGGGTGCGCGGGAAGTTCCACACGCAATTGGCCTGGGTAGGTGTACTTCGGGGTGCGCGGGAAGTTCCACACGCGATTGGCCTGGGTACGTGTACTTTGGGGTGCGCGGGAAGTTCCACACGCGAATGGCCTGGGTACGTGTATTCCGAGGTGCGCGGGAAGATTCACACGCGATTTCAGTAGGGTACGTGTATTTTGGTGGTGCCGGGGAATGCTACACGTGATTTGGCCATGTGGGTCCTCCCAGGTGTTCCCTCTACACCCTCCACGGCCCCTGCAGGCAGCCCACACCACAGGGTACTACCCTGCACCCCTGCTCATGTCCCACAGGCAACCCATCCACCATGGCCATGCCCACCAGCCAACCCACATGTCACCTTGCACTACTGATCACCAACACGTGTCTCCCATCACCCCCACCCCCCAGCAGTGCAGGGGCAGCCTCCACCAGGCTCCCACACATGTCACCCTGCACCCCCACCCCCCAGCCACCAGGGGGAGCCTCCACCAGGCCCCCACTCATGTCTCCCATCACCCCCACCTCCCAGCAGTGCAGGGGCAGCCTCCACCAATCTCCCACACATGTCCCCCTGCACCCCCACCCCCCAGCCACCAGGGGCAGCCTCCACCAGGCCCCCACTCATGTCTCCCATCACCCCCACCCTCCAGCAGTGCAGGGGCAGCCTCCACCAGGCCCCCACTCATGTCCAACTCATGTCTCCCTGCACCCCCACCCCCCAGCAGTGCAGGGGCAGCCTCCACCAATCTCCCACACATGCCCCCCTGCACCCCCACCCCCCAGCCACCAGGGGCAGCCTCCACCAGGCCCCCACTCATGTCTCCCATCACCCCCAACAGTGCAGGGGCAGCATCCACCAGGCCCCCACTCATGTCTCCCATCACCCCCACCCCCCAGCCACCAGGGGCAGCCTCCACCAGGCCCCCACCCATGTCTACCACCACCCCACCCCCCAGCCACCAGGGGCAAACTCCACCAGGCCCCACTCATGTCTCCCATCACCCCCACCCCCCAGCAGTGCAGGGGCAGCGTCCACCAGGCTCCCACACATGTCCCCCTGCACCCTCACCCCCCAGCAACCAGGGGCAGCCTCCAACAGGCCCCCACTCATGTCTCCCATCACCCCCACCCCCCAGCAGTGCAGTGGCAGCCTCCACCAGGCCCCCGCTCATGTCCAACTCATGTGTCCCTGCACCCCCACCCCCTAGCAGTGCAGGGGCAGCCTCCACCAGGCCCCCACTCATGTCTCCCATCACCCCCACCCCCCAGCAGTGCAGGGGCAGCCTCCACCAGGCCCCCACTCATGTCTCGCATCACCCCCACCCCCCAGCAGTGCAGGGGTTGCCTCCACCAGGCCCCCGCTCATGTCTCCCATCACCCCCACCCCCCGGCAGTGCAGGGGCAGCCTCCACCAGGCCCCCACTCATGTCTCCCATCACCCCCACCCCCCAGCCACCAGGGGCAGCCTCCACCAGGCCCCCACTCATGTCTCCCTGCACCCCCACCCCCCAGCAGTGCAGGACCAGCCTCCACCAGGCTCCCACACATGTCCCCCTGCACCCCCACCCCCCAGCCACCAGGGGCAGCCTCCACCAGGCCCCCACTCATGTCTCCCATCACCCCCACCCCCCAGCAGTGCGGGGGCAGCCTCCACCAGGCCCCCATCCATGTCTACCACCACCCCCACCCCCCAGCCCCAAGGGGCAGCCTCCACCAGGCCCCCACTCATGTCTCCCTTCAGTCCCACAGCCCAGCAGTGCAGGGGCAGCCTCCACCAGGCTCCCACACATGTCCCCCTGCACCACCACCCCCCAGCCACCAGGGGCAGCCTCCACCAGGCCCCCACTCATGTCTCCCATCACCCCAACCCCCCAGCAGTGCAGGGGCAGCCTCCACCAGGCCCCCACCCATGTCTACCACCACCACCACCCCCCAGCCACCAGGGGCAGCCTCCACCAGGCCCCCACTCATGTCTCCCATCACCCCCACCCCCAGCAGTGCAGGGGCAGCCTCCACCAGGCTCCCACACATGTCCCCCTGCACCCCCACCCCCCAGCCACCAGGGGCAGCCTCCACCAGGCCCCCACTCATGTCTCCCATCACCCCCACCCCCCAGCAGTGCAGGGGCAGCCTTCACCAGGCCCCCACTCATGTCTCCCATCACCCCCACCCCCAGCCACCAGGTGCAGCCTCCACCAGGCCCCCACCCATGTCTACCACCACCCCACCCCCCAGCCACCAGGGGCAGCCTCCACCAGGCCCCACTCATGTCTCCAATCACCCCCACCCCCCAGCAGTGCAGGGGCAGCCTCCACCAGACCCCCACTCATGTCTCCCATAACCCCCACCCCCCAGCCTCCAGGGGCAGCCTCCACCAGGCCCCCACTCATGTCTCACTGCACCCCCACCCCCCAGCAGTGCAGGGGCAGCCTCCACCAGGCTCCCACACATGTCCCCCTGCACCCCCACCCCCCAGCCTCCAGGGGCAGCCTCCACCAGGCCCCCACTCATGTCTCCCATCACCCCAACCCCCCAGCAGTGCAGGGGCAGCCTCCACCAGGCCCCCACCCATGTCTACCACCACTCCCACCCCCCAGCCACCAGGGGCAGCCTCCAACAGGCCCCCACTCATGTCTCCCATCACCCCCACCCCCCAGCAATGCAGGGGCAGCCTCCACCAGGCTCCCACACATGTCCCCCTGCACCCCCACCCCCCAGCCACCAGGGGCAGCCTCCACCAGGCCCCCACTCATGTCTCCCATCACCCCCACCCCCCAGCAGTGCAGGGGCAGCCTCCACCAGGCCCCCACTCATGTCTCCCATCACCCCCACCCCCAGCCACCAGGTGCAGCCTCCACCAGGCCCCCACCCATGTCTACCACCACCCCACCCCCCAGCCACCAGGGGCAGCTTCCACCAGGCCCCCACTCATGTCTCCCTTCACCCCCACAGCCCAGCAGTGCAGGGGCAGCCTCCACCAGGCTCCCACACATGTCCCCATGCACCCCCACCCCCCAGCCACCAGGGGCAGCCTCCACTAGGCCCCCACTCATGTCTCCCATCACCCCCACCCCCCAGCAGTGCAGGGGGAACCTCCACCAGGCCCCCACTCATGTCCAACTCATGTCTCCCTGCACCCCCACTCCCCAGCAGTGCAGGGGCAGCCTCCACCAGGCCCCCACTCATGGCTCCCATTACCCCCACCCCCCAGCAGTGCAGGGGCAGCCTCCACCAGGTCCCCACTCATGTCTCCCATCACCCCCACCCCCCAGCAGTGCAGGGGCAGCCTCCACCAGGCCCCACTCATGTCTCCCATCACCCCCACCCCCCAGCAGTGCAGGGGCAGCCTCCACCAGGCCCCCACTCATGTCTCCCATCACCCCCACCCCCCAGCCACCAGGGGCAGCCTCCACCAGGCCCCCACCCATGTCTACCACCACCACCACCCCCCAGCCACCAGGGGCAGCCTCCACCAGGCCCCCACTCATGTCTCCCATCACCCCCACCCCCAGCAGTGCAGGGGCAGCCTCCACCAGGCCCCCACACATGTCCCCCTGCACCCCCACCCCCCAGCCACCAGGGGCAGCCTCCACCATGCCCCCACTCATGTCTCCCATCACCCCCACCCCCCAGCAGTGCAGCGGCAGCCTCCACCAGGCACCCACTCATGTCCAACTCATGTCTCCCTGCACCCCCACCCCCCAGCAGTGCAGGGGCAGCCTCCACCAGGCCCCCACTCATGCCTCCCATCACCCCCACCCCCTAGCAGTGCAGGGGCAGCCTCCACCAGGCCCCCACTCATGTATCCCATCACCCCCACCCCCCAGCAGTGCAGGGGCAGCCTCCACCAGGCCCCCACTCATGTCTCCCATCACCCCCACCCCCCTGCCACCAGGGGCAGCCTCCACCAGGCCCCCACTCATGTCTCACTGCACCCCCACCCCCCAACAGTGCAGGGGCAGCCGCCACCAGGCTCCCACACTTGTCCCCCTGCACCCCCAACCCCCAGCCACCAGGGGCAGCCTCCACCAGGCCCCCACCCATGTCTACCACCACCCACACCCCCCAGCCACCAGGGGCAGCCTCCACCAGGCCCCCACTCATGTCTCCCATCACCCCAACCACTCAGCAGTGCAGGGGCAGCCTCCACCAGGCCCCCACTCATGTCTCCCATGACCCCCACCCCCCAGCCACCAGGGGCAGCCTCCACCAGGCCCCCACTCATGTCTCCCATCACCCCCACCCCCCAGCAGTGCAGGGGCAGCCTCCACCAGGCTCCCACACATGTCCCCCTGCACCCCCACCCCCCAGCCACCAGGGGCAGCCTCCACCAGGCCCCCACTCATGTCTCCAATCACCCCCACCCCCCAGCAGTGCAGGGGCAGCCTCCACCAGGCCCCCACTCATGTCTCCCATCACCCCCATCCCCAGCCAACAGGTGCAGCCTCCACCAGGCCCCCACCTATGTCTACCACCACCCCACCCCCCAGCCACCAGGGGCAGCTTCCACCAGGCCCCCACCCATGTCTACCACCACCCCACCCCCCAGCCACCAGGGGCAGCCTCCACCAGGCCCCCACTCATGTCTCCCATCACCCCCACCCCCCAGCCACCAGGGGCAGCCTCCACCAGGCCCCCGCCCATGTTTACCACCACCCCCACCCCCCAGCCACCAGGGGCAGCCTCCACCAGGCCCCAACTCATGTCTCCCTGCACCCCCACCCCCCAGCAGTGCAGGGGCAGCCTCCACCAGGCCCACACTCATGTCTCCCATCACCCCCACCGCCCAGCAGTGCAGGGGAAGCCTCCACCAGGCCCCCACTCATGTCTCCCATCACCCCCACCCCCAGCAGTGCAGGGGCAGCCTCCACCAGCCCCCCATTCATGTCTCCCATCACCCCCACCCCCCAGCCACCAGGGGCAGCCTCCACCAGGCCCCCACTCATGTCTCACTGCACCCCCACCCCCCAGCAGTGCAGGGGCAGCCTCCACCAGGCTCCCACACATGTCCCCCTACACCCCCACCCCCCAGCCACCATGGGCAGCCTCCACCAGGCCCCCACTCATGTCTCCCATCACCCCAACCCCCCAGCAGTGCAGGGGCAGCCTCCACCAGGCCCCCACCCATGTCTACCACCACCCCCACCCCCCAGCCACCAGGGGCAGCCTCCACCAGGCCCCCACTCATGTCTCCCATCACCCCAACCCCCCAGCAGTGCAGGGGCAGCCTCCACCAGGCCCCCACTCATGTCTCCCATGACCCCCACCCCCCAGCCACCAGGGGCAGCCTCCACCAGGCCCCCACTCATGTCTCCCATCACCCCCACCCCCCAGCAGTGCAGGGGCTGCCTCCACCAGGCTCCCACACATGTCCCCCTGCACCCAAACCCCCCAGCCACCAGGGGCATCCTCCACCAGGCCCCCACTCATGTCTCCCATCACCCCCACTCCCCAGCAGTGCAGGGGCAGCCTCCACCAGGCCCCCACCCATGTCTACCACCACCCCACCCCCCAGCCACCATGGGCAGCTTCCACCAGGCCCCCACTCATGTCTCCCATCACCCCCACCCCCCAGCAGTGCAGGGGCGGCCTCCACCAGGCCCCCACTCATGTCTCCCATCACCCCCACCCCCCAGCCACCAGGGGCAGTCTCCACCAGGAGCCCACCCATGTTTACCACCACCCCCACCCCCCAGCCACCAGGGGCAGCCTCCACCAGGCCCCCACTCATGTCTCCCTGCACCCCCACCCCCCAGCAGTGCAGGGGCAGCCTCCACCAGGCCCACACTCATGTCCAACTCATGTCTCCCTGCACCCCCACCCCCAGCAGTGCAGGGGCAGCCTCCACCAGGCCCCCACTCATGTCTCCCATCACCCCCACCCCCAGCAGTGCAGGGGTAGCCTCCACCAGGCCCCCACTCCTGTCTCCCACCACCACCACCCCCAGCCACCAGGTGCAGCCTCCACCAGGCCCCCACCCATGTCTACCACCACCCCCACCCCCCAGCCACCAGGGGCAGCCTCCACCAGGCCCCCACATATGTCTCCCATCACCCCCACCCCCCAGAAGTGCAGGGGCAGCCTCCACCAGGCCCCCACTCATGTCTCCCATCACCCTAACCCCCCAGCAGTGCAGGGGCAGCCTCCACCAGGCCCCCACTCATGTCTCCCATCACCCCTATCCCCAGCCAACAGGTGCAGCCTCCACCAGGCCCCCACCTATGTCTACCACCACCCCACCCCCCAGCCACCAGGGGCAGCTTCCACCAGGCCCCCACCCATGTCTACCACCACCCCACCCCCCAGCCACCAGGGGCAGCCTCCACCAGGCCCCCACTCATGTCTCCCATCACCCCCACCCCCCAGCCACCAGGGGCAGCCTCCACCAGGCCCCCACCCATGTTTACCACCACCCCCACCCCCCAGCCATCAGGGGCAGCCTCCACCAGGCCCCCACTCATGTCTCCCTGCACCCCCACCCCCCAGCAGTGCAGGGGCAGCCTCCACCAGGCCCACACTCATGTCTCCCATCACCCCCACCGCCCAGCAGTGCAGGGGCAGCCTCCACCAGGCCCCCACTCATGTCTCCCATCACCCCCACCCCCAGCAGTGCAGGGGCAGCCTCCACCAGCCCCCCATTCATGTCTCCCATCACCCCCACCCCCCAGCCACCAGGGGCAGCCTCCACCAGGCCCCCACTCATGTCTCACTGCACCCCCACCCCCCAGCAGTGCAGGGGCAGCCTCCACCAGGCTCCCACACATGTCCCCCTGCACCCCCACCCCCCAGCCACCATGGGCAGCCTCCACCAGGCCCCCACTCATGTCTCCCATCACCCCAACCCCCCAGCAGTGCAGGGGCAGCCTCCACCAGGCCCCCACCCATGTCTACCACCACCCCCACCCCCCAGCCACCAGGGGCAGCCTCCACCAGGCCCCCACTCATGTCTCCCATCACCCCAACCCCCCAGCAGTGCAGGAGCAGACTCCACCAGGCCCCCACTCATGTCTCCCATGACCCCCACCCCCCAGCCACCAGGGGCAGCCTCCACCAGGCCCCCACTCATGTCTCCCATCACCCCCACCCCCCAGCAGTGCAGGGGCTGCCTCCACCAGGCTCCCACACATGTCCCCCTGCACCCAAACCCCCCAGCCACCAGGGGCATCCTCCACCAGGCCCCCACTCATGTCTCCCATCACCCCCACTCCCCAGCAGTGCAGGGGCAGCCTCCACCAGGCCCCCACCCATGTCTACCACCACCCCACCCCCCAGCCACCAGGGGCAGCTTCCACTAGGCCCCCACTCATGTCTCCCATCACCCCCACCCCCCAGCAGTGCAGGGGCAGCCTCCACCAGGCCCCCACTCATGTCTCCCATCACCCCCACCCCCCAGCCACCAGGGGCAGTCTCCACCAGGAGCCCACCCATGTTTACCACCACCCCCACCCCCCAGCCACCAGGGGCAGCCTCCACCAGGCCCCCACTCATGTCTCCCTGCACCCCCACCCCCCAGCAGTGCAGGGGCAGCCTCCACCAGGCCCACACTCATGTCCAACTCATGTCTCCCTGCACCCCCACCCCCAGCAGTGCAGGGGCAGCCTCCACCAGGCCCCCACTCTTGTCTCCCATCACCCCCACCCCCCAGCAGTGCAGGGGTAGCCTCCACCAGGCCCCCACTCCTGTCTCCCACCACCACCACCCCCAGCCACCAGGTGCAGCCTCCACCAGGCCCCCACCCATGACTACCACCACCCCCACCCCCCAGCCACCAGTGGCAGCCTCCACCAGGCCCCCACATATGTCTCCCATCACCCCCACCCCCCAGAAGTGCAGGGACAGCCTCCACCAGGCCCCCACTCATGTCTCCCATCACCCCAACCCCCCAGCAGTGCAGGGGCAGCCTCCACCAGGCCCCCACCCATGTCTACCAAAAACCCCCACCCCCCAGCCACCAGGGGCAGCCTCCACCAGGCCCCCACTCATGTCTCCCATCACCCCAACCCCCCAGCAGTGCAGTTGCAGCCTCCACCAGGCCCCCAGTCATGTCTCCCATGACCCCCACCCCCCAGCCACCAGGGGCAGCCTCCACCAGGCCCCCACTCATGTCTCCCATCACCCCCACCCCCCAGCAGTGCAGGGGCAGCCTCCACCAGGCTCCCACACATGTCCCCCTGCACCCCCACCCCCCAGCCACCAGGGGCAGCCTCCACCAGGCCCCCACTCATGTCTCCAATCACCCCCACCCCCCAGCAGTGCAGGGGCAGCCTCCACCAGGCCCCCACTCATGTCTCCCATCACCCCCATCCCCAGCCAACAGGTGCAGCCTCCACCAGGCCCCCACCTATGTCTACCACCACCCCACCCCCCAGCCACCAGGGGCAGCTTCCACCAGGCCCCCACCCATGTCTACCACCACCCCACACCCCAGCCACCAGGGGCCGCCTCCACCAGGCCCCCACTCATGTCTCCCATCACCCCCACCCCCCAGCCACCAGGGGCAGCCTCCACCAGGCCCCCACCCATGTTTACCACCACCCCTACCCCCCAGCCACCAGGGGCAGCCTCCACCAGGCCCCCACTCATGTCTCCCTGCACCCCCACCCCCCAGCAGTGCAGGGGCAGCCTCCACCAGGCCCACACTCATGTCTCCCATCACCCCCACCGCCCAGCAGTGCAGGGGCAGCCTCCACCAGGCCCCCACTCATGTCTCCCATCACCCCCACCCCCAGCAGTGCAGGGGCAGCCTCCACCAGCCCCCCCATTCATGTCTCCCATCACCCCCACCCCCCAGCCACCAGGGGCAGCCTCCACCAGGCCCCCACTCATGTCTCACTGCACCCCCACCCCCCAGCAGTGCAGGGGCAGCCTCCACCAGGCTCCCACACATGTCCCCCTGCACCCCCACCCCCCAGCCACCATGGGCAGCCTCCACCAGGCTCCCACTCATGTCTCCCATCACCCCAACCCCCCAGCAGTGCAGGGGCAGCCTCCACCAGGCCCCCACCCATGTCTACCACCACCCCCACACCCCAGCCACCAGGGGCAGCCTCCACCAGGCCCCCACTCATGTCTCCCATCACCCCAACCCCCCAGCAGTGCAGGGGTAGCCTCCACCAGGCCCCCACTCATGTCTCCCAGGACCCCCACCCCCCAGCCACCAGGGGCAGCCTCCACCTGGCCCCCACTCATGTCTCCCATCACCCCCACCCCCCAGCAGTGCAGGGGCTGCCTCCACCAGGCTCCCACACATGTCCCCCTGCACCCCCACCCCCCAGCCACCAGGGGCATCCTCCACCAGGCCCCCACTCATGTCTCCCATCACCCCCACTCCCCAGCAGTGCAGGGGCAGCCTCCACCAGGCCCCCACCCATGTCTACCACCACCCCACCCCCCAGCCACCAGGGGCATCCTCCACCAGGCCCCCACTCATGTCTCCCATCACCCCCACCCCCCAGCAGTGCAGTAGCAGCCTCCACCAGGCCCCCACTCATGTCTCCCATCACCCCCACCCCCCAGCCACCAGGGGCAGTCTCCACCAGGCCCCCACTCATGTCTCCCATCACCCCCCCAGCAGTGCAGGGGCAGCCTCCACCAGGCCCCCACTCATGTCTCCCATCACCCCCAGCCCCCAGCCGTGCGATTTGCCTGGGTACATGTACTTCGGGGTGCGCAGGAAGTTCCACACGCGATTGGCCTGGGTACGTGTACTACAGGGTGTGCGGGAAGTTCCACAAGCGATTGGCCTGGGTATGTGTACTTCGGGGTGCACGGGAAGTTACACATGCAAGTGACCTGGGTACGTGTATTACGGGGTGCGCGGGAAGTTCCACACGCGATTGGCCTGGGTACGTGTACTTCGGGGTGCGCGGGAAGTTCCACACGCGATTGGCCTTGGTACGTGTACTATGGGGTGCGCAGGAGGTTCCACACGCGATTGGCCTGGGTACGTGTACTTCGGGGTGCGCAGGAAGTTCCACACGCGATTGGCCTGGGTACGTGTACTTCAGAGTGCGTGTGAACTTCCACATGCAACTGGGCCTGTTAGAGTGGGGTACGTGTGTTCCAGGGGTGGGCGGGAATATTTACTCGTGACTGGGCCTGGGAGAGCATGCTACGTGTATTCCTGGGGTGGGCAGGAAGATTCACACGTTCGGCTACGACGTGCCGAAAAATAAATGGTCCAATCCTGAAACACGTAGGCCAGCATGATGCAGGCGTACGTCGACCCGCGCAGCATAAAAGTGCACGCAAACAACAAACAAGCTCATACGCCAGGATGAATATACCGTTCCTAGCAGCATTGGCCGTGGGTTACCAAAGGAGGAGGAGGAGGATAGTGAGGGCCAGAATTTTCACTCCCAGAACCAGCCTTTTTGGGATGCCTGATGACCAGGTGTATGGGAGGTACAGGTTTCCACCACACATAATACTGGACCTGGTCAGTGAGTGGGAGGATGACCTCACATCACCCACCCTGTGCTCCCAAGCACTCAGCCCCCTGGAGAAAGTCCTCAATGTACTGCATTTCTTGGCCACAGGATCATTTCAGCGGACAAGTGCCATAGTGGGTGGGGTGTCACAGGTCACACAGTCACGCTGCCTACACCAGGTCTTGAACATCATCACTGCACGCCCATCAGTCCGTAGGCACATATACCTGCCCAGGACACCTGCAGAAAGGCAGGCTGCCACCCTCGATTTCTACGGTGTGGCACAATTCCCAAAAGTGCTAGGTGCCATTAACTGCACCCATGTGGCACTACGTCCCCCCAGGGCATCTGAGCACATCTATAGGAACCGCAAGCACTGGCATTCCATCAACGTGCAGGTAGTATGTAATGCTAAGGGAATCATCACCTCAGAATATGCCAACTATCCAGGGTCCACCCACGACAGCTTCATTTACCGAATGACTACCCTAAGCCGGGACCTAGAAGCTGGGCGGCATGGCGATACATGGCTGCTTGGTGAGTATGAATGCCACTACACATGCATGCATGTCAGATGCAGAGTTATGTCACTACCCCACTAATGATACCCATCACCTCCTCACCAGGGGACAGTGCCTACCCTCTGAGCACCCACATGATGATGCCAATTCGGAACCCCATCACCCCTCCAGAGGTAAGATACAACACAGCCCATATTGCAACCCGGGGCATAGTGGAGCGCACATTCGGAGTGCTCAAGTCACGCTTTCGCTCCCTTGACCGTTCTGGCGGGCAGCTGTTATATGCGCCCCCAGTAGTGTGCAGGATCATAGTGGCAGCATGTGTCCTGCACAATGTTGCAACACGCCAGGGCCTGGCTGTGGACATGGTGGTGCCTCCATATCCCCAACCACATGCACGCCCGCTGCGCATGGTAGGGGAGAGGGCACGGGGTGAGGCAGCCCGTACGCAGCTGGTGGCTAATTACTTCACATAGAAATCCCACCCGAGTGGAGTGCACACAGCCCTGGCACATACCATCTGATAAGCAATGATGACTCGACCTGACAATTAAGACAAACAAAGGGACAGTCAACTGTCAGAACCATAGCAGCCTGAGATTGTTCATGTGGAAGTGTCACAATGTGTGCATCCCTACCTACACAAACACCACCAATGCAGTGTCATCAAAATACACTTCCATGCTGCAGAAATGAATACCCACTCGCAAAATACTACATGAAAACAGTGCCATGTCACCCAACCCCTCCCCGGCACGGCCACACAACACACCATGGCATGTCATGCAATGTGAGAGGAAAGAAATTAATCCCCACAACATGCCCCAAGTGTCACCAGCTACAGTGTCCCTAATGGAAACATGTAAACACATGAAATGCTCACAGTAATGCAGGACCTACAACACACATTACCAAATACTTACGAAGAATACCAATCACCTACACAACCTACAACCTACCTTAAACATGACATTACAGACTTATAAACGTGCTAGCCTCACTACCTGATGATGCCAGCCCTCCGAACACTTCCAAGTATACAGTGTTAGCGCCACGCAAGAGTGTAGGTGCACTGCTTACAACATGGACTCCAGTTCCAAGGTGGACCGCATAGTGAAGACATGAGGAATGGACCTGCAAATTAGGAGGATGAGATGGAGGCAGAGGCACATATCAATACACCATGCAGTGTACAATACAACAACAATATGCACTATGAATGTATACACAGTATTGACTACAGTCTGCCCACACAGCTCATGGGAGTCCAATGTCACCATGTACGTCAATGTCACTTGGGCACACCCTTTGCAAGCCCATGGAAACGGGAAGCATGAGGGGTGTGTGTCACAAAAACCCAAGTATCTGAACCAAATTCATGACAAGCCTGCATGTGCCCAGCCACAATGCAGCGTATGCCCACGAAAGCCACACAAGGCAACACACTGTCCCAAAAAACAAATGCCATTAATGGGCCCGTGGGGTGGGGGAGGCCACCCAGGAGGTCCGAGGACAGGGTGCACACCAAAACCCACCTGTGTGGATCTTGCGCAAAAAAAACACCTCCATGGGCTCATGGTCTACACGGCTACCCTATTGTGGGAGTATCACTGCTGTCGTTCTCCTCACCTTCTGCAGCTGCATCAGGAGGTGGTGGCACTATGGGAGGCAGCCCACGCAAAGCCCTAGTCTGTTCCTCCATGGCTGCAAGCATGCGGGTGTGGTAGGTCTCGTTCTGGAGGATAAGTGTGCAGAGGTCCCCATGCAACAACTCACGGGATGCCCGGACCTCCGCCCTAGTTGCCTGCATCTCAGCTGAGAGCGTACGTGTGAGATGCTCCAGCTGCTGTTCTGTCCTTCTGTTTGTTGAAGCCTTAAGCTCAACAAGAGTCATCCTGAGGTGAAGGAGTTCCACCCTCAGGGCTTCCCTGTGGCCCTGGGACTCTATGGAAATGGCTTCCTGCAGAGTCGCCAGTGCCGCCCGCCTGTCCCTGTCGGACACCAACATGTCCTCCCTGTGTGACTGGCAGATAGAGTCGGTTGCCTACTGTAGTCGCTCCATCAGCCTTTCTGGGGGGACAATGGAAGTGGCCACCCTATCCATGGCTGAGCTATCATCTCTGATGATGCTGACTGTTGGGTTGCCATACCGTATATGGATTGCTCCCATGCGGTATTGCCAGGTGGCTGATGGCCACCACGTCGGCGGGCACCACACCTGTCTGGGGCAAGGCGAACTGCGCCTTGCTGTGCTGGCACTGCCTGAGGCTGCAGGACTGCATTCCCCCTCTGATCTGCTGGCCCAGGAACAGGATCAGATATCGCGCAGTGTGACCCTGCATCCGTAACCACCAAAGGCGTACCTGCCAACACTGACATCCCCATTGAGGGTTCTAACCCTGGTGCAGGTTGGTCGGACAGAACAGAATCCCTCCCAGGAACACTCACATGCGACGGCACATAGGTCTCATCATCCGAATCGACACCTGAATACAGCTCGGGGGAGGTGCAGCCAGAGACACCCCTTGAGAGCACGACCTGCAGCAGTTGTGGGTTCTCACCCACCACCACACCACGTCCCTCACTGGTGGTCGGTCGGCCCTCAGACCCCTCCTGGTTCTGCACCATCTCCACAACCCCAGCAGTATGAAGTGCGTCATCCCCTGCAAAGACATACAAGAAAACAAATGGAAACAGGCATTAGCACTATGGCACACAATTAGGGCTGAAATGCTACAGAAACAGTACTTGATTGACACATGTCCCACATGACTAAAACCCTCCCATGCATGCACCGTCACTGCGTGTGAAGAGGGGGCAGATGGCACACATTGATGACACCATGATGGAAGATGAACACATTTGCTGCATGCTGCCTAGCAGTGGCATCACACATTGGCCAGTGATTGGCAGGTCAAATACACATGCCATCACACAGATGGCATGTACCCTAGCCATGAAGTGAAGAGGGAGAGGAGGTCACCAATTGTTCATTCAGTCCAGTTTGCTCATGTAATTGATTTTTTCATTGAAATGGTTCAAATGTTTAACCTGCAGCTGCCAGTCCAAAATGGTCCTATAGCACAGGGACATGTCTAAACTAATCATGTCCAGGAAACTAAGCCAGTCCACTGTACCATAGCCATGTCAGACATGTGACAATAGGACTGAGAAATCCAGAGTAAAGGTGGTGATATGCAAACAATCTGCCTGAATAAACAGAGGTAAATAAGCAACAATGTTGTGGCAAGATGACGCTCCAATGGCAACTGGCATGGTGTTGACCTGGATGTCTAATGTTGGCAGAAGGGATGCTGCTATACCCAAATGCTGGTGCCAAGAATGTATAGGAACATGGGTGACGCAAACCACTCAGGCACACACACCATCACCTGGCACCCAAACAGAAGCCCTCCCACACACACCATGCACATGGACGACACACACATGCATGTGCACTCACCGGACAATGCCTCCTAATCTGCCAGTTCTCCCACGCCTTGGATCTGTTCCTCTGTGACGTAGGTCCCAGCAACCTGCTCATGTGGAGTGAGTTCTATGTCGTCTGCTGGAGACCCACCTCCAGTCACTAGAGTTGCGGCATGACTTGAGGCCAGCTTATTCTTTGCCCTGCGCTTCAGGTCATTCCAGCGCTTGTAGCATTCATTAGCTGTGCGCCTCACGATTCCAAGGGCACTTATGATGTCCGCAATGGTCTGCCAGTGTGCCTGACGTTGTGCAGGTGTGGTCTTGGATCCTGCAACAATCACCATTTTGCGGTCATGTGCGGACACATACTCTACAAGTGCATTCAGTTCGGCCTCATTGAAGCTGGGCTTCCTTGACGGGCCAGACTGTGTAGCAGTGTCTGGGGCATCAGCCTCTACTGGACGAGCACTCTTCCTCTTCCGCTTGGAAGGTGGTGGGGATCCTGAGTGTCCTACGCCGCTCTGGACACTAGGGGCAGGAGCGTGGGATTGCACACTCAGCATGGGAGTTGGTGCAGGCATTAGCTCAAGTGTGATGGTGTCAGGGGGAATGTCAGCATGATGGACTTGGACTGGCACTGTCCTGGCTGGGTGTGTGAGAGGTGGGGTGGATGAAGCCGCCGCTGAGAGCAAAGGAAGAGGACCCAAAGTTCGAGTCCTCCCGTCCCCTGCACACTCTTGGACTACGTAACAAAGGCGTAGATTCTTAAGAATATAGTTAGCAATATTCGTTCTTAAGCACTCTTTAGAGAATAGATTCTACAAAATGTATAATATCGAACAGAAGAACAATGGTTTCTACATTTTAGGTGTACAGGGATGAAGTGAACACCTATTTATTTATACATAAACAAATGTAGTAAAGACAGGAGAAATCGCATAACAACATTATAATGTCAACATAATCGAAAGTTGATGGAAATTCCACTCTCAATGGCTTGACGCGTTTCGAGGTGATACCTCTTCTTCAGAAGCCTCTGTGGATCTACTGTCTAATCAAAATACATTCAGGGAAAGAAATCAACAGAAACTATACCTGTAAATTCGTCAACCAAATAAACAACAAGTAGCATTACTTCATTTAAATTAAATATCTACATGTTATGTGTTAAACAGTGCAAACATTCAATTTAGTTTGACCATAAAACTATCTGGCCATGTTTTTTTAAAAATTCAAAACACTGTCTAGTATAATCCTGTGCACCTCTCATGGTGATCCAAACAATTAGAGTATCATTAGTAATCTAAAAATGGAAGCTATAATGATGGCTTCTAAATTTCAATTCAACAAATGAAACATATTCATGGCGAAAAATAAGTCGAAGTGGACATGCTTACAGAAAGCATTCGCACTTACGAGTTCCCGGATCTATCTGCACCCGTTCTTTCTGCTACGTTAGATGCAACACAGAGAAATCCTGCACATCCGCTGGACATTGAACCCTGTCGCAACATACCCGCCTGCTCTGTCGCACTAATTATAGCAGGTATATGGTCATTTCTTTACTAACAAACGCATTATTGTACTTGTGAATAGATATTGAGTCACACACAGTGACCCATACATTAACATTGCTATCCACAGAGATTACCGGAAGTATTGAAGTACTTTTTTGCACCAAGAAAACACCTAAATCGAAGTCTTGGCACTGTGAGCATGTCCACTTTGACTTATTTTTCGCCATAGATGGCTTTTCTGCTACAACATTAAACCTTAATAGGTCAGTACTTCCTTTATGTATAGTATCCTCTTTGTAAAAAAACCCCTTCTTTTATGTGTAGTTTGTATTTACCATGCTTAACAGTAAATCTACACTGGTTGAATATGCCCTTGAAATCGAATATGTTTCATTTGTTGAATTGAAATTTAGAAGCCATCATTATAGCTTCCATTTTTAGATTACTAATGATACCCTAATTGGTTGGATCACCATG
Source organism: Ambystoma mexicanum (assembly GCF_040938575.1). Classification (NCBI taxonomy): domain Eukaryota; kingdom Metazoa; phylum Chordata; class Amphibia; order Caudata; family Ambystomatidae; genus Ambystoma; species Ambystoma mexicanum. Next base: position 806,883,373 of record NC_090924.1, on the reverse strand, counting down.
AGAGGTGCACGGGATTATACTAGACAGTGTTTTGAATTTTTAAAAAAACATGGCCAGATAGTTTTATGGTCAAACTAAATTGAATGTTTGCACTGTTTAACACATAACATGTAGATATTTAATTTAAATGAAGTAATGCTACTTGTTGTTTATTTGGTTGACGAACTTACAGGTATACTTTCTGTTGATTTCTTTCCCTGAATGTATTTTGATTAGACAGTAGATCCACAGAGGCTTCTGAAGAAGAGGTATCACCTCGAAACGCGTCAAGCCATTGAGAGTGGAATTTCCATCAACTTTCGATTATGTTGACATTATAATGTTGTTATGCGATTTCTCCTGTCTTTACTATATTTGTTTATGTATAAATAAATAGGTGTTCACTTCATCCCTGTACACCTAAAATGTAGAAACCATTGTTCTTCTGTTCGATATTATACATTTTGTAGAATCTATTCTCTAAAGAGTGCTTAAGAACGAATATTGCTAACTATATTCTTAAGAATCTACGCCTTTGTTGCGTAGTCCAAGAGTGTGCAGGGGACGGGAGGACTCGAACTTTGGGTCCTCTTCCTTTGCTCTTATTTGCTATAGGGTTTTTGTGCCAAAACCCTCTTTTCCTCCTCTGCACCTCATAAAAGTATCGACACCACTCCTTGTGGTTTTCAAAATAATATTTTCAAACATCTCCTCTATTTGGGTGTGCACTCACTTCTCCACTATACCTTGAAGCCGCAGCTGACCCTGCAGCATCCCCAGCCTGCCTACGCGGGGCAGCAGATGACTTAGCTGCCCCTGATCCACGTGGCCTGATGACACCAATGTTCACCGGCGCATGTGGCCTAGACCTGCTGACCTGGAAGTCAGCCATGGAGTCACCCTGTGCCAGGTCTGGTTCCACAGTGGGCTGGTCCAACAAGGGTTGAGCATGGATGGTGTCAGCCACGTTAACCTCAACCAGGGGGGAGCATGGGTGTCCCTGACTGCTCCTCCACACATGGGGGGCTCGGGGCACCCTGCAAGTCACGGCCACGTCCCCTACCGGATCCACCACGGCCACCACTTGGGGCTCGGCCACCTTTGCCACCCTTACGGGTTGGTCGCCTCCCAGCCATGGCACTGATGTTATTGTGCGTATGGGAGTCAATGTGAACTATTGTCCTGGGCAATTGGGGGTCAAAGGGGTTGGGTACCAGATGGTAATCGTACCCTAGTGCTCTAGCAAGGCTGTATGTCACCCCTGGGGAAAGATGACGGGTCACGCAACGCACAGGCACCCCAAAAAAGGGAAGTAAGGTGCACGCAACCCCTCCTAGACCACGTGCGTGGAAAAATAAACCTGCACTATGCTGTGGCACCCAGAAACACAAGAATGAACATATGCGTGTCACATGCAGCCTAGAATGACCTCTGAAGGGGTACGCGACACACGGGGCAAGCACAGATGTTAAATACGTGTGCGACTCACCGTCTGCCAGGAACAAAATCGTGAAAAATATGCACGTGTGCGCGTTGGCAACACCGCCGCCAAAAGAAGAATTGTATGCTGTCTGAGGAGACAGGACAACAGTAAAAGGGAACGCTGTTTGAGGAAACAGGCCCAGGAAAACAAGGAAAAGAGAAAAAGCTGTCAGAGGTAACAGGGAGTACGAACTGGAAACGCTGAGAAGTAAATCATGTGTGAACCGACAAGAAGTACAGATTTCACCCACTCGCTCTCCACGAAAAGCACGTACAAGGAAATGTTGTTCTACACGTACCTTTTATACACACGTCACAGACGCGCATACGCAATGAGGCCGTTTCCACCAATTACGCGCTCTGACACTCGGACGTGTATCTCTTTTTTTTACACGCGCCATTCTCTACGGCCATGCGCGTGACGTCACAGCTGCGCATGGTGGCCTTTGGGCCAATGAAATAGCATGTGTGAGCACACGTTGTAAAACTGCACGTCCAGGTGTCATCGCGTGTAATCGGAGGGAAGTGAGCGTAAACGTGATTGGCCTGGGTACGTGTATTTCTGGGGTGCGCAGGAAGTTTCACAGGCGATTGGTGGAAATCCACGTGTGCTCTGTCATCACGTGTAATGAGGGAAACACCCGCGCGCGTCACGTCACAGACGCGCTTACACGCTAAGGGCCTTTGGTCCAATGAAATCGCATATGCGTGCTGACGTGCATATGTGCTAAGGGCCTTTCCTCGATTTACACGCAGACGTGCAGGATTTTCACGCGCCAAATCACTCCGTATCAAGCAGGCCACGCGTAAGCACACGGAAGACCACGCTCCTGCCCACAAGGCCGAATTACTGCCCCCAGAGCCCCGAGCACGCTCCCACCTGCCATCTGCTGCTGCCTGACTGCCTGCTGACCACGTGCCCTGCCATTTGCTGCCTGCACATCAGCCAGGGGTGCTGTTGCTGTGACCACCCCTGCTGGAACCGAAGACTCCCGACTAGGATTCCATCGCTCCACAGCCCAGCCCCAGGACCCAGTTGCCCACCCACTCCTGCCTCTGGGGTTGTCATGTCGGGCACTGTAACATCTGTCACCACTGACAACTCCCAGCCAGAGAGGCAGAGGGGCACCAGCTTCACTGCCACCGAAGTTGGTGTCCTGGTGGAGCAAGTCCTGGGGCAGTATGATGCCCTCTTCGGAAGTTCCCGCGCCGACAAGGAAGGACGGACTCGGATCTGGACGGACATCGTGACTGCCATCAACGCGGAGAGGGTGCAGTCCGCGTCTTCCAACATGTCAAGAAGTGCTGGGAGGACTTCAGGTCCAGGACCCTGAACAAGGCCCGGCACCTCTTGAAGGCAGCGGATGCTAAGGGGCGCCGGGGCCACTTGTCGGAAGATCAGATGAGGGTCCTGGAACGCATATCCCCAACGCTCCACTTCCAGGTCCTTGAGAGGCAGACCCGTCTGGAGTCCAGCGGTAAGTGTACATGCATCATGATTGTAAGCTGTGCGTGTGGTGGTGTGCCAGTAGTGTGCCGGTTGCACATCTGTTTGTATGGGGCCGAGTATGGGTGGGGGTGTACAGGACTGTGAGGCTAACAGATGCGAGGGCTGTTATGTGTGAGACATGGATGGTGCTTGTGTGTGTAAGTTTGCATGCCAAATGCAGTTGTGTGGGCACCCATGTTTGGATGAATGTGTATGTAAGTGGGTATGTTTGTGATGTCACGCATGTATGTTGTTTTCAGCTGCTTGTATCAGCACTGTGTACATGTGCATGTGTGTGTATTTGACAAGGGTGCAACAGTGATGCAACATGGATGTATGTGACAGCGGGATGTGGAAGCCTGATTGGCAGATGTGACATGGATGCCCATCGGAACACTGCGACAGTTGGTTGAGGTGTACACATACATGCAAGTGTGGTGGTGTGCGTGCATGTGTAGTGCACTCCCTGTGTTGCATGTGATGTCTGGCTCACCTTTGCCTGCTCATGCTGTTGTATGTGTATGGATGGTGCTGCCAGTTGCGATGTGGCTGTGGTATGGCTCATGTGTGCAAGTTGAAATGACATGTGTGTTGCCAATTGTGATGCCATGTCTGATGTTTGCCAATGCCACTCATGTGTAACTGTGATGTGTGTATGTTTCCATTGTACAGTGCCCTGATGCCTATGTTTTATTTCTTCCTGTCTGCAGCGTCAACTGATGAAGAGGGCGGAGAAGGTGCTGTGGAGCACAGCGGCGGGGATCGCACCGCCAGCCGGAGACGCAAGGCCCGGCTCCCCTCCCAGGTTGTGATCTCGTCAGGGAGTGAGGAGTCCGGTGCCGCGTCCCAGGCCGCAGCTGCCGGGGGGAGGTCCAAGAGGCGGAGGTCAGAGTTGGACTCCTCGGCAGCAGAAGGGGCAGCTGGGACCCCACAGGGCCCAACGGGGGAGGATGGCACGGAGTCATCCAGGTTGGTGGGGGGTTTGGTGGAGGAGGAGGCCATGCAAGAAACAGAGATGGGGTCTGGAGGTTGGGATTCCACTGGTGCTAGTGGTGCAGTGCAGGACCAGGGACAGGAGGCAGCACAAGTCGCCGCAGAGGTGCATGTGTGCAATCCTGTCCCTGATCCTGTCACTGCATCATCTTGCACCAGCAGGGATGCCTACGTCCAGACCCGTTTTCAGGCAGGGGATGAGCTCACGACAACTGGCCTTCCTCTGCCTGCGGACGTGGCTATCCGGGTCCGGGTTGAGCCTGTCCTGACTGGTGTGGCGTTGTGTCAACAGGCCATGCGAGGTGACCTGCAGTCTTTTCATGAGGAGACTGCACGTCATCTCGAATGGCTCATTGACCACGTCGGCCTACTGGGACAGGTCACCCAGGCCGGATTCCTCCGTTTGATGGGGCTTGCTACAACCCCCTCCTCAACTGAACCCCCTATGCACCAGTCGTCCTCCGTGCAATCTTCCCACCCATCAGTCACCTGGGTGCCCTGTGGAGCTGCCTCTGATGGTGCGGCCAGGCTGGTGGAGGAGGCATCCCTGCCACAGTCGGGAGTCGGACGTCCAGCAGGGGTGGCCACATCAACGACTGCACCCCAGCCAGCGGAGGATGTGCAGGCAGCAGGAGGCAGTGCACGGGCAGAGGCGCAGCAGCAGCAACGTGGTGGAAGCCATGATGGCTCGGGGCCTTCCACATCGGAGGGGCAGGCATCGGCCGGAGGGCAGGAGGACCCAGGATGGGAAGTGTCTTCCGTGAGGCAGCGGTTGGGCCACGCCATAGATGCGGAGCAGCAGCGGGCGGAAGAGGCACGCTCACGATGGTCAGGGCGGAGAACTCCATGCGGAGGGCCCTGAGGCGTGCCGAGTGCCTCGAGGCAATCCGCAGGGAGTTTGGGGGGAACATGTGGACGGCCCTGCGGACCCTCGGGGCCATGGAGGAGGAGCGCCTCCGGGACATTGAGCAGGAGTTCGATGATGCCCTGGCCAGGAACATCCCGAAGTGAGCCGTCGGACTAGCCTGCTGCCCTTGTAAATAGTTCTATAGTTAGTGTTAGGTTTCCTTTGGTTTAGCATTTTTTTGGACCTTTTGGACAATGGGCCACATTTTTGTATGTAGTTTTTTTTTTTAGGTCGTGTTATTAGATAGGTTTCATTTCTTCGGTTGCGATCATGGACCCTGGATTGTTTATCTGTACATAGTTGACTTTTGGATTTTCAATTTTTATTATGATTTCGCCATGGAGCAATGGTTTTCGATTTTAATTTTCCATTGGATTTACTTTTGTGGACTGTGACTTTGGACACCTTTCCTTTGCATTATGATTTGTGGTTTTGCATTATTTCACGGACCTGCTGTTTTTTTTTTTAAATTTCTATTATTGTTTGTTTATTTTTGATTCAATTTATGTTGCTTTTAATACATATTTTTTCTTCACAGTTCAATGTGTAGTATCATCTCATTGGTTTCATGCATATCATGATATGGGTTTTGACATTCACTGCCACCCATTGGGTGTATGTGAGGGACATGTGTTCATTTCCAAACTTTCAATTGGGCTTCTATCATGTTTTTGCCATTTCTGAGTGGGTGGATGCAATACTCGGGTGGGTGTTTGGCATTTGGAGGCTGACCATAAGGGCCAGTTATCTACATTGCGTTGACATGTTGGCTGGGGGATATGAGTGGGGGCCTGGTGGAGGCTGCCCCTGCACTGCTGGGGGGTGGGGGTGGTGTGAGACATGAGTGGGGGCTTGGTGGAGGCTGCCCCTGCACTGCTGGGGTGTGGGGGTGATAGGGGACATGAGTGGGGGCCTGGTGGAGGCTGCCCCTGGTGGCTGGGGAGTGGGGGTGATAGGGGACATGGGTGGGGGCCTGGTGGAGGCTGCCCCTGCACTGCTGGGGGGTGGGGGTGGTGGGAGACATGAGTGGGGGCCTGGTGGAGGCTGCCCCTGGTGGCTGGGGGGTGGGGGTGCAGGGAGACATGAGTGGGGGCCTGGTGGAGGCTGCCCCTGCACTGCTGGGGGTGGGGGTGGTGGGAGACATGAGTGGGGGCCTGGTGGAGGCTGCCCCTGGTGGCTGGGGGGTGATAGGGGACATGGGTGGGGGCCTGGTGGAGGCTGCCCCTGCACTGCTGGGGGGTGGGGGTGGTGGGAGACATGAGTGGGGGCCTGGTGGAGGCTGCCCCTGGTGGCTGGGGGGTGGGGGTGCAGGGAGACATGAGTGGGGGCCTGGTGGAGGCTGCCCCTGCACTGCTGGGGGGTGGGGGTGGTGGGAGACATGAGTGGGGGCCTGGTGGAGGCTGCCCCTGCACTGCACTGCTGGGGGGTGGGGGTGATAGGGGACATGAGTGGGGGCCTGGTGGAGGCTGCCCCTGGTGGCTGGGGGGTGGGGGTGATAGGGGACATGAGTGGGGGCCTGGTGGAGGCTGCCCCTGGTGGCTGGGGGTGGTGGGAGACCTGAGTGGGGGCCTGGTGGAGGCTGTCCCTGCACTGCTGGGGGGTGGTGGTAGACATGGGTGGGGGCCTGGTGGAGGCTGCCCCTGGTGGCAGGGGGGTGGGGGTGGTGGGAGACATGAGTGGGGGCATGGTGGAGGCTGCCCCTGCACTGCTGGGTGGTGGGGGTGATGGGAGACATGAGTGGGGGCCTGGTGGAGGCTGCCCCTGGTGGCTGGGGGGTGGGGGTGATGGGAGACATGAATGGGGGCCTGGTGGAGGCTGCCCCTAGTGGCTGGGGGGTCAGGGTGCTGGGAGACATGAGTTGGACATGATTGGGGGCCTGGTGGAGGCTGCCCCTGGTGGCTGGGGGGTGGGGGGTGATGGGAGACATGAGTGGGGGCCTGGTGGAGGCTGCCCCTGGTGGCTGGGGGTGCAGGGGTACATGTGTTGGTGGGCAGTAGTGCAAGGTGACATGTGGGTTGGCTGGGGGGCATGGCCATGGTGGATGGGGTGCCTGCAGGACATGTGCAGGGTAGGCCCCTGTGGTGTGGGCCACCTGCAGGGGCCGTGGAGGGTGTAGAGGGAACACCTGGGAGGACCCACACGTGCAATTCACGTGTGGTGCTCGCCGCGCACCCCTGTAATACACATACCCTGATGGAATCACGTGTGATACTTCCCGCGCACCCCTGAAATACACGTACACTGCTGATTTTGCATGTGATACTTCCCGCGCACCCCTGAAATACACGTACCCTGCTGCTTTTCCGTGTGATACTTCCCGTGCACCCCTGGAATACACGTACCCTGCTGTTTTTGCGTGTGATACTTCCCGCGCACCCCTGGAATACACATACCCTGATGGAATCGCGTGTGATACTTCCCGCGCACCCCTGAGATACACGTACACTGCTGCTTTTGCATGTGATACTTCCCGCGCACCCCTGGAATACATGTACCCTGATGGAATCGCGTGTGATACTTCCCGTGCACCCCTGAGATACACGTACCCTGCTGCTTTTGCATGTGATACTTCCCGTGCACCCCTGAAATACACGTACCCTGCTGCTTTTGCGTGTGATACTTCCCGCGCACCCCTGATATACACGTACCCTGCTGTTTTTGCATGTGATACTTCCCGCGCACCCCTGGAATACACGTACCCTGATGGAATCGCGTGTGATTCTTCCCACGCACCCCTGAGATACACATACCCTGCTGCTTTTGCATGTGATACTTCCTGCGCACCCTTGAAATACACGTACCCTGCTGCTTTTGCGTGTGATACTTCCCGCGCACCCCTGAAATACACGTACCCTGTTGCTTTTGTGTGTGTTACTTCCCACGCACCCCTGATGCACACGTACACAGGACAATCGCGTGTGGAACTTCCTGCGAACCACTGAAATACACGTTCCCTGCTTGGCGTTTGCTGTTTGCCAGCCCTGCGAACTGGCCCAGCGTTAGCGCAGCCCTTTGCGATTATTTGGGCATTTTGAAGGCTTTTCCTTGCGCAAGGGAGTTCTTGGGGGCGTAACTGGCGCTGCTGCAGGGTCGCTGCGCCACGCTGTGCCACAGCTGGTTTTGATTGTGAAAATCCATGAATACGCTGTGCGTGGAAATCGATTTTAGCGCACACGGCTGGCGCAGACATTCGCACGGGCACGCTGTGCACCAGCCGCATGCACCACTTTTGTGCGAATTTCTATGAATTACCCTCTCAATCAGTCTGCATCTTCAACATCAGATGCAACCTTTGCATTTGTGTATCATTTTTATTCACCACGACCCTAAGCACTACCAAGCATAGGCATTGGTAGGGATGATGAGAGTAGTAGTCCAAAACACATGGCGTGCTGCAGTTTGCAAAGCCCTGCCCTAAAGGTTCTGCCAGAACTTCACATTATGAGTTTGGTGGTGCAGTAAATAAGTTGTGGTAATTCCATTACTGCCACTTTTCTGGTGAAAATGGAATTACCAACACTTTTACCACACCACCAAATTTAATTTTAATCTTGAAATGGAGAATTTAACTCCAGCTGCAGGGTGCAGGTAAATCCTCCACTTTAAGGCCAAAGATCCTTATGGAGTCCTATGGACACCAAATATGGGGGCTAACACAATGGGGCCACCACTAGTAATACCATGCTATGCCCACAGAACTGAGTAGTGGTCATGGAAAACTAATTTGGTAGTAAATAAGATTCACCACTGATTCACCATACTCATAATGAGGCTGTGAAGAATTGCCCTGGCTGTTTCTATTGTTTTAATTGTTAAAATAATGCGATTAATCCCATTTGGTCTTTCTGAAAGGCCAATTTGATGAAATTCTCCTTTCATAAGCTCCATGCCAAAAGCGTAGTGTGTACTTGTGACAGGGTTCATCAGTATCCTGATACGCTGCACCTGCTCTAACAGTGGCACAGAGCAGATTCCGAGGTCAAACGTGCCCTCTTGACGCTGCAGATATAACCAAGTCTCTGCTTCACAGGGGCTCATTTGAGATGTTCACACCTGTTCCAAAAACTGCATAACTCTGAGGATCCTGTCCTAGTGGCATGGTAAACTGTAAATATAAGCAATACCTGAGTAAGAGGATGGTGTTCAGCATCCCTCGTACTAATCCCAGACACATGAAATTGAATGTCTCAGCTCTGTTGGCAAAGTTTAGCTGTGGAAGGGTTATGTGTACTCATTCTAGACAAGGTTCCCCATGCCACTGGCAGGACTGTAGCCTTAGGAGAATTGCCTCTGTTCCTTTGTAAGGCAGGTAACATAATATCCACAGAGACAGCCACTCCGCAGGAATATGGACTGGGATCAGGAATCGAAGGGCACACCCATCCACAAAGGGCTAGGCCTCACACCACAGTGCTGTATTTGGAAAGGCCTTTGATTCTATTGAGAGGGCAGGGTTAGTGTAACCAGGGAGACATCTTTAAAGCTTGGGGAAGATTCTGCCATCTTTTCATCTCTGCCACACTCTTTCCTGCCCTCTGCACTTCCTGTAGCACATAGCACTATGGGTGTGATGTCAGAAGGGCAAAGTATTGGGGGATGTGGGGGATTTATGGTGTAAGTAGAGATTTAGAGCCACCAGCTTTGATACCCATTCCACTGGGGGATAGACATGGAAGAGGATAGTGCTAATGATAGTAGTTCCTGCTATTCCTCCCAGAGGGTTGACATGTAGTGTGGTTTCCCGGAGATCCAAAGTTCAAACCGATCTCAAACCTGTCAGGTGCCACACTTCAGTTAGATATAAAGGCTCAGCAAGGTCCCAAAGTAGTCTCACTGGGGACGGATTAGTAGCTAGAAAGATCTAGAGGGATGGATGGTGGCTATGGAAGAGCACTAGCAGCAGTATGGGAGTTGCAGACAAAGTGAAGCAGCAGCTTTAGAAGAGAATTAACAGATGGATTAAGTGATGCTCTGCAAGCAGGAACCTGAGGAGGAAATGGAAGCCTTCAGACAGACCTGGACATGGGAGGGGGGCATTACAGTGGTGGCACCCAGTGAACGCCTTGACATCTTGAACTAGTTTGAAGCACTGGAAATAGCCTTCCAGCTCCAGGAGGTGGAATATGAATTATGGGGAGCTGCCGTTGTGACAACCCTACCAACTGTTGGAACAGAATAGAATATTCAGTTGGCTCCTGAGGAGAGGCCCATGTATGCCAAAAGAAAGGCTGACAACCTCAAGAAGCTCTGCAAAGCCACTGAACAATACAACAATTATAGAACAATTAGAGTGTTCAAAAAAAGGAGAATGAGCCAAGGTCTTGTTTTCCATTAGTTTTGGGGAGTTTACATGTTTGTCACTAACATATCTGAATGGGTGGGTTACAGCTCACAAAGCTGACACAAATGAAGGAATGCTTAATTTGGTTACATGTTTGCCAGCATCTAGTGGATAAGACTATCATAGACCCGGAAGAGCTTGAAAGAGCTGCTGATAGGTGTGTGAGTATTCATATCCAGAAGAATGGTCAGGTGAACACACCCAAATCTGAGGGTCTAAAAAACAACAGCATTTGTTTCACCATAACTTGGCGATTTCACTTGTCCCAAATATACTACCTCTCTCTGTCAGTACTGCAATTTTTCTTTGTCCACTTTGTACCCCTTCTCTGCAAGCAGGGTGAGGGGCGTGTTTTGAATCTCCTCGACACTGCTCCTTTGAAGTGCTACAGATGAACAAATCATCCATGTACTGTATTACTGTACTGGACACAGGTACATTGCCCAAATCCATTTGAAACACACTGTTAAAAACAATCAGATTCACAGGGCCTCATTACACGGATGGCGGTGAACCATGGCGCTATTAGCGCCATGGTTCATGCCGGTAAAATACCAGCACCGCCTTGGTGGAAAGGGGAATTACCGCCCTATTCCAAGGTTGGCGGGGCGGTAATTCCCCCTTCCACCATGCCCTTCCCCATTCCCATTTTTGCCCCATAGGGCTCTATGAGAATGGGGAAGGTGCTAATTACGGTACGGCAAATTGCGGTACCGTAATTAGCTCCCTGGTCCCTTTGCGGGTTGGATTTTTAACGCCTGCAAAAAGCAGGCATTAAATTCCCCAACCTGCAAAGGGACCTCATAGTAAGGCGGTAAGGATTTACCGGTACCGGTAAAATACCGGTACCAGTAAACCCTTACCACCATCCGTGTAATGAGGCCCACAGTACCCTTGGGGCAACCTTATGTGCTCAAACCACTGACCACAATAAGTAGACACAGTGAAGTACTGCGAATCAGTGTGTAAGGTAAACGGGAACAATGCATTCTTTAAATCAATCACCTTGAAGTTGGTCAACACAGTAGGGATATTACAGACAATCCTAGCAGATTTGGTATGTTAGGCAGAATCATATGCAGTACCCTTTGGGAAAACCACACACAATTAAGACTACAAGTGTAAGTACAATTTCACCTTTGGTATAAGATTGTACTACACAGCAAAGTGTTAGCGATGGCTGAGCAACCAGACTTATCTCAAGAGTAAAGTGAGCAGTACAAGAGATTACACATGTTTCTGAGTAAAAGAATATACATTTATTTACACCATCATTTATAAAACAGTTCACTATCATAAAGCAGCAGAAAATCACAGTCTTAATATACTACAACAACTGCCAATCAATTCTGGACAAGTTAAGCTAAAAAAGGAAGTGTGAGCAAAATGGCACTACAACAATTTAAAAGGGAGAAAAGACAAGGTTATCCAAAATCAACAGCACCAACAAGCTATAGGCAGGGCAATCTAGAAAAGGCTACTACAACTAGGATTCAAGTCAATAGGTCTGAGCCAATGTTAATGGTTCAGAGTCATTGCAGAGGATCACACAGTTCAAAGTAGTTTGCGGTTAAGTCTTTGCCAAGAGTTCAAAACAAAGTTGGTCGGAGGAAAATTTATTTAAAGGAGAAGAGAAGGACAAGCCTTTGAAGAGGCAAAATATTTCCTGTGCTTTCACCCCGGTTGGACGAAACGAACCACCGAATTTGCATAGTACCTTTAAAGAAGAAGAATGCTGTAGCTGAGGCAGTTTTTCCTGGCAGTTCCTGCAGGCTCACGGTTCCTAAAGCTTCCATTGTGGGGACAAGAAGGAGGATGGCTGGAGGGTCCTGCACTGCCCAGGGAAGAAGCCAACAGCGGAGCAACACGCCAAATAAAAGGTGCGCTCCTTAAAACCCAAACTGGTTCTCTTCCCACTGGCTATCCGATCTTCTGCAGCGATGAACATTAAATTCGACCAGGATGAGGACCGGTGTCTGGTGTTTGGGAAGTAGATTCCTTGTGGATCTCCTCTGTCGTCGAAGTTTCAGGTGATTCGGATCTGCAGCAGGGCTTCACCGGGTGTCCAGTAGTTACAGCAGTCATCTCCCTTCAGCTTTTCGTTGGTTCTCTCGTTCCAGTGGCCACTCTGCCTTCCAGTCCCAGAGACTGGGTTTTTATGGACCATGTCCCCCATTCACACAGCCTGGCTTTGAATCACAAAGCCAACCAAACAAGAGTGTGACTTGGGTCTCCAAGTAGACTCTGTGCAGGGGGCCTCAAACCCGTCCCTCACATCCTGTCCACCCAGACACTCAGGCGCCTAAGGAGGGCTTCTGTGCAGAAGCCCGCCAAAGGACGGCGAACAAAGGAACAAAACCTGGTTTGGCATGCAGAGTAAAAAACTAGAAAGACCTTTACAAAAAGCAATGGCAAAACAACTTGACCGGAGCCAAGTTAAAATAAAAGTGGATTACTGGGTTTGAGTTTGAGGCTACCACCATAGCCTCGAATGGTACCAAAGGCTATTTTAATAGTCTGCGGTAGATTAAAAATGGTAGATCCCACTGCCACCAGCCAAATCTTAGAGAAAGGGGAACATACTAATGTTCCATGAGAATCAGACAAAAGGGGATAAGTATTAACCCTTCCAGTACTCTACTGGAAGTACACCCTGAGTCTGTAAATTTAAAAAGACTAGTAAAGTCAATGGTAACTTTACAGGTTCTGGGAGACAGTAGTCAGTCCCAGAAAATGGAGTTTAAAGTGGGAAGTCTAAAAAGACAACCCTGTGTCACTGCACTAAAGGTGCTGGGTGACACACAGTAAAAGGATGAGGCCTATGGGGTGGGTGAGACTCCATAGTCCATGAGTATAAAAAGGTACAACACACAGCAAAACACATGTAAGAGTGGTAAAAAAAGGCTTACACTCTTACCAGGTAAAAAATTAACCCCTAGAAATCCAGCAAAGCTGCTGAGGGACTCAAAAGGTAAGGGAAATTAGCCATTCTGGAGAATTCTCCCTAACACAGTAGCACCAGAAATACTGCCTCAACAATATTTTTAAGGGGGCACAAATCCTGGCCCATCCTCCAACTGAACCCCTTTGCTTTCTTCACAGGGCAGATGGCTGCGTTAAATGGGGACACAGAAGGTTGTGTTATGCCTTGCTTCAACAAAGCCATAATGGTCTCATAAATTCCCTCATCCGCCTCTGTAGACATGGGTTACTGCTTAACCAGTGGTAATATCACACCAGGTTTCAATTTTATCTACATTGCTCCAACACTCTTTATCAGCCACACAATATGAGGATTGCTGGTCCGTAAAGGGTCCAGCACTTTTTCCAAATCGTCCTTCCAATGTGGCAATGTGTTTCTAATGATGAGCATGGTATGTGGTACTTTGCTCTATCGCTATCTGGCAAGGTGCCCCAATCTCAAAAACGATCTCGCCTGCGTCTTCGGTATCTTTGAACCATTGCTCATGAGACAAGTCCCTTAGTGTTAAGGTCGGATCAATGCACAAAGCTGTGTGCAACTCTCCGCCTTCCACATCAGTGCCTGAGAGAACCACATTGTTCTTCTTGATAACTACTGTGGCACAACAGGCTGAAACAAAATCTCAGTCGGTACCTGCCATGTCTGATCTCTGATTCCTGCGACCCAAATCAACAAAACCATTACCCCATAAAGAAACAAAGTTGAATGTACAGGCATCCCCCTTATCATGCTGTCACTACAGTATGCATGCAAACACGCCACTTCTCTTACTGGATACAAACCTGGCATTACATCTCTCTTTCGGCGGTACTCTGTTTGGCGTAGATGGCGTTTACTACATCGCACATCAGCATCCTCACTCAACATGGCTTCGGCTCCTCTCTGTGTTGCTTCAGTTGTTGTCCCATCTGCGGGCGCTCTCATTGCTGCCCCTCCATCAGCAGTGCTTCTACGTAATGAAAGGCTATGTATAGGCGGTTGCTATGGACAACGTCACGTTGCTTCGTTTCAAGCAAGACGCTCGTAACCCAAGGCATTTTTCCGTCTGGTGTTGCATGCCCTTTCACACTTGTTCTGGTTTCTCCACTTAACCACTTATAGGACTCCATCTTTCTGATCAAGAACCCAATGCCATGTGGTGTTCGATCCCAATCTCCTGCGGAAAGTCAGGGACTGCATCCTAGCAGGTAAGATTTTTCACCGCTGCTCAGACGCTTACTTACCCTTTCTGACTTCTGTCTCCTGCAGTCTCATTCTCTTCCTTATTCCTGACTACAGTACTCCGGAGTGAGGTGTCTTCCTGTTCAACCTTTTGAAGCACCTTCAGATTCAGGAGTGTATCAGAGCTGGATGGAATACCATGACGCTGACCAGACCGGCAGGCTTTTCTTCCTCAGAGGGTTTCCATGAGGTTCCTGGTCCCGCCCAAATTTATCTCTGGGGAACAAGAGGTTTGGGGTGATTTCTCTTGTTCAGCTCTCCATTGCTGCATCTGACAGGTCAGACATTGCAAACTTGTCTTGTAATAACACCTGGAGTCAAACCTGGAGTTGAAAGTGAAAGTGATCAGCATGTGGAGTTTACTTAGGAGTTCTCTGCCCAAGTGATTCAGTGGGGTATCTGTGCAATGCAACAAAGAAGCAGATACATGTTGTGAACCTACCCTCATACATAGATCTTCAGAGTAAGGAACCAACAGGATAGCCCCAGGGAATCCATGTGTGCCCATTGTTTTGCCTTACACGGGCAACACACCTTCCTTGATGCAAGATTCCTTAGCTCCTGTATCGACCATGAATGAAAACCTTATGTAACCTATCTGCACACCTATCAGGGTTCCTCTTCCAGATCAGTGGTAATGGACCAGACTGAAAACATCAGACATTCCTGAGGCCTGTCCTAAACTTGGTACATATTAGCTCTGGAGAGCGAGAAAGGATTCCCTCCAAAAAAACTTGCTCCAGTGTAATGAGTGACCCTTCCTTGGGGTAAAGTTTTTTTCACCCATGTCTGTACCGGTGCCTGTGCGGGTATGGTCCGTTGAATCACATAGGTCTGTGTAGCCCCAGTCACTGGGTTCTGTTTAACCCATGCCTGCTGCGCTTGCACAGAGACTGGGGCATGTGGCATGGTTGGGGATTGCATTTGCTGAGCTCCTACATTAACATACTGTGGCCTGCTCTGGTAATCTTGTTCCATGTGCCCATTCCTTCCTCACAACCAACACTGAACCCCATACAACCCTCCATATTTATTTGACACTGGCCCGTTAAACAGGGGCCCTATTCCTCAGCATCTGCCATAGGACCCACTTCCTCATGAAAATCCACCCCTGCCCCACGGAAACCCTCTAATTTTCCTTGGCATAATCCTCCATCTAGCCTTGTATCATACCCAGTTCACTGTGTTCCTGTTGTCCCAATTATCCCTGCTGTCCCTCCATCGAGCTGGTATTCACTGATCCTTCCAAACAGTTTTTTGATAGCTTTTTCTGAACAAACCTGGCCTTTGCCTTTGGTGCCTGTTCTATACTTTTCTTTTCTTTCTCTTGCCCCCTTTTACAAAAATGCACAATATGTGCCTGAATTTACAGCCATCTCTTGGTTTCCTTCCCGCCTACTTTATTTAGATCATGCTGGACTTCTTTAGTAGGTCCCTTCTTTAGCCTGTGGCAAAACATTACCACATTCGTATCCCACAGTTCTCCCATCTCTGCCCTCTATATCTCCTGAATTAACTAGATGTGTGTGGCAGGAACATCATCAAAAGTCATTGTTTTAGCTAGAATAGAATTTATATCAGGCGTATCGAGATACATAATCCGCAGGGCCCCCTAAACCTATGCCCTGGAATTATTCAAAGCTTCTCCATCATGGGTATTTATACCCAACTGAACTCCTGGATACCCAACGCACCTCCAAAGCTCATCTGAGTGTTCCTCCAACATAGCTGTGAATAAGCTTTTCATATCCCCTATGGCCAACATGACACCGGCAGTGTGTTTCTCAGATGCATATATCCACTTCCCCACTACTGCAGTGAGTGAATGGAGTGTCTTCATCAAATTATTCCAGTCCATGTGTGACCATGGGACATACTCTGAACTCCCCAGACCCTTCTTGAGCAAATGACATTGAGTTACACCCGCTTTTACTAGGGCTTCCGCCATCTCTCCCCTTCTGCTTACTAAAGCCATGCATGCCATGACACATCCTATGACTGCATGGTGTACTCTATGTCACTGGTACTGGAGTGGGATGTAGGGCTGTTACACCCTGTTCTCCGTGCTCAACATTCAATTCCCATTCACCTTGGCTCCTACTGATACTTCTACGGGAACACACCCAGCACTACCGTAGAGTGCTGGTTACCGTTCTCCCTCCTTGAATCCTGAGCCCATATCAATACTTCTTTCCTCCAGGTCCACATTGACCTCTTTGATAATCGTTTGCTCCAACCTAACAACAACCTCTTCCAATTTTTTTACACTCCTGTGTCTCTACTACGATTCGCAGCCTATCGTCTAACATAGCGGAAAAAAGGTACAAGCTCCCCTTTCTCCCTCATTATCTACCCTTCCTCTACTCCTCTGGCTGGCGGCCTCACTCTCTCTTATTTCTACATCCACAACCTCTCTGCAAACCTAGCAGTCTTGGTAGTTATTCCCTTTCTGCTTTGTATTGTAAACCTTTTTTCAGCTACTAACCATTGAAGGAGTTATCCTTCCACTTTCCTCAATATCCCATGTTCTAGGAATTGTACAGTGGTGTTTCCTGTGTTTGTCACGCAACCACTGGTGTAGCCACTGCAGAAAATGGAGGTTCAAAGACTGGGTCTGTATACCCTTTATTCAGGCGATAAAGGATAGCACCCATATGAGGGTGGGGCCGAAGGAATACCATCATCCTCCTTTTTCGTGCCTTCCTCTGACATTTTAATTTTATGGGCATTCCTGCCATTCTCATACATCCTCTATATCTATAAGATGTTTAACTGCTTCTCTAACTCTAAACCGTTGCACCTTGTAGTTAAAAAAGTATGCAGGTTTTCCAATACTCCTTTATCATAGGTCCCCTCAGTAGGCCAAGAATTGAGCACTTTACTATTAGTTTCCTGAAGCCACTCCCGATGGTACTTTTAAATATTTATCCTTATAGCCAGGAAGTACCTGAATGAATGGTCCAATGGAGTCTCCATACTCTAAACCTATCCCAACCTTTAACAATATCACTTTAGAATAAATTACTTGAAACATAGAAGATGAACCCACAGCACACTATTTCAACCCACAGAATGTCTTTTTCCCTTTCCCAACTTACAAAACCCCTTAAATCAATGAAACAACCCTTTTTTACCATACTTCCCGTATTGCTTTACCCCACAAAAGTGGACTCACATGAACCCGAAGCGATCTGAAGTTGTTCTACTTCAGTTTGCCCTGCACAGCTAGACCACGGTACTACACCTCTGAGGAGCAGACAAGCCTTTTACCAATAATGTGCTGGTAAACCTCTGTTTACATCGTGCACTGTAGACTGACCCCCTCTTAGAGGTGCTGCAGTTGTGTGGACAGGAAACCCCCAATGCCTCGGAAAGCCTGGGCTCCTACCACAGGCTTGCCAAATGTGGGGGTGGGTGTCTAATCACCTTAAACCAAAGCAGGCCCACCACTTAAGAAGCAAGTGCATATTTGAATGTAAAGCAAGTTTGTGCAGACAGGAAAACCCCAACGCCTTGGAAAGTTTAGGCTCTTGCTGCTGGCTTTCCAAATGTGGGGGTGGGTGTCTAATCAACGTAAACCAAAGCAGGCCCACCACCTAAGAAGCAAATACATATTTTTAGGTTAAGCAAGTTTATTGTACAATCGGCTGGGAGTGGTTAGATGATTCTCTTGAGTAAAACGAACCCAAATCTCTCCGAACCACAAAAAATGAACACATTATATACATATTTACAACAGTTAATACACTCACATATATTTTATTACAATCCACCTTCACATGTGATTGGTCAAGACCTGTACAAAATAAATCCATTCTTTCTCCAATTGGTCATTATAATCTTAACTACCATCTTCAGATTATGGTTGCACAACACCCTCTTTTAGAATATGACCGTGGTAGGTTTTGACATCATCACATAGTTATACATTCATATACAAACATAATTCAAACTGGCGATAACCATCTCACCCACTCCCACTTGTTTGCGTCATTGGAAAATCCTAATCTAGAGGACTACCAATTCAACATGCATGGCCACTGGTCACGCCCTGAGAAAACAATTGAAACACGTGAAGTATTGGTCAATCTGACTTCGAGTGCCACTTCAATCCAATTTTATTGTTGGTCAAAGGAAATGGCTGTATGACCCGGAACAATAAATAAACTCAAATGTACTTAAAACATTTACATCTGCCTTCTGCGATACTGCCAGGCCATACCAGAGGCTGGCTAGTTGGCTTGACCATCAGTTTAATTTAACTTTTAGTCATTACTTCTCCTTCGGACTCCAACTCAGCAAAGATAGTTTTTCCCAGTCATTTAAAATTCACCTCGCAAACTCCTGATTGCACAGTCTAACCGATTTATAAAACAATTACACTGTGCTTAGATTTGTAAATTCCCTATGTGTGTATATCAGCGCATGAATGTTTAATGACTATTGAGTTTTCTTCACAATAGGGTCATCATGACAAATCTCCTTCCTCGCATGCACATTAAGTTGCCATTCTTCTAGGCACCTCGTAGCCCACCACATCTGGATCATGCTCAGATTTCAGTGGCAATTTTTACATTTATCTCGCTGCACATGTGCAAATCTAAAATGTATCAACTTAAAGTAATACTTAATGTAACACATCCCATTCACATTAACTATGCTGAATACATATATACTTAAACAGCACGCCAACTTCGCTGCACCCCCAGTCACAAATATGGGGCACGCAACATGAACCCCTCTTCCTCAATGGGACCTTTCCTGACCACCTCAACACTCTCCCAGCAGCCATCTGTATTGGAATAAAGCTGGGTTTTCTCAAGCACTTGGTGTTACTCCGTTATTGAGTATCATTCTCTTATTGGTACATTTGGGCCTATCTTAACTATAGTGACTTTGTAAAGGATTCCAATCGGGCGTCAGACACCAGACCGGGACTCTTGCCCTTAGCCTAGGATGTAGCGCACAATTAAAATACCTTTTCTTTTTCTTTATTTTCTACAAATTTGGATTGAGCTGGCACCCAACCTGTCTCACACCCCCTTTTACAAATACCCTGGGTCACAATGGACCATAAACCAGGTCAGGCCAGTGGGTGGTAATACAATATTTATTTATTTTAAATTCAAAGAAAATCACACAGTTTAAATACTGGGCAGCAATCACCAATGTGATGATAATTACAGAATAAACGTATGAAATACACTTGGTTGACCTTCTACTAGAACATATTGAAAGCACAGATGAATAGGAGCAATTTTACTGTTCGGGTAGATAGCACCCAAGTTACGATTTCCCCCTTCAATGCTCCCTTAAATTCCCAATTAATCGATTTTTTGAGTGGATAGAAAGGACCAGCAAGGTGTCAGGGATATTAGGCAGCAAACAGAATCAAAGTCCTTCCCTCACGAAATAAGAGGCAATTTTAAAACCCTTTGCAATTGCATAAAATGACACTAGGAATTGATAAATAATTAAATTAAATGTGCGGTTGAATAAATGATGTAAATATGATATATAGCAGTATCAGGGATGTAATATACTAGGACATTCCAGGCCAGTTATCACAAAGGGCATACAGTTCAAAAAGCAATTTGAATGTAAGAACACAGTGCAGTCAAAATCACACGTTGAAAAGTTTCATTTTCCTCTTTTTGCAGTTTTAAATGTCAAACGCTTTTTTTTTCTTTTTTTTTTCTTTTTTTTTTTTAACGGGTGATATAGACAGAATCAGAATGCGGTTTTTAGGCCCAGTGATAGATGCACATCACAGAGATAATATAGAAGTGAAAGAGTGACTCTAGCTGAATAACTGCATGGGATTTTCAATGTGAAAGGAGAATCGGTTTTGGGAAAATAAAAGCAGTTAACAGAGAAAAATTGGTTTGGAAAGAAAACTAGATTATCAAGCCTAGATTGTTAAAGAAAGACACAGTACGCCCCAAGGTTAATTTGCAAAGTTACCCTTTTCACCCTGCATTCAGCTCTATGTGGGAATTACTTACATTATTCAAAATATGACTAAGGATATATGCAAGACAGAAATGAATAGAAGAATGGTGTTAACGCTTGGAGATCAAGGACAGGCGGCACAGAGAATTCTGACAGTTTTAAACAAGTTACCAGGGTATGGATAGGATTACTTAGAGAGTAGGACATAGACAAAGTATCAAGATGGGGTATAATATGTGTTGCCAGATTGGTCAGCCTATGTTGGTCGCCTCCTCCAGGTTTATGGGGTGGTTTTCTATGAGGTACAAAGCCATCCAACAGTCATTTTTGCACAAAATGAATTATGACATAAATCGCTCCTTTTTACAGTTGTGGCACTTTTGCAAATTACATAGGCAAATGACATATTTCATACAGAGTATGGTACTCCAACTCCCAGGTCTGTATGACATTATTTCGCCCTTCTAATAATTTTTTGCGATTTTTAGTGGGAACTGCTTCACCCAAAATTCCACAAATTTAGATATGTGTACATATTATCATAGGGCATATTTGCATGTTACACCATATGTACTTTTCCCATGATTCACATTTTCCTGGCGTTTGCGTCCCATACATGCTATGATCAGCCACAATATCTTGTTTTAAAGCCACACAAATTACATTTAAACTGTATAACTTTTACATTACTGTGTTGTCCGGCCACAGAAATAACAGTCTTAAAGTGTATTCATTAAAATAGTCTCTTGAGCCAGATGGGCTGGCCTTTGTCCTCCAAATATGGTCATTTCTGCCCAGACTACCACCAAATGTCAGTTTAGCCTAGGGTGCCATGGAGTTTGTCTTTGGAGCTCCTTAGTTTGAGTTTATGGGAGGTGTCACTTCCAAAAGTAACTCGTAGGTGTCCCAGAATGTATTGTGTCAAGCTGGAGCCCAGCCACAAAGGCTGATGAGCGTGTTACATTCTACTCCTTGGTCCATTCAGAGATTCCAGATGCTGGTCTCCTTGGAGGGATGCAATGTCCTTAGCAACCAGGGCAGGAAAAACCTGTTCTGTGGCTTCCACAGAACAGCCAATGCATTTAATGTATTTATATATTTATTTTGTGCTCCTTAGCCCAAAAGGCAAGGCTGTTGGAATAAAACATTATATTTCATTTTAACCAAACCCCCCTTACATTTCTAGGCAAGGACAGGGCCTTATTCAACATTACAATTTTAAAACAGATATTTTTCTTGTTTGCAAAAGCACATTTTGACACATGGTGAATTCTGCTTTCAAATTCGGTTTTCTCTTACATCTGGATTCCAAACATTATTTGCAGCCCATGTCAGTTTCTCTTACACAGCAATCTGTTCAAGGCACAAGTCCACTGATATTGACATATGCACACAGAGCTAGGGTTTCTTTTGAAGAATTTATTTTGACATTTTGTTGCATAACGTCACAAGTTTTTCCGTATAGCTGAGAGTAAAGTTTCTGGTGATTTCCCAGATCTTGCCTGCCACAGCCTGTCATTCAGTGATACTGCTTTCTTTTGTAAAGCACAACTTGAATATGGCTGGGCATAGCTGGGTCTTACTGGATCAGAACTGTATATGTTAAACTGATGAAAAGAGCATCAGTGTACCATCATTTTAAATGCATATTTCCCTTTTTCAATGGGAAACTTTGAGCTAGCACCGAGGCAGCACTGCTTTTCAAATCTCTTCTTTGGTGCGCATAAGAAAACACACTGGCAGTCTTTCTCTGTGTGTTCCCTGTTTCATCTTGCCCCATAGGTGCTTGGCATGACAGTACAACCATCATGCAAAATGCAGTTTTAAGGGAAGGTGATAGTGCTCAACAGTGCCAGAGCAGCCATTTTGCCGGTAACTGCTGAAGTGCAGATTGGCGATGGAGGGGAATTCTGCTAAGTGGGTTAATGTACCCCACAACTTGTAATCCTCCTTCTTTACGATATTTGCCTGAGCACTTTGGTCTACCAACCCAGCTCGGCAGTGATACTGCTGGGATAGCACCAGCGCAAATAGTGTTACCGCTACTCATCCGTGGCTATTAGCGCCGGATCACCAGAAGTGGTACAGCAGTAACTTCCCATACGCAATGGGGTTGGGGGCACTATTACCACAGGCGGTAATTGCGCAGGCAGTAATAGCATTGAAAATTGCCAAAATCGGGCGGTATGGGGAAATGTTTACCTCCAGCCCAACACTTAAATGCAGCGGTAATAGCATTGCCGCCAAATTTAAGGCCCAACTCATGATGAGGCCCTTTGTGTTTTCATTAACAAGGGTGTGCCAGCAGTGTTTTATTAGTTGTGTGTATTTTTAGTTTAAAGATCCTTTTTTAATAGAACCTTTGTTGGACATTCTTGTATTGTGGTAAAATAGTGCTATTGTTTGGATTGCTTCTGTACCAGCTCACAACTCTCCTTAAGAGTACAGCCTGTCATTGTCAAAGAGGCAAAGGAGGTATACATTACTAGCTGTGCCCATTTCACCTTTATGATTGGGATCACTCCTGTTTTAATAGGAGCTTTAACAACTATGCATCCCTGTACTCTTATTGAGCAGTAGTCCTTTCTTCACAGTTGCATAGTGTTTTCAAAAGATGTACTCAATTCTGTTCAAATGCTGACTAGATGAATACTAGAAACATACTACCAGATGGAGAGACTGCAAATGAGCCTCCACTGGCTCCTGGTGGCCGCAAGGATCTAATTCAAGACCCTCTGCGCCATCCACAAGGACTTCCTGCGCCTGGGACCACACTTTCTCTAACTTTCACACCCTAAATACTTCCCTGCTAGAGCCCTCTACTCCTCTATCTCCAACTCTCTGCTTGTCAAATGCAGTGGAGTAACTTTGCTGAAAATGTTAGGGGGGCATGACATCTAAAGAAAAGGTACCCCAGCCTATTGAATTGGGACAAAATGGTGTGCCCTAAAAGCTGGGGTGGTCAAACACCCTGTCTCCCCTAAATTTACGCCCATGGTCAGACACTTCTCCAAACAGAGAGTGGGAGGTAGGTCTCTCTTTGGCTGGTGCCTCTCTTTGGATCAGCCTCCCTGCCCCTTTCAGACTTGAACCTGACCTCATTAAGGTCTGGAAACTGCTCAAAACTCTACTTTTCTCTACCTCCTGCCCTCTCTCCCTTCCTTGCTAATCATCCTGCTGCCACTAAGACTGAATCTCACAGGATACCAGGCCCCCCACCCAGTCAACACCAGCACTCCCCCTCAGTACTACCCCCTGCGGTGCCCCCTGACTGCCTACTGTGCATCTGAACCCTGGCATTCGTCCGTCCTAGCACTTAGGTGAGGCTCTCTCCTGGATCCCCTTGGCAATTGCCTCCCTGGCCCCACCAGCACTTGTCCATTCCTTGCACCAACACATCCCTTTCCCCTGCACTTCTCATCACTGCACTTGCACGTCTGAATGCCAAAAGGCCTAGCAGGACCACAAGGGTATATTGAGGGGGTAATTCATAGAATTCAGCGCACAAGTGGCGCACGCGGCTGGCGCACAGTGTGTGCGTGCGAATCCCTGCGCCAGCCGCGTGCGCTAAAATAGATTTCCGCGCACAGTGTATTCATGGATTCCAGCCACCAAAACCAGCCGTGGCGCACAGTGGCGCAGCGAGCCTGCAGCAGCGCCAGTTACGCCCCCAAGAACGCCCCTTGCGCAGGGAAAAGCCATCAAAATCCCCAATCCAGCGCAAAGGGCTGCGCTAACCCTGTACCAGCACGGCAAGCGGGGTACGTGTATCACTGGGGTGCGCGGGAAGTTCCTCACGTGATTTCAGCTGGGGACGTATATTACTGTGGTGCGCGGGAAGTTTTACATGCGATTGGCCCTATGTGAGCAGGGTACGTGTATTACTGGGGTGCGCGGGAAGTTTCACACGCAAATTCAGCAGGGTACGTGTATTTCAGGGGTGCGCGGGAAGTTTCACACCCAATTCCATCAGGGTATGTGTATTTCAGGGGTGCGCAGGAAGTTCCACACGCGATTCCATCAGGGTATGTGTATATCAGCGGTGCGCGGGAAGTTCCACACGCATTTCCATCAGGGTACCTGTATATCAGGGGTGCGCGGGAAGTTCCACACGCGAATGCCCTGTGTATGTGTATTTCGGGGTGCGCGGGAAGTTTCACACGCGATATCAGCAGGGTACGTGTATTTCAGGGGTTCCATGGAGTACTACACATGAATTGGCCGTGTGGGTCCTCCCAGGTGTTCGCTCTACAACCCCCATGGCCCCTGCAGGCAGCCCACACCACGGGGGACTACCCTGCACCCCCACTCATGTCCCCCAGCACCCCCACACCCCAGCAGTGCAGGGCACCCTCCACCAGGCCCCCAACTCATGTCCCTCTGCACCTCCACCCCCCAGCATCCAGGGGCACCCTCCACCAGGCCCCCACTCATGTCTCCCAGCACCCCCACCCCCCAGCAGTGCAGGGCACCCTCCACCGGGCCCCCACTCATGTCCCCCTGCATCCCCACCCCCAGCATCCAGGGGCACCCTCCACCAAGCCCCCACTCATGTCCCCCTGTACCCCCACCCCCCAGCATCCAGGGGCACCCTCCACCAAGCCCCCACTCATGTCTCCCAGCACCCCCACCCCCAACACTGTGGGGCACCTGCCAGCAGGCCCCCACTCATGTCCAACTCATGTCCCCCTGC
Organism: Ambystoma mexicanum; assembly: GCF_040938575.1. Taxonomy (NCBI): domain Eukaryota; kingdom Metazoa; phylum Chordata; class Amphibia; order Caudata; family Ambystomatidae; genus Ambystoma; species Ambystoma mexicanum. The sequence goes on along the minus strand of NC_090924.1, from coordinate 806,858,333 downwards.
ACCCCCACCCCACAGCACTGTGGGGCACCTGCCAGCAGGCCCCCACTCATGTCCAACTCATGTCCCCCAGCACCCCCACCCCCCAGCAGTGCAGGGTACCCTCCACCAGGCACCCACACATGTCCCCCAGCACCCCCACACCCCAGCAGTGCAGGGCACCCTCCACCAGGCCCCCACACATGTCCCCCAGCACCCCCACTCCCCAGCAGTGCAGGGCACCATCCACCAGACACCCACGCATGTCCCCCAGGACCCCCATCCCCCAGCAGTGCAGGGCACCCTCCACCAGGCCCCCAACTCATATCCCCCTGCACCCTTACCCCCCAGCACTGTGGGGCACCTGCCAGCAGGCCCCCACTCATGTTCAACTCATGTGCCCCTGCACCCCCACCCCCCAGCACTGTGGGACACCTGCCAGCAGGCCCCCACTCATGTCCAACTCATGTCCCCCAGCATCCCCACCCCCCAGCAGTGCAGGACACCCTCCACTAGGCCCCCACACATGTCCCTCAGCACCCCCACCCCCCAGCAGTGCATGGCACCCTCCACCAGGCCCCCACACATGTCCCCCAGCACCCCCACTCCCCAGCAGTACAGGGCACCCTCCACCAGACCCCCAACTCATGTCCCCCTGCACCCCCACCCCCCAGCACTGTGGGGCACCTGCCAGCAGGCCCCCACTCATGTCCAACTCATGTCCCCCTGCACCCCCACCCCCCAGCACTGTGGGGCACCCTCCACCAAGCCCCCACTCATGTCTCCCAGCACCCCCACCCCCCAGCACTGTGGGGCACCTGCCAGCAGGCCCCCACTCATGTCCAACTCATGTCCCCCTGCACCCCCACCCCCCAGCACTGTGGGGCACCCTCCAGGAGGCCCCCACTCATGTCTCCCAGCACCCCCACCCCCCAGCATCCAGGGGCACCCTCCACCAAGCCGCCACTCTTTTCCCCCTGCACCCACACCCCCCAGCACTGTGGGGCACCCTCCACCAGGCCCCCACTCATGTCTCCCAGCACCCCCACCCCCAGCACTGTGGGACACCTGCCAGCAGGCCCCCACTTATGTCCAACTCATGTCCCCCTGCACCCCCACCCTCAGCACTGAGGGGCACCTGCCAGCAGGCCCCCACTCATGTCCAACTCAGGTCCCCCAAAGCAGTGCAGGGCACCCTCCACCAGGCCCCCACACATGTCCCCCAGCACCCCCACCCCCCAGCAGTGCAGGGCACCCTCCACCAGGCCCCCACACATGTCTCCCAGCACCCCCACCCCCCAGCAGTGCAGGGCACCCTCCACCAGGCCCCCAACTCATGTCCCCCTGCACCCCCACCCCCAGCAGTGCAGGGGACCCTCCACCAGGCCCCCACACATGTCTCCCAGCAGCCCCACCCTCCAGAAGTCCAGGGCACCCTCCACCAGGCCCCCAACTCATGTCTTCCTGCACCCCCACCCCCCCAGCAGTGCAGGGCACCCTCCACCAGGCCCCCACACATGTCCCCCAGCCAACTTGTCATCACAATCTAGAACCCTGGCCCTTATGGTCAGCCTCTAAATGCCAAACACCCACCCGAGTATTGCATCCACCCACTTAGAAATGGCAATAACATGATAGAAACCCAATTGCAAGTTTGGAAATGAACACATGTCCCTCACATACACCTAATGGGTGTCAGTGAATCTCAAAACCCATATCATGATATGCATGAAACCAATGAGATGATACTACACATTGAAGTTTGAACAAAAAATATGTATTAAAAGCAACATAAATTGAATCAAAAATAAACAAACAAAAATGGGAATTTATTTATTTATTTTATTTTACATTTATAAAGCGCTCACACAGCCCTCAGGCATCGAGGTGCTGTTACAGGAATTGTTTTGTTTTTCTTAGCTGCGTAGTTGTGTTTTTAATTTTTTTTGTTTGTTTGTCTTAGTTACGTATTTATAATGCGCTTAAACACCCAGAGGTTTCTAAGCGCGGACCCGGGGATCGAACCTGTTGTTGCTTCGTGTCATCTTGCTTCCAAGACGCGCACGCTGCCGCTGAGTTATCCTCCGGGGACATTTAAAAAACTAAAAACCAGCATGTACGTGAAATAATGCAAAACCACAAATCATAATCCAAAGGAAAGGTGTCCAAAGTCACAGTCCACAAAAGTAAATCCAATGGAAAATTAAAATCGAAAACCATTGCTCCATGGGTAAATCATTAAAAAAAATGACAATCCAACAGTCAACTATATACAGATAAACAATCCAGGGTCCATGAAGAAATGAAACCTATCTAATAAAACTACCTAATAAAAAAAAACTATATACAAAAATGTGGCCCATTGTCCAAAAGGTCCAAAAAAAATGCAAAACCAAAGGAAACCTAACACTAACAACAGAACTATTTACAAGGTCAGCGGGCTAGTCCGACGGCTCACTTTTGGATGTCCCAGGCCAGGGCATCATCGAACTCCTGCTCAATGTCCCGGAGGCGGTCCTCCTCCATGGCCCTGAGGGTCCGCAGGGCCGTCAACATGTCCACCTCCAACCCCCTGCGGATTGCCTCAAGGCACTCGGTCCGCCTCAGGGCCATCCGCATGGAGTTCTCCGCCCTGACCATCATGAGCCGTGCCGCTTCCGCCCGCTGACGCTGCGCATCTATGGCGTGGCCCAACCGCTGCCACATGGAAGACACTTCCCGTCCTGGGTCCTCCTGCCCTCCGGCCGATGCCTGCCCCTCCGATGTCGAAGGCCCCGAGCCATCATGGCTCCCACCACATTGCTGCTGCTGCTGTGCCTCTGCCCGTGCACTGCCTCCTGCTGCCTGCACATCCTCCGCTGGCTGGGGTGTAGTCGTTGATGTGGCCACCCCTGCTGGAAGTCCGACTCCTGACTGTGGCAGGGATGCCTCCACCACCAGCCTGGCCGCACCGTCAGAGGCAGCTCCACAGGGCACCCAGGTGACTAATGGGTGGGAAGATGCCAAGGAGGACGACTGGCGCATAGGGGGTTCAGTTGAGGAGGGGGTCGTAGCAAGCCCCATCAAACGGAGGAATCTGGCCTGGGTGACCTGTCCCAGTAGGCCGACGTGGTCAACGAGCCATTCGAGATGACGTGCAGTCTCATCATGAAAAGACTGCAGGTCACCTCGCATGACCCGTTGACGCAACGCCACACCAGTCAGGACAGGCTCAACCCGGACCCGGATAGCCACGTCCGCAGGCAGAGAAAGGCCAGTTGTCGTGAGCTCATCCCCTGCCAGAAAAGTGGTCTGGACATAGGCATCCCTGCTGGTGCAAGATGATGCAGTGACAGGATCAGGGACAGGATTGCACACAGGCACCTCTGCGGTGGCCTGTGCTGCCTCCTGTCCCTGGTCCTGCACTGCACCACTAGCAACAGTGGAATCCCCACCTCCAGACCCTGTCTCTGTTGCTTGCATGGCCTCATCCTCCACCAAACCCTGCACCAACCTGGATGACTCCGTGCCATCTTCCCCCATTGGGCCCTGTGGGTCCCAGCTGCCCCTTCTGCTGCCGAGGAGTCCAACTCCAACCTCCGCCTCTTGGACCTCCCCCCGGCAGCTGCGGCCTGGGATGCGGCACCGGACTCCTCACTCCCTGACGAGATTACAACCTGGGAGGGGAGCCGGGCCTTGCGTCTCTGGCTGGCGGTGCGATCCCCGCTGCTGTGCTCCACAGCACCTTCTCCGCCCTCTTCATCAGTTGACGCTCCAGACAGGGAGAAATAAAACACAGGCATCAGGGCACTGTACAATGGACACATACACACATGACAGTTGTACATGAGTGGCATTGGCAAACCTCAGACATGGCTTCACAATCGCCAACACACATGTCATTTCAACTTCCACACATGAGCCATACCACAGCCATATCGCAACTGCCAGCACCATCCATACACATACAACAGCATGAGCAGGCAAAGGTGAGCCAGACATCACCTGCAACACAGGGAGTGCACTACACATGCACGCACACCACCACACTTGCATGTATGTGTACACCGCAGCCAACTGTCGCAGTGTTCCGATGGGCATCCATGTCACATCTGCCAATCAGGCTTCCACATCCCACTGTCACATGCATCCATGTTGCATCACTGTTGCACCCTTGTCAAATACACACACATGCACATGTACACAGTGCTGATACATACAGCTGAAAACAACATACATGCGTGACATCACGAGCATGCCTACTTACATACACATTCATCCAAACATGTGTGCCCACACAACTGCATTTGGCATGCAAGCCTACACACACAAGCACCATCCATGTCTCACACATGACAGCCCTCGCATGTGTTAGCCTCACGGCCCTGTACACCCCCACCCATACTCGGCCCCATACAAACAGATGTGCAACCTGCACACTACTGGCACATCACCACACGCACAGCTTACAATCATGATGCAGTTACAATTACCGCTCGACTCCAGACGGGTCTGCCTCTCAAGGACCTGGACGTGGAGCGCTGGGGAAATGCGTTCCAGGACCCTCATCTGATCTTCCGACAAGTGGCCCAGTCGCCCCTTAGCATCCGCTGCCTTCAGGAGGCGCCGGGCATTGTTGAGGGTCCTGAACCTGAAGTCCTCCCAGCGCTTCTTGACATGTTGGAAGTCGCGGACTGCCACCCCCTCCGCGTTGATGGCAGTCACGATGTCCGTCCAGATCCGAGTCTGTCCTTCCTTGTCGGCGCGGGAACTTCCGAAGAGGGCGTCATACTGCCCCAGGACTTGCTCCACCAGGACACCAACTTCGGTGGCAGTGAAGCTGGTGCCCCTCTGCCTCTCTGGCCGGGGGTTGTCAGTGGTGCCAGATGTTGCAGTGCCCGACATGACAACCCCAGAGGCAGGATTGGGTGGGCAACTGGGTCCTGGGGCTGGGCTGTGGAGCGATGGAATCCCAGTTGGGAGTCTTCGGTTCCAGCAGGGGTGGTCACAGCAACAGCACCCTTGGCTGATATGCAGGCAGCAAATGGCAGGGCACGTGGGCAGCAGGCAGTCAGGCAACAGCAGATGGCAGGTTGGAGCGTGCCCGGGGATCTGGGGGGCAGTAATTCAGCCTTCTGGGCAGGAGCGTGGTCTTCCGTGTGCTTACGCGTGGCCAGCTTGATACGGAGTGATTTGGCACGTGAAAATTCTGCATGCAGCGTGTAATTCGAGGAAAGGCCCTTAGCGCGTAAGCGCATCTGCACGCATACGCAATTTCATTGGACAGAAGCCCCTTCAAGCGCAAGTGCCTCTGTGACGTGATGTGCGCAGGCGTGCATGGGCGTTTCATCGCGCGTGAAAAATTGCACGTCCGCGTGTAATCCGAGGAAAGGGCCCATGCGCGTAAGTGACGTGACGCACGCGGGTGTTTCCCTCAGCACGGGTTAAAGGTGAGTGGGGCCAGCAGTTCGCTGTACTTGCCTTTCTTGGAGACCGACATGTGTTACTGCTTCCTGTTGTTTCGCGCGCCATCACAAATTCACAGCTATCAAGGACGTATCTCTTCTTTTGGCGGGGGTATTGGCTACACGTGTTTTTCTGCATCACGCTAGTCAGACGGTGAGTCGCACACGCTATTTTTCCCACTGCGGGTGCCCCTGTGTATCTCACCCATTTTCGATGTCATAGTAGCCTGCGTGTCCCACACGTGCATGTTATTCGTGTTACTGGGTGCCACCGCGTACTGCGGGAGGTTGAATCCACGCACGTAGGCTGCAGGGTTGCATGCACCGTTTTACTGCAGTTTTGGGATGCCTGAGCGTTGCGTGACCCGTCACTACATCACCGGGGTCAAATACAGCCTTGCAGGTGCAGGGGAGCTGTTAACATCTTGCTTCCCACCCCCTTCACCCCAATTGCCCAGGTCAATTGTGGTGTACACCTACCATTGGCACTACTCCATCTGTGCCAGCACTACTACATCTGTGCCATGGTTGGGAGGACACCAAAGGTGAGGAGCGCCTCAGCTGGGCGTACTCCTCGTGGCGGGCGTGGTCAGGGACGTGGCCGTGGTGACCAGGGAGTAGGGGACTCCAGGGTGTCCAGGGCGGCCACAGAGGGGGAAGAGGCAGGGGTGCGCCACTTGAGCACAATGTTGTGCCATGTGTTGGTGCAGTCATTCCACCACCCCCTGTGGTTCCGGGGGATGCAGCTTCTGCATCTGGCACTGGCGCCCGGGTGGCTTGGCAGTCCGTTCCATCGACTGCCATGGGCCCAAGGGTAGTGGTAGCTGCAGGTGCAGCTGTGGACACCGCCACCCAGGCTCGGGGTCTGCCAGCTCAGGCTGCGTTGGCACTTGAGGAGCCCTTGGTAGATTTCCAACAGGCCAGGAGGGAAACCATAGGGGTAGGCCGGGCTGCTCAGACCAGGACACGTGTCGCTGGGGCAGTTATGTCATCTTCTGCCCCGAACAGCCGGGTGTTGGCAAGTGCAGGGGCAGATGCACCCAACAACACCCCGGTTGTGAGTCTGCCAACCAGGACCGTTGCGGTCAATGACCCTGCCACAGCTGATGTTGCTGCGCAGGGTCCATTAGAGGGCACCCAGATGCCACTGACACAAGTCAGGCCTTTGGTCGTCCCTCCACCTGCCACTCCCTTGGCTCAATCCACCGAACCCACTGGCCATACTGGTCAGGGCGGCATTAGCCAGCCAGGGTCTGCGCCACAGTCCAAGAGGAGGAAGGTTGCACCTGCAGCACAGGCTGGGACCCCACACACAGCCACGACCTCCTGCACGTCGAGGAAGAAGCCTTTCTGCAAGCAAGAACTGGACTTCCTTGTGGGCTACGTGCGGGGCCACAGCTATGACATGCTAGTGGGTGCCAATAGTCAGACTACGGCTGCCTAACGTGACACCCACTGGAAGCATGTTGCGGAACATGTCAGTTCATTCGGCCATGAGGTGCGCACGGCGCAAGAGTGCAAAAACCGTTGGAATGACATCAAACGCAGCACTAAGGCTAAGCGTGCCTCTAATTACAACTTGACTGTGGTGACTGGCGGTGGGCCTGCACCAGAGGAGGAAGAGCTCACTCCGCATGAGGCACTCGTTGTGGAGTTCATACCACCTGAATTGGTCGAAGGAGTGGGAGAGATGCTGGACTTTGATGCCCAGTCCAGTGAGTGTTGATGCATGTTTGTTGAGGACGTGTGTGTATCACTTGTGGGATGTGTTGTGCATTATTGCCACTACATGTGACGTGTACATGGTTCTGATGTGTAAGTAATGCAATGCTTCCGTGATGCATGTCTTCTCTGCTGGATGGTGGACATGTGGAGCAGACGGGGACTGTCCGTATCACCACTATTGCACCCTACTGACATGCTGTTTACAAGTATGCCCCTCCGGTCCATGTTCCAGCTCACTGGCCCTTCTGCATGTCACGTGGGGTGACCTTCCTCTCAGCTAAGGCACAATGTCATTGCATGACTGACGTGCATGTCTCCTCTGCCTGCATGCGGGGACTCCATGTAGGCATGCTCCCTTGCCCCTCCTCTGCCACTCTGCACCCCAGTTCCACCTTTGCACTGGTCTGCTTCAATCTTGCCAATGTGTACGTTCCTGTTCATGTGTCCTGTATAGAGGCTAACTTCCAGCGTACAATCTGCCAGACATATGCCGTGTGGTACAGCCTTAGTACTTGATGCAGGGTATCTCAATTGTACTGTGCATAGGTCAGATGTCCCGCAGGGACATGAGTGCCCATTCATGCTCCATGTGCATTGCACACATGCCCCTATTTGTCCTTGACTGGATGATCACTGTAATACAAGTCCTGGGTGACATACATTGCATGGCATCTCATCAGCCTTCCCATGTCAACTGTGGCTCAGTACTGCGTTGCACACATGTTTAGGGTCTGACAATCTGTGTGGCTCACAGGCCTCAGCCTGTTCAATGGCCAATGACTCTGTCCAACTCTTGTTGTGTCTTCTTCACACATGGGCGGCCTCCAGAGTTTTCATCATGTGTCCTGCTTACTGTCCCATCATCATTTGCAGTGTTGTCACTTGATTCACATTAAGCTGTTGATGCCAGTCAACACTGCCTTTCAATACACAGGTGTATGGTCAGCCTTTTGATACCATGCTAGGCATCCCTGCTTTTGTACTGGGGTGGAGGGGTGCTTGGCTTCTAGATATGGTACACATTGAATGCACAATGCACGTGATGCCTGAATTTGATGTTGCACTGCCTTCACATTTCCTGGCACACACCATGGAGTCCTTGTACATGTAGGTAGTGAGTGGCGTACACATATTCTGCACTGCATAGACCCACTTCCATGGAAACTGCCACCTTTTGACAGGTCTGATCACAGAAGCAATTCAAAGTTGACCCAGCATGCATGCCAGGTTATATGTTGTGTGTCACATGTCTGCCTGATGCGTTTGTTGTCGGTGTGTGTGTGTGTTGTGTGCTTCTGACATGTGTAGTGACCTTTTTTCTCTCTATTTTTCAGGTGATGATGCAATAGAGGCGGAGGATGGTGTTGTCATGCCAGACACAGGGTTGTTACCACTACATCAACTCAGCACAAGTGGGGGTCGTGGGGTGGTAGGCCACGAAAACCCCCAAGTGCTACAGTCCATCTTGTCTCTGGATGCCTGAGTCCAGCCTTGATGACGACTCTGATGTCCATGTTGAGTTGGATGAGCATCAAGTCCATGTGTCAGGGGGGAGTGATTCTGATGTGGACACTCCTCTGTCTGCGACACCTGCACTGAGGGATCAGACAGTCTTGGTTCCTCCGCCCATGGTGGATCGGGACGCAGGGTCACCCTCCACACCAGTCACTGATGTGCCTGGGACATCACGTCGACGGGGGCATGTAGTCGTGCAGTCGCGGGCGGTGCCAACACAGCGAGGACCCCCGGTCCTTGGGTCCCGCAGGGGTCAAGCCCGGCAACACAGTCGCCGCGCGCAACCGCAGTATACTGAGTGGGAGCAAGACATGACTGCCAATTCAGAACGGCAGGGGGCAGCAATGGAGAACATCGCTGAGAGCATGGAGCGTGTGGCCCGATCTGTGCTCCCCCCTGCTAGGCAGGTGCTTCTCCAGCAGCAGGCGGCACTGTCCACAGCCCGCTCGCTCAGGCTGGGCATGGCAGCCTCAGACAGGGCACGCCAGGCTGAAATGTCGCCTCTGCGTCAAGCAATTGCTGCTCACGCAGAGGCGCACATGGATGCCCTGAGGGAGGAGTATGCTTCCCTCAAATCCACTCTTGGGGCCTCATTACACGGAAGGCGGTGAGCCATGGCGCTATTAGCGCCATGGCTCATGCCGGTAAAATACCGGCACCGCCTTGGCGGAAAGGGGATTTACCGCCCCATTCCAAGGTTGGTGGGGCGGTAAATCCCCCTTCCGCCATTGCCCTTCCCCATTCCCATTTGCGGTGCCGTAATTAGCTCCGAGGTCCCTTAGCGGGTTGGTTTTTAACACGTGCAAAAAGCAGGCGTTAAAGCACCAACCTGCTAAGGGACCTCGTAGTAAGGCGGTAATGGTTAACGGTCACCGTTACCATTAACGGTGGCCGTTAACCATTACCGCCTTCCGTGTAATGAGGCCCTTGGTGTCCTTATGATGTCCCAGAGGCAGCGGGCAGAGGAGAGGTTTGCACAGCTTGAGCGTACCATCTCGGCAGAGCTACAGGCTTGCCAGGAGGTGCAGCGGTTGTCCAGCCAGGTCTTGCAGGAGGAACTCCGTGTTACACGTGCTACCTTGCAAGAGGAAGCACGTGTATCACGTGAGGTTCTGCATGCAGACCTACGTCACATTGCCACACAGAACCAGGCTCACCCGTCCAGCAGACTTGCTGCCGACGAGGGGAAAGCTGCGGCTAGGCGTGGCCAGGCTACTGTGCTACGTCCTCCTTTCCAGGATGAGCCAGACTCGGACGACCATCTATCTCCCACATAGGTCGGGCTGTGCAGGCGTTGAGCCCATGGAGGTTTTTTTTTGGCTCAGCATCATCGCATGTGGGTATTGAGCAGCACCCTGTACCTCCCCCCTCCTGGGTGCCTCCCCTCCCCCCCGGGTCGTATGTGGCCAATTTTGATTTTTCTTTTAGTTTAGTTAGTTAAGTTTCTGTTTGATAGTTAGTTTAATTAGGTAATGTAGGTTTTTCATAGTTAGTGTAATTAGTTAATATAGTTTAAAATTGCTTGTCTATTGTGCTTTCATGTGACAGTGCAGTGCTTTGTGGCTTTTGAAGGCATCCACTGCCTGTTCCAGCTGGGCCCTTCAGGCTTGTCTTGTGTATGTGTTTGCTGCTTGGGGTCCTTGACTCACATATGCCACTCCTGCCTCCCTTATCCATGGGCTTGCAAGGATGGTTCGGTGTTTCAACCTATTACACAAGGGCTTTGGACTGTCATATCTGTGGCATGCCTGGTGCTGTGTGACTTGTGTTGACAGCCCTAGTGGGGATGATTGCGATGTTATTGTCCACTGTTCAGCTTTTGCTAGATGGGGTGTTTCATGATTAATGTGTACATTCATTGCTATGCATTGTGTAGTATGTTTCTTATCTTTACTGTACACGTGCTTGTTGCAATTCATGCCGTAGATAGTGTGTTCCACACTTTGGATGTGAAAGACGGACTGATGGTGTGATTTCTGATGTAAGTCTCTGACATGGTCCAGTAATGAGATGCCTGAAGAGACACACACAGATGACTTTAAAGCATTAATCATGTGTTACACGCCCTTTCTGCAGGGGGATGAGCCTCCAGAGCACCTTTGCCAGCAGAAATGGCCCATTGGACGTCTGAATTCTGGACACGTTTGTTGGTGCCCACATGCACATGTGTGCACAAGCAGAGGCACAGGGATTGCAGACCTACATCCTAGAACTGCTGACATGTTCCAAGGAACTCCAGGCAAGGTGAGCAGCACAGGGGGGCTACAACACAGCAAAGCTTGCACCTGGCGAGTTGCACATGCAGGCTTAGTCACAGTACTGAGGGTGAGCTTGGACGAATATTGGTGTTGAAGCACACAATGCAGCTCAGATGTGTTGGTGGACTGATGGCTGTTGATTGTAAGGTTGTCTGGGACACCTGCAGGGGCAGTGGCACATACCCTCCGGTACACCAAGGTCCATTGAGGCACTTGTATCAACTATGTAGCCTTCCGAGACATGGAAAGGGGCAGCTCACAGGGACATACAGCAAGGGACATACTTGGGTGCAGTGCATTTAATTTCCATGTATATTTTGATGCATGCACTGACAACTTTGTTTCGGTCATGGTGGAACACGACTTGTTCTGGAGTCATGCCTTGCTATATGGGTCTGTCTGCTTACCCAGGGAACATTGCATGTTGTGTGAATTGTGACACATTAGTGTTCCATTTGCCACGCACCCACCGGCGGCTGACTTACTGCATTGACCGTGTATGACCCATCACAGGGGTAATGTTATATATGGGTACGAAGCATCTACACCAGATTGTCTGTTTGTAGAGTGGTTTGTTGCTAAGGGGCAAGTTTGGTGGTGTGTTTTTGTGTAATGGGCATGTACAGATTATTAACTGTGGCTCTCTTTGCAGCATTGCAGTGCTCCTGTAACCGGACCTGAGAGTGCGCAGGCAGGAGGCCAGCACTCAAAACCAGAGCTAAGTGTCTTGTTGTTTTTCTTTTAAACTGCTCTGCATAGGCTTGCTGGGGGGTGCACTAATGCATGGATGAATGTGTAATTCAATTTGGTATGTTTGTTTTCTCCTAATCACCCGGAGACCTATCGAATTTTAAACCCTGTACCCTCTACCCGGTGTTCCTGCTCCCTGTACCTATCCAAGCAACGTTCCCCAACCCTCTTTCCCTGCTGGGGTTGCGGATGCCTGTGTAAACCCCAAACTTGCAGGCGCCAAAACCCTAGAGGGGGTGGTTGGTTCATGCCACTCCTAAGCCTGGACTACAGAAGGCCATGACACTGATGTCCAAGTTTGTTCGGATTGTGTATGTGTTCATGCAGGTAGTACATTTTCGTGCATTCCCTACTTTCATGTGTCATTCCTCCTCCCCTCTCCTGCCACTCATTCCATTTATCCAGTGTGCCAACACCTGTCCCGACTGCATATCCCTGACCCTCCTTCCCCACCAGGGTCTCAGAGGCCTGTGTGAGTTTGACCTTGCAGGCACCCGGGACACGGTGGGGGTGGTTGTTTCGTGACACTCCCGCACCTGTACACGGGACCTGTGACATTGCACATCTGTTCATGGTGCATCATTCTATGTTATGTACCACACATGGTTCACATCCTGTTGTGACATTGTTTTACTGTGCTACCTTGGTTGTTACATCATTGTGGTAGTACTTGGCCTTTGTGAGGTACTGCTACGTCAAGTCATCTACTGGAGGGTGTTCTGGTTTGTTTTTCTGGCTTGGATTTTGTGATTTTGCAAATGAGGGGGGACTCTGAGGGTGCAGGCACCTTTTTACACACAAGGTGGGAGATGGTGACAAAGGGGAAGGGTGATCCTGTGGCCAGGGGAAATTGAGGGTTGAAGGCTGCATGACCCAGGTGCAGTTGTTCAGTGGGTCATGGTCATTTGTGAGGGAGGGGGGGGGGGGTTGTTGTTGATAGTTGCCTTGCCCTGCAGTGTGATGGGAACCCTGACATTGTAATGGTGGTGTCCTATGTACATGTTGTGTTCTACTGATCAATGCCTGTTCATGTGTTGTGTTTACCTTTCAGGTGTCAGGGGATAGTTGTGGTTTGATATGCTGGGGTGTACACATGGTGAATGTTCACATGTGATGTGTAGAGGACACTGATGCTCACTTGATTGCACATGCATATGTTGAGTGTATGTCCTTACTGACCCACACACTTGCACTATGATGCACTACATGTACAACCACCCTTGCATATCCACGTGTACACTCTGTTTGCCTTCTGGTGCCCACTGTGTCCCTGCAGCACATGTTCTGTGACCAATTATGGATCCTGTACATGCCTAATTTGCTTTTTGATGTGGTCTGTTGCTTAGATGTGATGCTCAGGGTGTGCATCAAACACAATGGCTGTTCACTGTGCTGTGCACTGAGCAGTGTGTTGCAGGAGTTGGACACAGCACACAGAAGCTGCAGTGTTGATTTTGCAATGCACAATGTGCATGTAGACAGGCATTCATTGTTATGTTGCGTCTACAACTTTTGTAATGCATTTGGAAATGACTTATTTTGGGTGGGAGGTTGTTGGTCAGTCATTTCATCTTATTCCATGTCAGGCATCATTGTCTGATGTCACTGTACATTTTTGACATGCCAATGTGTACCTTATTGGTACTGTGTTGGTGTATGAGTATTGCTTGCCATGTCATGTTGTGGTTTGGGAGGGTTTGAGTGACATAACAATGATGGCCATGGCCTGTTTTGCAGGTGTGTGTGATTCACACCTTGCATGTCAGGGTCATCCGCTTCTCAAAGCAACTAGCTGGGGGTAGATCTCTCTCCGCGGCAGGGGCCTCCCTCTGAAACAGCCTTCCTGCCTCACTGGAACGTGAGGAGAACCATCTCCGGTTTCCGGAAGCACCTCAAGACCTCCCTCTTTGCTTCTGCTTTCCCTCTGCCTCTCCCTTGCAACATTCTTCACTGGAACTGCACTGGATCTGCAACTGGGCCACTCTCACCGACCTCGGTCCCTGGCCCAGCCACTCTCCACTTGCACTGCCTCCCTGGCAACCCCTGCACTGCGGGACTGTCTCTCTATCCCTACAGCCCCCCCCTTCCCAGCACTTGTCTGCACTTACCTTTGCAGTTGCCACCAGCTGGCCTATTTATTTGTTTTTTAGTCTACGTACCCTGTACTGCACTCCCCCCCTCCCCTTCCCCTTGCACTTTTCCCTTCCCCCTACCCCTGCACTTGCACAATCTAAATGACACCTAGCCTAGTAGTATCGTTGTCTGTCTTCCCTTGTTCCCCCCTCATTGCCTCATCGCACCTTGAAATACTTGTGTATAGGCACGTTACAAATGCCATATCATGTCATGTCATATGTGTGCCTTTTGGTCACACAGGATAGCTTGTGTTTAAGTAGCTAGGGATGCAGACAATGTGGCACTTCCATGGCAACTATCTCAGGGTGGTAGGGTTGTGACAGTTGACTGTCTCTTTGTCATCATCGATTGTCACCTGGTATGTGCCAGGCCTGTGTGCACTCTGCAGGGGTGGGAGTTTAGGTGAAAAATGTGGCCACAAGCTGGGTCCGGGCTTCCTCGCCACGTGCCCTGTCCCCTCCCATGGGCAGCCACTGTGCCTGTGTTTGGGGATGTGGGGGCACCACCATGTCCACCGGTACGCCCTGCCATGTTGCAACATTGTGCAGGACACATGCTGCCACAATGATCCTGCACACTACTGGGGGTGCATAGAGTAGCTGCCCGCCAGAGCGGTCAAGGGAGCGGAAACGTGACTTGAGCACTCTGAATGCGCGCTCCACTATGGCCCTGGTTGCAATATGGGCAGCATTGTATCTTACCGGGGTGGTGTGGTGGTGTTCCGGATTGGCGTCATCATGTGGTTGCTCAGAGGGTAGGCACTGTCCCCTGGGGAGGTGTAAATGGTTGTGATTATTGGGGTTTGTGTATTTATGTGTGTGTGTGTGTGACATGCATGCATGTGCAAGGGCATTTGTACTTACCTAGGAGCCATGTGTCGCCATGCTGTCCAGCTTCCAGGGCCCAGCTCAGGGCGGACATTCTGTATATGAAACTGTCATGGGTGGAGCCAGGGTAGTTTGCATAGACAGAGGTGATGATTCCCTTTGCATCGCATACCACCTGTACATTGTTGGAATGCCAGTGCTTGCAGTTTCGGTAGATATGCTCAGTGGCCCTAGGTGGACGTAGGGCCACATGGGTGTAATCTATGGCACCAAGCACTTTGGGGAAGTGTGCCACCCTGAAAAAATCCAGGACAATGGCCTGCCTTTCTGCAGGTGATCTGGGCATGTATACGTGCCTGCGGACTGAGGGGCGCGCTGTCATGATTGCCAGTACCTGGTGTAGGCAGCGTGACTGCGTGGCCTGTGAGACCCCCCCACTATGGCAGTAGTCCGCTGAAATAACCCAGTGGCCAAAAAATGCAGGACATTGAGCACCTTCTCCAAGGGGCTCAATGCTTGGGAGCAAAGGGTGGAGGATGTAAGGTCATCTTCCCACTCCCTGACCAGTTCTAGGATGATATGGGGTGGAAACCTATACCTGCCGTAGACCTGGTCATCAGGCATCCCAAAAAGGCTTGTCCGTGGTGCGAAAATGCGTGCCCTGGCTATTCTCCTCCTCCTGCGGTGTCCCACGATCAGTGCTGCGACAAATGGGGCATTCATCGTAGCTGTATATATGTGTTTGTTGTTTGCGCGCACTTTTATACTGTGCGCGGGGACGCTTCCGCCTGCCTTCGTGTGGCGGACGCGTTGACGCCTGTGTGCGTCTTTTGCCATGCGCAGGTTTCCCGTATTAAAATCCATGAATACGGGTTGTTCGCGTGCGTGTGGGCGTTCCGTGTAGTTCCCTGCAGTACTTCCCCAGTTACGCCTTCTTTTTCACGCGTTATTCCCCATTCCGCGTGTTACGCCCACTGTTCGGCCCACTTTGGTTGTGTGCGCCACGCTATTTGCGCTTTTGCTGTGCGCAAAGCGCACGCCGTGTGTGCCCACGTGCGCCATGGCAGGATTTGGTGCACGGACAGCGGGAAACACGCGCAGCGTCTTCCTGGAATCGCACGCGTGCGCGTACGCTGGGTTTCTCACGCTTGCGCCACCTTGCGCCTGCTTGCGCTGGGATTTTCGGCGCACGTTTGCTCCATGAATCGACCCCTTACTGTTTTTGCCATGCTATTTACTCCTCTTTCTCCCTCACCATTTTGCCTTGTGGTGCCTGGAAACACCATCTTGGTTTATAGGGACCTAACAAATGCTCATTAAATAAATAAAGTAAGAATGTTGCACTCCAAAGAATGGCGCAATATCAAAACGTTTTTCTTTCCACAAACTGTTTAAACGCAACGGATGCACTTCCCAGAACCGTAAGGGAAAATTCCAAATTATGATGTAAATCTTGGCGAGACAATCCACTCAATGCATACTATATTTTCATTTTTAGCATTTTATTCTGAGTATCTCATATGGCAGTTAAAGTCTGCAATTGGACTGGAAGTTGTTTTGCAGTGTGCACAATACGTCATCTCAAATGTTACTATTATTAGAGATGGGTAATAGAGGAGGATAAATACATGGTTGCAGTAAACATGCTCAATCAAGTTGTTTCAGTACACTTGTGCTGGTGACAGAACGAAAATCAAGGCAAGCAGCTGAAACATGATCATCACTCATGACAACATTGTGCAAGTACGTAGAGTGCTCTCAGTGGTGTTATGTATTAATGGATGTCAGCTTTGGTGTCATGTCTAGAAACGATGTGCCTTCTTCTCATTGGCTTCAAACCAGGTTTGCAAAAAGGTGCACTCCGAGTTCTTCCTCCTAGCTGACTGATTTAAAGTCCATATGTTAAGATCATTTGTGCAGGCATGACTGTCACCAGAGAGCGCACTGCCTTGGCCGTGCCTCCTCCAAATGAGAGAAGTTGCTGACACCGCACAGTGTAAACGGCGAAAAGCTGCCCTCGAAGCCTGGAAAGTTCATTAGGTGGGATTCCCTGCAGACACGTGCTTTCCCCCAGCGTGTTTTGCTTTTTGGGCCTCTGGCACACCATTAATCTAAAGCTGACAGCCAACACTCGCTGTCTCACCTCATGATGCCTGCTCTCCCAGTACAATCTCCTCTCACATCTAATAGCTATCTAACACTGTATGTTTCCTAACCACGGAACCTGCAGTGGCATGACTTATTTCAATTTGAGTAGTTAACTGCTTTTAACAGACCCTAAAATGGCTGTCGTCCATCTCTCACTAAAGGATGTTGCCAAGTTTAATAAAAACGCATCTTTGGAGAATCTAGATAGTGTTTTTATACAATATATGTTTTTTTCAGTACTGAATATATCCCTAGAGTCTAATTGCACATAGACATGTTTATGCATGTAAATATGCGAATATAAAACATTCACTAATAAAGCTATGGTTGGTTTAAAAAGGCTTTCACCTGAAATGTGAAAGTGGTATAGTCCATTTGAGACAAGTCACACATTCCACAACGCCACTGAGTAGCAGCCAATGAAAGTTCACCTCCAATTGTGATCCACATCAAGCATTGCGGTATATACGTGTCCTGGGTTGATCAAGCTATGAATACATGTAGCACTGCACTGTGAGAGAAAGGCAATTTTCTGAAGCAAAAGTCTTGTATTTGAGCCAATTTGAGTACCCACAATGTGTGCTCTTCAAGTAATTTCTATTAACCAGTCAGCATTTGATCTGATTAGCTTATAAGCTATTATATCAGAGGACATTAGTAGTTCCCTTGAGCTACATTTCCCATCAGGCATAGCCTTCTTTTTCTAACAGGACAGTTTTCAAAGGTCTACTTAAACAATTGGAGCCTTGAGCCACTCATTGCTGGTGTGCTTGCTAGATTGTGGCTTGTGTGTGATTGGAGTACCTAATTGTGAATTGCCGGTATTAGCCTGACTATTTAAGTGATTGTAACTCGCTGCATTCCGCTTAAATTGTTTGTGTAGGAGTCGGACCCCTCATTGCTTAATTGTTCTCTGCTGCCTTTAATTTAGGCATTTAACATCAAAATTTGACATTGTGCAGGCAGATAGAATTGGGCTGATTGTGTGTTCTAAAATACCTGTCTCCTAGTTAAATTGCTTTTGGAAACAGAACAGAACTCTCTCCAGCTCTGAAATCTCTTCATTGGCTCCCAGTATCCCTTTGCATTGTCCACAGGGCTTTCTGGGGCCTCGGTCCAAAATACCTTAAACTTTCCCTCCGTAAATACTTTTCTACTCAAGCTCTTCACTCCTTCACCTCTAACTCCCTCAGGGTCAGTCGCTTCTCCAGGCAACAAGTTGGTGGTAGATCTCTTTCCTCAGCAGGAACCTCCCTCTGGGACAGCCTCCCTGCCACTCTGAAACTTGAGGAGAACAATCTCCCATTCCGGAAGCGCTTCAAGACCTTCCTCTTTGCTTATGCCTTCTCTCTCCCTCTCCCCTGATAATCTGTCTGCTTTGGCACAGTGCACATAGTTTACCCTCTGATTTCGGGCCTAGGTCCATGCCCAGTCACTCACTTCACTGCCCCTGGCAGCCCTTGCACTTGGGTTTGTATCTGTTACCCTACAGTCCCCTTACCTGCACTTACCAGACACCCCTTGCCTGCGCTCAAAAACCTGCACCTGCCACCTTGCTGGCTGCACTACCTTTTTGCATTGTTGTACCCCTTGCTCAGCTCTTTCCAGTTCTCCCCTCTCCCTTGCACTTTACCACCTTCCCTCTCTCCTGCACTTGCGCTTTCTCAATGTCACTGGGCCTAGTAAGATCATATGAGCGCGATACAAATAAAATATCATATCATATCATATCATTCTCACTCTTCTTATAGCTCTGCCATTAACTGGAACGAGCATGATTTCACCAATCTTCATATTCAGTTGTCCAGTATTCACTGATATGATTGTCCCATTTAATTTGTATGCCCCGTTCCCGGGTCTGCTGCTCTCCCCTTTACCTTGAGTGTAACAGGGCTACATCATCGGGCCGACGTTCCTTCCTGCTACTGTTCTGTTGTTCGTCAGGACAGCTTCTCTGCCTTCTTTCATGCTCTCCAGTGACATGCTTTGTGTCTGAGGGCGGTATTGGCAACATCAGGGTTCTCCGTCTCTCCCCTTTCCTGCCACGACCTCTTATACTCTGTTCCCTCCTGGGATTCTCTTCAGTTTGACAGTCCTCTCACGGTCCATTCTCGGCATACTGCGCTCTAGGCATGTTAAGGTTGGGGCTCTCAGTCGGCACTATTCGAAAGTCCCTCCCAGAACTATCAACATCTGGACAATCTGTCAGTACACTGTTCTCTGCATAGTGCACTCCAGGCACTGCTTGTTTTCTGCAGTTTGCCGACTTGCAGACCAGTGTCTTCTCTGAGTTACCAGTTCCCTCTGCCAGCCGATTTGAAACTCCTGGGTCTCCCTTCCTGGTTTACTTGGTCTTCCCACTTTTATCATGTAATGCTGGGACTTCCCCAGCTTCTCAGAATAGTCCTTCTTTTGTGTTGGAGCTGTGTTCTTCACAACTCCATTAGGTTTTTTCATCTCAGTGATTGACAGACAGGCATTCTTCATCACTCCTATGTTCTTACACTTCACAGTAACAGGCTGATACTTTTCTTCTGTAATTAAATTACAATTGAATATGTAAGAGGAGTCTCATTGTCAACTGATAGGATTGTATTGAGATTGTATTGAGTGTTTGAGGATAATGAGAAGGGAGTTCCCCATTGAAAAGGGAGTCTGTATTCTCCAAGAGGGGAGGCTCTCCCTGTGAAGTCCTGCTTACCACCATCCCTAGGACAAATGTTGCATGGCAGGCTCACCTACCTAGCCTCACAGGAAGAGGCTCGCCCTTGGGTAAAGTGACTGAATCTCTTTATCCATCACAACTGCCATACATTTTGATCATTATAGTTTATTGAATGCTGCTTCAATCAATCAAACTGTATTCTAGAGCCTTCTTTAAATGTTTTTCTTTTTGTGTTTCTCTTCTGTTTATTTCACTGCTTACCATTATAAGATGTCCCACCAATGTCCGGACCTGAATTGATGGCTTCAATTTTAGTATCTACAGGACCATCAATACAAGATATGCAATCACCATAATGAATGTTACTATTACTAGCATTTTCAAGAGATGTACTGTTAGACCAATATTAGTTTCTATACTTTCCTTAACATAACACGTATGCTGCTTCTTATGATTCTGCTGCTTCCTTGATGACATCTTTAGAAGTTACCCTTAAAAGAATCATAGTTACAATTTGAAAAGTAACATAATCATTTTATAATATAACATTACAAAAATCTTTTACAAAATGAGCTATAATAATTGAACCAACAATAAGCCCATAACAATTCTTTACTATCTTATAGAGATACAGCCCCACCTCCCTCCCGCTACACAGTCTCTTCAAGAAGCACATGGGAACAGACAGACCTGACATATGTGCAGGCAGCCATTGGAATCCCTATAGTAGTGCTACGGGATGACTGGTTACACTGCTGAATAAAGAAGTGCCTGTGCTACAAATAGATTTACAAGGCAAAAAGTATAGGACATTATTACTTTACCTGCAAGACAGTCTGCCCAGTCTTGTCTCAAGGTCCTGTCTGCAAAACAAATGCCCAGATGATTAGTAGGCCACCAGACCAACAACAATCTGTTCACAGCCTAAATGTCCTAAGCCATATTATGACACTAGCCACAGTTAGTAGCCATACATGGTAAACGTGAATGAGCTCACAAAAAATATAGCAAAAATGATACAAATGTTACTTCTGCTTACTGCTTGCCTTTAGGCACCCTTAAAAGTAACCAAACATACCTATAGTGTAGGTCTAGAGTGATACAAACTTGTCCCCATTGCACTGCAGTGAAACATGATTTTTGCAACATGAAAAAGTGACCCAAACAGGTACCATGTCAAAAGACAAAAGGGAAACATAGTTTCCCAGTACTGACAGTGTGAAGGACTAGTCAGTTTCCCCATAAGAAATGATCAAAAACTCCAGTGAAGCGTAAAAATTCAGGACAAGGTGTAAAACAAAAGCAAAACATTTTGGGGTCCATACAAAATTAAAGAAAAGTTGCCTAAAAGAGAAACTTTCCTAACACACACCAAGAAAAATGTGCACATTTCTGTACTAAAATAATCATACTTTATAGCCAAAGAACTCCCTTCTACCTACTTTGAATTTCTTAGTTGACACTGGTATAAGATCTAGATTGTGCAACTAGTGACTAAAGAAATGAGTAGATACATACCAATGAACATATTTATCACAATGTGAGATTGTTGGTTTTTATTTTTATATTAGCATCATAATCCAAGTACTAGGATGAGTAAGAGAGATATACAAGTATGAGATCTAGATTTGTTACCTATATCTAAAGACAATGGTGCATACTCTTCATAGTAAACATTATTCACAAGTGGTAAGAACACTAACATCAATGTGTAACATTGTTTTGTTTCCATATGACAAGTAAGACTGATGTGTGAGTACGAGTATTAATATGAGATCTATTTGTGACCAATGACCGGAACAATAAAGAATACTATAGAGATTATAACTGATTCTTCACATATGCTGATCACACCACCCAGCACACTAACCACCATGTGTGAGATTGGTATTTTCTTTTTGATTATTGACATATAGTTCCAACAAAGTATTGGGACAAGTAAGAGGGATGTAGGGATCTAAGATCTAAATTAATGATAAGTAACTAAACAAAACAATTCAAACTTAAAACTACTTTTTTCACATGTAATAGTGTTACCTGTTTACATATTGACATAGAGATCTAACAAAAGTAATGTGGGGACTAAGATAGACGTATGGGCATGACATCTAGATTTGTGACAAAAGGCTAAATATAATAGCAAATAGAAAACAACAATCTTAAACATATATATTTCTCAACCTTCATGTACACCCATTGAAATAAAAATCTGATTTTAACTGTTGATTACTTTTTTGTGTGAAGGGAGAATTCAAGAACTATAGATAATGTTTCACTCAAAGTCACTTTTGTAAAAGGTACAATAGCACAAAGAAAAATTAATGCTATTTTACATGAGATCAGGATTCATATAACCAATGACTATAAAAAGTGTAAACCCTGTGCACATTATTCATACATGATAAACACTAAGCAGCACTCTAACCACAATGTGTCAGATTGTGGCTTTCTGTCTCTATATTTCCACTGAGATCGAACAAAGTACTGAGGAGGAATGTACTGATATGAGGGGGTTCTTTACGACCTTGGAAGTAACCATGCTGCAATTTGCAGAATGGATACCCCCTTACTGGGTACCGGGTTCCTTAAATGAGGAATTACCGGGCCATTCCAACCTTGGAGGACTCGATTCGAGGAACCCGGATCCGGTACATCCCCATTCCCATTCGAGCACCCATAGGGGTCAACACCAGATGTTTTTCCCACTGTTTATGCACAGACTTTGTGAACCACAGATTTTTCCAACCGCCTGATCCGGTACGATTGGAGGCAAGTGGAGCAACAGTTCAGGGATTGGTTCAGGCTGCAAGCATCTGCCTTGTCTGAGTAAAACAGAACTTCTCATCATTGGTTCCACCTCAGCCCTCAAGAAACTGAAGAAACTGAACCCCCTGCACTCAGCCTTTAACATTGATGGCTAACCAATCCCAGTCTCTGCATCCGTAAAAACCCTAGGAGTCTACCTTGACTCAACCCTCTCCCTCCACCGACAAGTCAACGCCATTGCTTCAGCAGTCGCTTACTCTATCAAACTCATCAATGCTGCCATACCCTTCCTCACCAACGACAACTGTCTAACCAAGGCTCGCTCAGTGGTGGGAGCCAGGCTAGACTTCTTCAATGCCCTGTTCACGTGCACTTCATCTTGCAATCTAAAGAAACCCAAGACTATCCAAAATAATGCTTAACATTCCACGTTCAGAGCATATCTCAACTGCAGGCAGAGGGGTCCACTGGCTCCCCATCAAAGAAATAATCTTCTTTAAGACTCTCACCATCACTCATAAATGCATCTCCAAGTCAGCCCCACAATACCTTTTGCAAAAAGCACCATGTCCCAACCTTCTAGACCCACCAGGGTCCGTTACTCTCACAGGCTTGTGCAACCTAAATTCAAATGTGCAAAAGCAGGAGGCACAGGCTTCACAGTCATTGCAGCTAAGGAATGGAACTCCCTCCCAACTGCTCTGAGAGGTGAAGGCTCCTTCTGGGCCTTCCGCAGAGCACTTAAAACCTGGTTGTTCAACTAATCTGCCATGTAAACTACACTGTAACCTGTTTGATTCTTCTTGAATGTCGTCTGCCTCTGGTTCCTTTGTAACTTTATGCCTTCTTGCCTTCAGGCCCCATGTAACTTGTTCTACACTGCACTGATGCCTGAGGGCTTGTGCACGCTTAACAAATTAAATAATAAACATTTTTTACAAAACTCACATAGGACACTAGATTTGGCTCGTTCTCTTTGTAGCAAACCATATGCAACCTCTTTCTCGTTTTTCTTTTACAGTTTTCTTTGACCCATTCTTGATAGCTTTCCACCTTTCCAAAAAAGAATATTTGTAAACATGAACTGTACTAAATATTATGTATAGGGTTCTTATTTGTAAGGCTACAATCTGATAAACCTCATACAATAGTTTATCTATTAAATCAAGATCAGTTTATCCATTAAATCAAGAGCTTGATAAAAACAAGTTCCTATTCTTTTTTAGACCACTGAAATAAATATAAAAACTAGTATAAATCTCAATTCTAAAATTACTGGTTGTATTATGCAATCTATTAAATCAAAATCTTAGAAAAAAAAGTTATTATTCTTTTTTTAGACATCACTAAAAAATAATATTAAAACTAGTATAAATCTAAAGTCTAAAATGACTAGTTGAATTAAGTAATTTAAGTATTCATAATAACCCCTTCTTAATATATAACTCCATGGTAATGTGTTAAAGGTTATAGGGCCTCATTACAAGTTTTCCGTTATCTTGCCGGTAATTTGGGCGTGATACCGATAACTGCCGATGACAGATTACAAGTGCCGGTTTAAACAGTACATCTCTACTCCATGGTGACCCATAGGACTCCATGGAGGGGATTTTGCTGGTATTACCAGCAATTTTGTTATGGTAGGTTCAGATTTACCTCCAGTTCTTAGCTGGAAGTACATCCTGCATCCTTACCGGCAGAGTTGTAGTTGGCTGGTCTGTTTAAAAGTTCTGGTAAACATTTACTGTGTACCACTTTTACAGTGTACCAGCCAGTTTATAATGAGGCCCATAATCTTTTCTACTCATCTCATTGTTAATCTACTTACTTTTTCCATTCTTCTATAGACAAAAGATCAATGGTATCTTTCTCCCATCTTCTATGAAAAGAAAAACAAAATAAATTAATGTGACAGGCACGTTTGGGTATTATTCATTGGTTTCCTGCTATTTGTACATCGTTACAAGTAGCCAATAGACCATCAAGTACCTCAGCTCTTGTTCAACTATTGAACCAGTCAATGTTATTATCTGAGGGATGCGTCTATGAACCATTGGAAATTGGGACACTTTTTAAATTGCTGTGTAGTCTCTTATTGGTTCATGTGTGACAGCTGTATTACTAAAATTGTCTAATCACCTTAAGATTAGCTTTTGTATCGCCTGCCACACTGCATCTTACTGTTCTACAGGATGGATGATGATGGTAATGAGAGATTCATTTCAGATAAAGACCTCAATTCATATGAAACTGACATGGATCCTACTAGTAGTGCAGTGAGCACACTAAATGGTGATGATGGTGAGGAAAACTGTCTGTTTTTTTGTTACCTGCACATTAGATGGTATTGAAGAGCAAACATGCATGTCAGATGATCATATTTTCTGCACTTGTTCGAGGAGTTTTTATCCCTTTGGGAAGAAACAAATTATACCTCATGTAAAAAAGAAAAACGTGACAATCAGATTACTTGTACATGGCAGTACCAACTTGCATGTGAAAGCTACTCTTGGTCTTTCTTTGTTAGATTTGTTTTCATATACACACTAAGAACTCATATACACACTATTACTCTGTCTGCCTATACCTTATGTTTTTCTTCAACCTATGCAATGCTCAGTGTTATCTTATGTTCAAATATTTCACTCACCTTTATATACCACCTTGAACTGTAAGGTGCGATCTGTCGACTTGTATCACTGTAACTGTTGTGGTACAATGTATAATTGTATGTATGTACTACTGTAACTCTTGTTAAATGCGCCCAGATACCTCCGGTTCGGTGCGCTATAGAAATAAAGAAAGAAACAAACAAACAAACAACTTAAAGGCTCTTTTAAGTATAACAACAAATTTGTATATAAAGGAAAGAAATGTTCACACAAGATTATGAACTTGTAATGTATAATCTATATTCTGATTCGAGATCCAAATGTTTTATTTACAAGCAAAAAGTATATACCATATACATCACTTCCAATAATATATCATTGACATATCACAAAATCATACACTTTTTCTTAATCTAGATCTCCAGAGAATCTTGCCTCCTCAAATCGAGATTTCATTGACATCTAACAATTTCCTGAGATGAGTACGAGTGATTTCCCAGTATGAGATCTAGATTTGTGACCAATGCCTACAATATTTGTACATACTGTACTAATTGAACATTTGTCATGTGTGATAAGCCCACTAATCACAATGTGTGAAATTGTTATTTTCTGTTTCTTATGTTTACTTCAACCAGTCATCAAAAATCTATATGCTATACCCGTACATTGCTCTCACTCATTCCAGTACTTTGTAATATCACAATGGCCCTCATTATGAGTCTGCCGGTAACCTGCCGGTGCTACCAGGCGGTTACCGCAGACTCGCCTTACCGTTTCCACCGCCTGATAACCCAGTGCTACCGGGATATCACAGGCAGCGGAGGAACGGTAAGTTCACATACCTGTGCTGTCCCATAGAACGCCATGGGAATGGGAACCCTGAAGCACTGGCACTGTTAGTAACGGTGCCAGTGCTTCAGTGAAAATCTGCCGGTTGGGGCAAGAACTACCGGCAGGTCAGGCTTGCCGGTATTTCACAGCCACTACCGGCAGACTCTCAGTGAGTCGGTCAGTTAAAGGTGCCGATAACGTTGTTGTGGCACGTTTATTTCCAGACCAAATCACTTATAATGGTTTGTTGTGTCCAAAAGGGCCACATCCAGTTTTTGAGTTGTTTGGTGTTGGAGGCTATTGGATTTGTATTTTGGCTAGCAAGTGATGTTTTTATTTTGGTGGTATGTGTCACTAGCCCGCTAGAGAAGGGGTATGGTTAGTGGATTTTGCCTGTTCTCTGGGTATTGTGTAGCTATATTATTGTTTCTTTCTGCAAGTATTTATCCTGTGTTTTCATTGTTCCGGGATTAGAGATTTTAGAAGTGGGTATTGTATGAGGTTGGGGTTGTCCGCTCGTGGTGGTGGTTGTTGTATAATTGGACTAGGTCTATCTGAGTTAGCTGAATAGCCCTGTTTGTAGTTGTTTCCTGAAAGTTATGTGGTCTTCCATCGCTCTTATTTCCTTTGGGATCAAGTTCCATAGCTTGGCTATCAGATGGGAAAAGGCAGTTCCTTCAAATTGTCATTTTCTTGTTGTGTCTTGTTTCCAATTGGAAGTCGGTGCTAGATCTTAAATCTCTTCATTGATGGACCTTCTTGTCCATGTAATAATTTATGGACACTGCAGAGGACTTTGACATGGATGCGTTTCTTTACTGGTAGTCAGTGTGGACTTCTCAGTGCCGGTGTGATGTGGTCTCTTCTGTTTAGTCTCAGGAGTAGTCTTATTGCAGTATTTTGGATTTGTTGTACCTTTTTGGTGAGGCGTTCAGGCATTCCCAGATAGAGAGTATTTGTGTAGTCTATTCTTGATAATACCATGGGAGGATTTTGTGTGTAGTCTATGCTTGATAATACTAACAGAGGATCCCTCTAATGACCTGCAGGTTGTAGAAACATTTTCTTTTTGCTATTGCATTGACTTGTGGCTTCAGAGTAAGACCATTGTCCATGAGGATTCACAGATTCTTTTTCACAGTTGAAGTCTCCAGGTTGGGCCCCCATGCTCGGGCTATAAGTGAGCATGGTCTGTTAGGTTGTCTTCATGTGGGGAGACCATTATTTCTGTTTTATTGGGTTTTGTTTGAGGTTGATTGCCAACCAGGTGTTTATATCGGTATGGCATGTATTAAGGGTGCTGTCAATGCTGTGGTCGATGGTTATCCTAAAGATGAGTTGGATGTTGTCTGTGTAGTTGTAAGCTGTCAGTCATGAGTTTGAATGAGTTTCAATGGGGTTGGTTATGTATATGTTAAAGAGGAAAGAGGATACGCTTGATCCTTGTGGTACACCTCATGTGATATTTTTTGCACTCAATGTAAATAGTGGTAAGCGTGTTCTTTCAATTCTGTTGGTGAGGAAGGATTTCAGCCATTGTAGTGTGGTGTTTTGAATAGTTTTGAATACCAGATTCTTCCAGTTTCTTGATTAGAGTTTTGTGTTTGATTGGATTGAAAGCAGCTGATATGTTTAGTAGTATGAGGGCCGATTGGGTGTTATCCATGTTTATTTGTAGGTTGTCACATATGGAGAGGAGTGCTGATTTGGTTCCACTCGTGGGTCTGAACCTGTGATTGGACAAGTATTTCATTGATTTCTATGTGATTGAGTAGTTCTTGGTGAACATGGTTCTCCAGAATTTTCTCTGGGGGTGGCAGGTTTGATATGTGTCTGTAGTTAGCTGTGCTGTCTGTTTTTCCTCTATCGCCTTTTAGAAGGGGTTTGATGTACGCTGATTTTAATGATTTTGGCACTATGTCCAAGTTGAGGGATAGATGACTTAGTAGTGTGGTGTAGTGAGCTAGTGTTTTTTGGTTGAGTAGCTTTTTGTAGATATCCAGTCGACATAGGTTGCTGAGAGATCCGTCTAAGTTGGTATCTTTTAAAAGTCTGTCGAAAATGTCCTCACTTATAGGTTTAAATCGATTCAGTATTGTGCTGGTCGTTGTGGTGTTGGTTTCTGGAGGGATGTTGTTAGTGGTCCCTTGATGTGTCAGTGGCCTGTTGGACTGCTTCTGTTTTTGCTCTTAGGTGGTCTGTGATGCTGTTGCATAAGGTTTGCGAGGGTATGGTGTTGTTGCCTGAGGTGAGATTTTTGGAGAGGTGATCTATGTCATCAGTGAGTTTGTGGCAAAGTTAGGGTTGTAGGTGGGAGGTCTGTAGATCAGAATGATGAGTACATTGAAATGGTCAATGAGTGTGAACCCAGACAACGGGACCTCTAAGAAGAGGTAACAGTATCTGAGATGGATGGGGATGTAGATCTTTCTCACACATCAATAATCAGACCGACTCAAGGAGTAGGCAATGGGTAAAGCTGTTTTAATAACAAGTCTTTAAAACAGTGAGTACAACGGACATCAACGGACGCAGCACAGACTTATCTCGAAGCATTTAAAAAAACAACACGTTTTATAGTAAAAACTTGTCATAAGTGACGTCATACTATGTGGCAAATAAGAAAAACCTACGGGGAGTTGTGGTTGGTGAACGAGGAACGTCGATGGAATTAAGCCCATCCCAAGTGCAAGCCAACTTCCGTGTAATGAAAATATACAACATACTATTGGCTTATCAAACTATAGGCCTCCTTAATATGTGGCTCTCTACAATTGGTTGACATGCTTGTACCCGTCTGGAAGTTTTCACACGCTAGCAGCACGCAACTGGGAGTCCAGGTGCTGGCGGGTTTGGCCTGGTCATGCCTCCCCACCCAATTTGGCCCACATCCATCAACACTCCTGTGGTTTGGCATTCAATTAATACCTTTGAACTTGGCCTTGCAGGGGCTCAATGCACCTGAGAATAAAAGGGAGTGAAGCATGGCCTTATCTTCTGTGTAGCTCGGCCCAAAGTTTGTTCTCATCCGATCATGTGACTGGAGATCACATTTTCGAGCTCTTCGTTGTATTTTAATACCATTAAATGAAGACATCCTGGCACCCTTCTACAGTTTTCATTACACCTCAAACAGGATCAGAGCTTGCTTCTCATGTTTTTATATCTTTTCGAGTATATGGCAAGGCTCTTGGTGGCCCGACTCTTGACTCTGGGCCAGACAAGCCTTTCTCGAATCTTCCTTCACCATCAGCTACTTGTCTGATGTGACACATTTCCAATTCTTCCATTTACGGGGTCCAAGTTTGCTCAAGTGCATTTGTGGAACATCCAGTTTCCTATCTGCATCGCTGCAATCTATTCTCTACATAGCAAGCATTATGATGACTTTGTCTACTTGCGTTACTGCATCTGTACAGTAGTAAAATGGTTTTGCATCTTCTTCAGTGCTTCATCCCACATGCACTCTTCATTTTGCTCCCGAAATGTTATAGTCTTCATTACTTCATCATCAGGTCCGATAAAGTCTATATCCTTACTTCATATGTATCTCTTCTGTGTGCATCACCTCTACTTCATGTGACATCACCAGTTCTTCCTTTCATCCTTTTTCACACTTCTTCTGGAACTTCCTTCAGAAGATCATCATTTCTTCGTGGATACATATAGGGTTTTCTCAATGGGTCCCTTGTTTCAATGACTTTTTTCGCGTGTTGGCAGTTTTACTGGTATTGCACATGTTGCAATTTCAGGTTGCCAACATATAGGCAAAATTGGGGCAGCACTTCGGGTAGAAGTACTTGGCTCCTCCCCTACAAGCTTGAGGTTGACTTGGGATGATTTGCAGTCTTCCATGTCTTTTGATGGTAGGAATGTATTGCTGATGTAATTTGTATATGCTAGGAGGAGTCTTCCTCCTCTTCCACTTTCGCTGTTAGATTGTATACGTTTTTAGGTGTCAGTATGGCTTCATTGGTGATTACTTTGTAGTTCCCTGAGAGCCATGTTTCTGTGCCACCTTCACATTGGAGGTCATACATTTCTGTTTTGTGCGTTGCTATGGATCCTGCATGGAGTATGTTGTTGTGTAATGTGTGCAGTTTGGTTTGTTCTTTTGTGGGTGTTATTTCATGGATTTTGGTGGGGGCAGCACCCGTCAGATCTTCGTCTCTCTGTTAGGCATGCATGTTTCTTGCCGGCTGTGTTGTTGTGTCATCTGTCTCTACATTGAGGAGCTCCATTAGGTTGAGCAATGGGTTTCCCTATTATGAGAAATTATAGTTGGGTGTTTGGGTATTTGGGTGCCCCATTATCCATAATCTGGTTGTGCAAGGAGTGTAGGTGGCAGGGTATTCTAGTTTTCCTCTGGTTCTTATTGGTGTGTTTTCTCTGTTTCCAGGTTCTGTGTTTTGGGGTGGTGGTTTTATACTATTTTAGAGTCTCTTCAATTATTCACTGGGCCATTTTGTGTAGCTTGTTTAATTTCCAGTGTGGAAGGTTCTAAGTGGAGAGGTAGCCTGAGATGTATGATGTCTTTGTCAGTATCTTTAGTTCAGTTATTAGGGTTGGTGGTGATTTAAATGTGTTGTGAATTCTGGCATGTGGTTCCTGTTGTTAGGTGAGGGGTGCTTTCTTTTGTCTTTCTTGTTCCGTTTTCCATTCTTGTTTGTTTATCTTTCTTATATCGGGGCATATTTGTATTTGTAGCCTCGTAAGATGGGAAGGATTTGCTGTGGTTGACAGTGCCAGTTGGCTGTTATCGGGGTAGTTAAGTGATAGTGTCAGCCAATTGTGGTGCAGAATTCTGCATTTGCTGGGCCTAAATGGCAGATGCCTCACTGTGGTTGTAGGATCACCGCTGGATAGGCCCACATTTATCGAGCCTCCTGGTATAAATGGTTCTCAGGGGTGAAAGCCTTCCCCTGATGGATGTCTTGCTGTCTCAAGAGCGCCTTATGGTGGGGGAATTCTTTGAAATGCTCAGTGGTAAAGGTTGAGCCGCTGTACATGCAGCGATAAAGATTCTATTTTAAGTAAGTCTCCCTGTAGTGGCTTTCTCGTGGTTATTTGCTAAAACCTGTGGTGGGGCATTCTCAGAGAATTAAGTGTGGTAATGTTTGGGGTGGTTGAATTTATTGTGATAAATTCAAGTTCCCAGGGATGAAGCCTCCCTGTGGTGGTTGCCTCATAGCCAGTAGCCCCTGTAGTGGGAGATCTTCAGAAATTCATAGTGGCAAAGTTTGGAGCAGCTTAAACATTGATGAAAGTTGGGTTCCCGGAGGTGGGAGTATCTCAGTGATTATTTCTTGTGGGTATGAAAACTCAAGGTTCCACAGTGGCAGATATTGAAGTGGCTGGGTGTACAGTGTTGGGGATAGGGGTTGCAGGTTTCCAAGATGTATCGGTAATTTCAAAGGGCTAGTTTTCAGTGTGATGGAATTCAAACATCGTAATTCCAGGTTTTAACGTTCAAACTGATGCAAATTTAGAGTGGAATAGCTTGAGGTGGCAGAATTTCAAGGTGTAAAGTTAAATAGTAGAATCCAAAGTGTCAGAGTTAAGAGCAGTGTGTGTTTCAAGTTAGTCTGATTAAAAAAAAACAGAGTGGTAGAATTCAAAGTGGTAGGGTTCTGTGATGAATCTGATGATGTGATCCCTCCTTTCCTGGGAAAAACCTCTCCTCATGGGGCAGCTGCTACCTGATCCTGACCTTAGGGGCAGTTAAAATGAGCGAGGACCACATGTGGGGAGGTGACCTTTAGGGGGATGACACAACATCATCAGGTGAGATGTAGTATCTCCTGCCATTCAATGGACCCTAAGCAGCCATCAAACAACCGTAAGAACAATCCCTTTCCTAATGGACTCATGGGTTATACTTATTCTATCATTCCCCCAAAAAGTACTGGGACAAGCAAGAATAGGAGTTTCCTGAATGAATATCACTTTCCCAGTACTGTGATGAGAAAGATCCCCAATGATTCACAAGAGAGTTATAAGATCAATACTGTGACAAGGCAAGAGAATGGAGGAATGAGGATTACATGTAAGAACAACATACAGCAGTCTATTCTTTACCAAAATCCTATTGGCCAGGGCCAGTACAGAAGCAAGGAAAGGCTCAAGAAGTATGAGAGAGGCCCTCCGTAGAGGACCTGGCTGCAGGAGTCATGTGTTACAAGAGATAGAACTCGGGACTGCTGTTTTAGCCAAAGAGAAGGTGAATCCATGCATCCCAACTACTTATGGGGAGCTGAGATGTGCTGGAGGAACCAAGGGGACCAGTCGGCCCCCTCCAGAAAAAGGGGAACCACTGGTCATCAACAGAGCACCACAGCCCAAAGGATACTGAAGACTCTCTCACTGATGGGGAAACCACAGAGAGAGTTTTCTGTGCAGGGAGACATTGGCTGGAGAACTCTAGTGCTCTCAGTGTTGACCGAGGCACTGCAGGAATAGTGAAGAGTCCGTGGAGCCAACTAGCTCACCGACACAGGGAGCATATTGCTGAGGAGAGTACAGGGTGAGGAAGCCAGAAGCAGACGCAAGGCTTCTGGGTGTTCGCCGCTACTAGGAAGCAACCTTCACCTCAACTATGCCTCAAATAACACTGAATAGCAAATGAGAGCCGCGGGAAGTGGAGGAACTGAAAAGCAGAAACAGCAAGAGGGAGCGGAACGCTGTAGGGCCGCTGCAGTTTTTCAGAAGAAAAACAAACACACCACAATAACCAATGAGTGCAACCAAGGAAAACTGAGACACCAGGGCGTACAGGCAATGCATTCAAAACCAAATAATCCTAAATTAAATACATGAGGAAGAGTGAGTAAATGATTATCTTGAAAAAGGCAAAGCGGAATATGCATACGGGACTGTCACGTTTGTGAGTAAATGTGCTACTCCAGTCAGGATGATATACCAGGCAGATTTAAGGGTAGACAAAACAAGTGTTAGAGACTGTTGAGTTTGTGAGTGTGCACAGAGCACACACAAGAAAAGCCCTGGCAGAAGAGTATACCAGGAGAATGCAAGTTGAAAGTGTGTTCTGAGAAAATCCCTGGAAGGAGAGTATACCAGGCAAATGTAAGTTGAAAGTGTGTTCATTTGCAGAAAGCTCTGGCAGAAGAGTATACAAGGCATATGCAAGTTATGAATATGTTAATGTGAGAAAGCCCTGGCAGGAAAACATACCAGACAGAATCAAGTTGAACAGAGTGTAACATACATTACCAAAGGATATTCAAATAAGGATACATCAGGACTAGCTAAAGGCTGTGGGAACATATTAAAGGACAGATAGAACTTGACAGG
Source organism: Ambystoma mexicanum (assembly GCF_040938575.1). Taxonomy (NCBI): domain Eukaryota; kingdom Metazoa; phylum Chordata; class Amphibia; order Caudata; family Ambystomatidae; genus Ambystoma; species Ambystoma mexicanum. The sequence continues at coordinate 806,825,366 of NC_090924.1, read as the reverse complement.
AGAGTGCACCAGGTATCCTGACAAGATAAATAATAACAGCAAAGTTATTTTATGCATCAGTTCTGTTGTTGATCAGGAACTGATATTCTTCAATATAAAACAGAGGTAAGAGAAATCCAGGAGAAGGGAACTACACTCTGGAACAAAGAACTCTATCCTTCTAGAACTTTTGTGATGGAGTTACGTATTTCCTTTTTGAACATGTATACACATCTCAAGGCCAAAGACATTACCCGTTTCACCTTAGAGTTTATTTTGGTTGAATGCAAATGCCAGAATAGTACTTTGAACAAAGAACAGTTTGCTTTGATATCGGACATACCCTAAGTTGTATGTTAGGTATGGAACTACCTCTTAGTATAGGGACAAAGAGGCATTTCCCTTTTCTTTTGTCAATAAACACTTATGGCCAAAACCATGAACCCCCTATGTCTCTGTCTCATTCCTGGCTCCTCACAGTTCAAAGTGTCAAAGATTCAAAGTAGTGGAATCTCACTATGATAGAATTCTGAGTAGCAAAGTTCAGAGTGGTAAAACCTCACTGTAGCAAAATTCAAAAGCAGCATAATTCTGAGTGGTACAGAACTCGCAGTAGTAGGATTCAAAGTGGTTGGATCTCACAGTAGTAAAATTCAAAGTGACAACATTCAAAAGCAGCACAGTTCAAAGTGGCTGAGCCTCACAGTTGCAGAATTCAAAGTGGCAAAGTTCAAAGTGGTGAAACCTCACAGAGGCAAGATTCAAAGTGGTGAAACCTCAGATTAGCAAAATTCAAAGTACCAAAATTCAATGCCAGCAAAATTCAAAGTGGCGAAGCCTCACAGTAGCAGGGTTAAACATGGAAGAATTTCAATGTAGAAGTAATAACAGTAGCAGGATTCACAGTGGCAAAATACACACAGTGCAAAACTCACAGTGGCAAAACTCACTGTGGCAAAATTCAAAGCGCCAAAGTTCAAATACAGCAAAATTCAAAGTGGTGAAAATCTCACAGTAGCAAATTCAATGCAGTAAAAATCCAAAGCAGTGAGACATCACAGTAGCAAAACCTAACAATGGCAGGATTGAAAGTGATAAAACTTCACATTAGCAAAATTAAAAGTAGCAAAGCTCAAAGTGGTGAAAATTCACAGTAGCAGGAATCAAAGCAGCAAAAACTGAAGCAATGAAACTTCACATTAGCAAAATGGCGGAATTTAGAGTGATGAAAATTGAAACATTCAAACTTTTGTATGTTATGAAGGCCTTTGAGGCCACAGGGCTATGATGTACCTCAAATGTACAGACTCTTTTGGTGGTGTGATCTGCAACTACCAGGATTTACAGGTTCCCTGATGAGGTTTGGATATCCACAAGACCCACAATGCCAATACATTTTATCTTTAAACACTGCCCCTCAATTGTTAGTGTGAATAAGGCATAGTTTGTGGCTTGGCCAGCCTTGAAGGATGCTTGGTAAGTGGGACAGACCCAAACAAGCTCATATTTTTACTCTTATTTGGGGGCCAGTAAAATGGACAGAGACTTTGTCAGCTATCTTGGTCATTCCTAAATGACCCACCAAACGAATGTTGTGGGCCAAGTCCAGTTGGAACCTCATTTGGCATAGGGAAGCACAAGTGCTGTCTGGCACTTCCTTTCATCGACAGCTATTTTTAAACTTTTTTTAAAGAAAATGTAATAAATAGCTTGAGAGGAACAGAGATGACTTGGTACTCTCGCACCCACCATTGTTGGATAAGCTTCGTTGGGAGCCACTGCTGGAAAAACGTCCCTCGCCACTGGAAGCTTTGCTGGTCTCCTTCTGGGCCTCAAGCTCCATCTTGTGCATCATAACAAAATCCCTCTGCTTTTTCTCTGCTTGAGCTTTTAAAGCCCTCTGCTTCAACTCTAATAAATTGGCTGCTTTCCTTTGCTTTCTCTCAGGTAGGGCCAACATCCTTTCTTCCAGGAGGTACTTACTATCCATTATGTTAACCCCAGTGAGACTCAAGTGGGACCTAAAAGAAGCTTGAGACGTGGCTGAAGCATGCCATCTTATAGAAGCTTGAGACTTGCGGGGTGCTCTGGAGCTTTTGAACAACACATTAGCTGCCTTTTAAGAGAAATGCCGCTAAAAACTATCACTGCCACTATCTCAAGCTACTTCTATGCCCCCATATGAATGGTCAGCTCAGCTTGGGAATCCAGCTCATTGCTGGCCCCCTGGACACCTCCCGTCCCCTTCCTTCGCGTTTGCAAAATCCTGGAAGCTCTTTAGCAGTTTAGCCTTCTTAACCCAACTGCAATAAGGGAGTCCCTACTCTTGACCGAGTTCATGCAAGACACTTTCTTTCAAGATCTGTTCAACACACATATCGAGTTACATGGTAGCTACAATGTATGTCAGTGTTGCTAACGTTAACTGTACAAACCTTTATTTCTGATGATTAAGCTGTTAGCATAACCTTTCTCAAATCCCAACCGCTGCCACCAATCTGACTATATAGCTTCTGCTCTGCCAGAGCATACGTTTGAGTAGTGTCTAAACCACCTGCTCAGTCCGACACTTCTACAAACCAACAGAGATCCCAATCATCAAAGTAAAACATGTACAGCCAAGAGATATATCTCCTATGCCTTTTGTGGATCATGAGCCAAGGGAAGGCTGTACTCTAAGAAGGTGGTGACTGATCCAGTACTGACACAAATAGAAAAGTATAACATTCCAAAACAAAGGAATGCTCAATCATGGTGTTATACAAATACATGTACTATAATTATACGCACTAATGTACAAATACATTTTTAAACACTATAGAAACCCACCTATTTAAGAAGGAACAACAAATATGCAAAGATAGAAAGAAGCAGGACAGGGTAATGAACGGGGGTGAAAAGGCAATAAGCAACAACTTTCAATTCAGAAAGGATATGTTGTTCAGTGGAATGGTGCAAAAAAGTAACCTAATCGGTATCTTGGTCCCAAAGATGGACCAGAGGGGCAGTTATGTGTCAAGAGTACCTTTCCACTGTTCTTAGGCAGTTCAGCAGTATATAGCAAGGTTCAAGCTGTGTTGCCATGCAGATTGAACAGGTTCAAGTGCTGCAAGTCATTCTGGGTCATACAGCGAGCTGGTATCTAGACAGTTCGAATCATAAGCTCAATGCGGTTTGAATGCAGCATTCAGGTCATGCAGTTTGCGTGGCTTAACAGGCTCTGATAAGGAGTTGTGTCAGCTTGAGACACTGGTATTCACTGGTTTCAGTTGGTACTTGATGCAATACTCCAGAAGTTTGTGTTGAGGTGTATACGATGAGGTGTCCATTGGGCTCTGATGCAGGGTTCGAAGAGGGTGCAGTTCAAGTTTGGTCCAAAGCAGCAAGCAGGGTTTTCAAGCCGGAGATTAGCTTCCCTTGGCATGATGTGTCCATGATCTGGTTCAACAGGTGGTTTGCAGTGATAAGGTCAGCTTGATGGAGTTCCAAATGCAGCACCATCTTGTGCCGCTGGCTCGAGTTTAGTGAATATGGCTTGAATGTGGTTCAACCATATCAATGCAACAGAATAGGAAGCCTTGGCTGATCTGGTTTTCCAGATGCTGTGAGACCCACTCCAGAGGCTCTAGGACAGGAGGAGTCAATCCCAGGTCGGCTGTCCCAGTATAGGTAGGGTTGGTGCAGAGTGGCAGGCCCGGGTCCTCAACAAGAGTCAGCCTCAGTGTGACCTGTAGGTGGGTAATTAGCAGAGGTTGCCTCTGCTTTAGACTGCTCCTTCTTCTCCTCAGTGGTTGAGGGCTTTGAAAAGGGCATCTCTCATCCAAGGTCCAATGACATTTCTCCACAAGTGTAGATTGAATCAAAGAAGGAATGGATGACCGCTAGGTGATTGGGCTGCAGCAAGCCTGATTTTAAAGGTACAATCAATTTCCTAGAGAAATGTGGACAATACACAATGTGCTTTGTACTAAAGGAAGTGGAGGAGATGCGGAGGAAAGAGATAGAGAAAGAAAAAAAATGTTGGAAACTTCCTCCAGTTATGCTCATCTCTGTCAACATTAACTCTGCCCCTTGCCAATAGCATAAAAGGCCATTTTGGTATGCAGCACTCTGGTGTGATGCACATTTTTTGGGATGGGTGTACCCTTCAACTTCTATTTCCAAGGACAGTTCCTGCTGGAGAGAGGTGTTAACTAACCTCACAAAGGATGAAAGGAGAGGTATAACCATCCGGTCTCCTGCCCAACTAGAATACACATAGACCTTCCAAAGCTTATCTGTGCTCACAGTGCTGACACATGTATGATATCAAATTGAGTTGGCTGTAGTAACTATCAGAGATGCTAGCCACCATATCCTAAACTCAAGTGTGCATTATATTTACAGTTTAGATTTGCTCCAGGACAATGCTTCTCATAATTACATGATTTGGGAACAGATGTGCATTTTCTTAAATGCAGCCCCTGCACTGCAATAAAGTGGCTGTCAATGCAGCTGTCTAGATGGGAATTGTGACCTGCACCTGCTCTATGCCACTAGTAAGCAGGCACTGCAAATTAGTATACTGATTCAACAAGGCACGGCTGTACACTATTCAGCAAGGCACATGTGTACACTATATTTCTGGCATGGAGTTTGCTGAACGGAGGGCATGGTTAGCATGCCGCCATTTCTGAGATAAAATGACCTGCATCAATGTATTATTAATAAAAAGCAAATCCCGAAATACATATTTTCATTGATGTTCTTGTTAACATAATAATCTGGAGTAATCTCTTTGAGCCTTGCTGTGGGTACATAATGAGCTTTTGGAAGCAAAACAACTGCCAAACATTTATTCTGCCCAAGTTACTGAAATCATTCCTGAAATCATTGCTCTTACCCATACATGTATATTGGCTAGAGCAAAATCTGCCATGATTTATACTGATTCTCACTATGCTGATGGTGTTGTTCACAACACTGCTATATTGTGGAAGCAACACAGCTATCTAACATCATCAGTTACCCCCATGTGCAAGGCTCACCTCACAGCACTTCTGGATTCTGTTATTACCCTCTGCACAAACCATACTGAGATGTAAAGGACACAATGGGCCCAGTTCTGTGGTGTTAACCAGCAATGACTTAGCATGAACTATGCCCCTAGAAGGCATCTGTCTGGCTCATAATGTCCCTATCTTTGTTTTCGTGAAACAGTCACCATTTGCAACACAATCTGGCCTGGCTGTACAGGGGGACACAGCACCAAAGCAAAGTATTGTTCCAGAAATAACTGTAAATTGTATTATAATTCCCTTTGTCACTCTGCAGATGGATGCCCGGTAGCACCGTGGCTGCTTCTCTCTTATCCCATTAGGCTATCTCAATCTGTAGCTCATAACAGTAAGTAATATGTGGCTCTCTACAATTGGTTGACATGCTTGTACCCGTCTGGAAGTTTTCACACGCTAGCAGCACGCAACTGGGAGTCCAGATGCTGGCGGGTTTGGCCTGGTCATGCCTCCCCACCCAATTTGGCCCACATCCATCAACACTCCTGTGGTTTGGCATTCAATTAATACCTTTGAACTTGGCCTTGCAGGGGCTCAATGCACCTGAGAATAAAAGGGAGTGAAGCATGGCCTTATCTTCTGTGTAGCTCGGCCCAAAGTTTGTTCTCATCCGATCATGTGACTGGAGATCACATTTTCGAGCTCTTCATTGTATTTTAATACCATTAAATGAAGACATCCTGGCACCCTTCTACAGTTTTCATTACACCTCAAACAGGATCAGAGCTTGCTTCTCATGTTTTTATATCTTTTCGAGTATATGGCAAGGCTCTTGGTGGCCCGACTCTTGACGCTGGGCCAGACAAGCCTTTCTCGAATCTTCCTTCACCATCAGCTACTTGTCTGATGTGACACATTTCCAATTCTTCCATTTACGGGGTCCAAGTTTGCTCAAGTGCATTTGTGGAACATCCAGTTTCCTATCTGCATCGCTGCAATCTATTCTCTACATAGCAAGCATTATGATGACTTTGTCTACTTGCGTTACTGCATCTGTACAGTAGTAAAATGGTTTTGCATCTTCTTCAGTGCTTCATCCCACATGCACTCTTCATTTTGCTCCCGAAATGTTATAGTCTTCATTACTTCATCATCAGGTCCGATAAAGTCTATATCCTTACTTCATATGTATCTCTTCTGTGTGCATCACCTCTACTTCATGTGACATCACCAGTTCTTCCTTTCATCCTTTTTCACACTTCTTCTGGAACTTCCTTCAGAAGATCATCATTTCTTCGTGGATACATATAGGGTTTTCTCAATGGGTCCCTTGTTTCAATGACTTTTCGCGTGTTGGCAGTTTTACTGGTATTGCACATGTTGCAATTTCAGGTTGCCAACATATAGGCAAAATTGGGGCAGCACTTCCGGTAGAAGTACTTGGCTCCTCCCCTACAAGCTTGAGGTTGACTTGGGATGATTTGCAGTCTTCCATGTCTTTTGATGGTAGGAATGTATTGCTGATGTAATTTGTATATGCTAGGAGGAGTCTTCCTCCTCTTCCACTTTCGCTGTTAGATTGTATACGTTTTTAGGTGTCAGTATGGCTTCATTGGTGATTACTTTGTAGTTCCCTGAGAGCCATGTTTCTGTGCCACCTTCACATTGGAGGTCATACATTTCTGTTTTGTGCGTTGCTATGGATCCTGCATGGAGTATGTTGTTGTGTAATGTGTGCAGTTTGGTTTGTTCTTTTGTGGGTGTTATTTCATGGATTTTGGTGGGGGCAGCACCCGTCAGATCTTCGTCTCTCTGTTAGGCATGCATGTTTCTTGCCGGCTGTGTTGTTGTGTCATCTGTCTCTACATTGAGGAGCTCCATTAGGTTGAGCAATGGGTTTCCCTATTATGAGAAATTATAGTTGGGTGTTTGGGTATTTGGGTGCCCCATTATCCATAATCTGGTTGAGCAAGGAGTGTAGGTGGCAGGGTATTCTAGTTTTCCTCTGGTTCTTATTGGTGTGTTTTCTCTGTTTCCAGGTTCTGTGTTTTGGGGTGGTGGTTTTATACTATTTTAGAGTCTCTTCAATTAATCACTGGGCCATTTTGTGTAGCTTGTTTAATTTCCAGTGTGGAAGGTTCTAAGTGGAGAGGTAGCCTGAGATGTATGATGTCTTTGTCAGTATCTTTAGTTCAGTTATTAGGGTTGGTGGTGATTTAAATGTGTTGTGAATTCTGGCATGTGGTTCCTGTTGTTAGGTGAGGGGTGCTTTCTTTTGTCTTTCTTGTTCCGTTTTCCATTCTTGTTTGTTTATCTTTCTTATATCGGGGCATATTTGTATTTGTAGCCTCGTAAGATGGGAAGGATTTGCTGTGGTTGACACTGCCAGTTGGCTGTTATCGGGGTAGTTAAGTGATAGTGTCAGCCAATTGTGGTGCAGAATTCTGCATTTGCTGGGCCTAAATGGCAGATGCCTCACTGTGGTTGTAGGATCACCGCTGGATAGGCCCACATTTATCGAGCCTCCTGGTATAAATGGTTCTCAGGGGTGAAAGCCTTCCCCTGATGGATGTCTTGCTGTCTCAAGAGCGCCTTATGGTGGGGGAATTCTTTGAAATGCTCAGTGGTAAAGGTTGAGCCGCTGTACATGCAGCGATAAAGATTCTATTTTAAGTAAGTCTCCCTGTAGTGGCTGTCTCGTGGTTGTTTGCTAAAACCTGTGGTGGGGCATTCTCAGAGAATTAAGTGTGGTAATGTTTGGGGTGGTTGAATTTATTGTGATAAATTCAAGTTCCCAGGGATGAAGCCTCCCTGTGGTGGTTGCCTCATAGCCAGTAGCCCCTGTAGTGGGAGATCTTCAGAAATTCATAGTGGCAAAGTTTGGAGCAGCTTAAACATTGATGAAAGTTGGGTTCCCGGAGGTGGGAGTATCTCAGTGATTATTTCTTGTGGGTATGAAAACTCAAGGTTCCACAGTGGCAGATATTGAAGTGGCTGGGTGTACAGTGTTGGGGATAGGGGTTGCAGGTTTCCAAGATGTATCGGTAATTTCAAAGGGCTAGTTTTCAGTGTGATGGAATTCAAACATCGTAATTCCAGGTTTTAACGTTCAAACTGATGCAAATTTAGAGTGGAATAGCTTGAGGTGGCAGAATTTCAAGGTGTAAAGTTAAATAGTAGAATCCAAAGTGTCAGAGTTAAGAGCAGTGTGTGTTTCAAGTTAGTCTGACTAAAAAAAAACAGAGTGGTAGAATTCAAAGTGGTAGGGTTCTGTGATGAATCTGATGATGTGATCCCTCCTTTCCTGGGAAAAACCTCTCCTCATGGGGCAGCTGCTACCTGATCCTGACCTTAGGGGCAGTTAAAATGAGCGAGGACCACATGTGGGGAGGTGACCTTTAGGGGGATGACACAACATCATCAGGTGAGATGTAGTATCTCCTGCCATTCAATGGACCCTAAGCAGCCATCAAACAACCGTAAGAACAATCCCTTTCCTAATGGACTCATGGGTTATACTTATTCTATCATTCCCCCAAAAAGTACTGGGACAAGCAAGAATAGGAGTTTCCTGAATGAATATCACTTTCCCAGTACTGTGATGAGAAAGATCCCCAATGATTCACAAGAGAGTTATAAGATCAATACTGTGACAAGGCAAGAGAATGGAGGAATGAGGATTACATGTAAGAACAACATACAGCAGTCTATTCTTTACCAAAATCCTATTGGCCAGGGCCAGTACAGAAGCAAGGAAAGGCTCAAGAAGTATGAGAGAGGCCCTCCGTAGAGGACCTGGCTGCAGGAGTCATGTGTTACAAGAGATAGAACTCGGGACTGCTGTTTTAGCCAAAGAGAAGGTGAATCCATGCATCCCAACTACTTATGGGGAGCTGAGATGTGCTGGAGGAACCAAGGGGACCAGTCGGCCCCCTCCAGAAAAAGGGGAACCACTGGTCATCAACAGAGCACCACAGCCCAAAGGATACTGAAGACTCTCTCACTGATGGGGAAACCACAGAGAGAGTTTTCTGTGCAGGGAGACATTGGCTGGAGAACTCTAGTGCTCTCAGTGTTGACCGAGGCACTGCAGGAATAGTGAAGAGTCCGTGGAGCCAACTAGCTCACCGACACAGGGAGCAAATTGCTGAGGAGAGTACAGGGTGAGGAAGCCAGAAGCAGACGCAAGGCTTCTGGGTGTTCGCCGCTACTAGGAAGCAACCTTCACCTCAACTATGCCTCAAATAACACTGAATAGCAAATGAGAGCCGCGGGAAGTGGAGGAACTGAAAAGCAGAAACAGCAAGAGGGAGCGGAACGCTGTAGGGCCGCTGCAGTTTTTCAGAAGAAAAACAAACACACCACAATAACCAATGAGTGCAACCAAGGAAAACTGAGACACCAGGGCGTACAGGCAATGCATTCAAAACCAAATAATCCGAAATTAAATACATGAGGAAGAGTGAGTAAATGATTATCTTGAAAAAGGCAAAGCGGAATATGCATACGGGACTGTCACGTTTGTGAGTAAATGTGCTACTCCAGTCAGGATGATATACCAGGCAGATTTAAGGGTAGACAAAACAAGTGTTAGAGACTGTTGAGTTTGTGAGTGGGCACAGAGCACACACAAGAAAAGCCCTGGCAGAAGAGTATACCAGGAGAATGCAAGTTGAAAGTGTGTTCTGAGAAAATCCCTGGAAGGAGAGTATACCAGGCAAATGTAAGTTGAAAGTGTGTTCATTTGCGGAAAGCTCTGGCGGAAGAGTATACAAGGCATATGCAAGTTATGAATATGTTAATGTGAGAAAGCCCTGGCAGGAAAACATACCAGACAGAATCAAGTTGAACAGAGTGTAACATACATTACCAAAGGATATTCAAATAAGGATACATCAGGACTAGCTAAAGGCTGTGGGAACATATTAAAGGACAGATAGAACTTGACAGGAGAGTGCACCAGGTATCCTGACAAGATAAATAATAACAGCAAAGTTATTTTATGCATCAGTTCTGTTGTTGATCAGGAACTGATATTCTTCAATATAAAACAGAGGTAAGAGAAATCCAGGAAAAGGGAACTACACTCTGGAACAAAGAACTCTATCCTTCTAGAACTTTTGTGATGGAGTTACGTATTTCCTTTTTGAACATGTATACACATCTCAAGGCCAAAGACATTACCCGTTTCACCTTAGAGTTTATTTTGGTTGAATGCAAATGCCAGAATAGTACTTTGAACAAAGAACAGTTTGCTTTGATATCGGACATACCCTAAGTTGTATGTTAGGTATGGAACTACCTCTTAGTATAGGGACAAAGAGGCATTTCCCTTTTCTTTTGTCAATAAACACTTATGGCCAAAACCATGAACCCCCTATGTCTCTGTCTCATTCCTGGCTCCTCACAGTTCAAAGTGTCAAAGATTCAAAGTAGTGGAATCTCACTATGATAGAATTCTGAGTAGCAAAGTTCAGAGTGGTAAAACCTCACTGTAGCAAAATTCAAAAGCAGCATAATTCTGAGTGGTACAGAACTCGCAGTAGTAGGATTCAAAGTGGTTGGATCTCACAGTAGTAAAATTCAAAGTGACAACATTCAAAAGCAGCACAGTTCAAAGTGACTGAGCCTCACAGTTGCAGAATTCAAAGTCGCAAAGTTCAAAGTGGTGAAACCTCACAGAGGCAAGATTCAAAGTGGTGAAACCTCAGATTAGCAAAATTCAAAGTACCAAAATTCAATGCCAGCAAAATTCAAAGTGGCGAAGCCTCACAGTAGCAGGGTTAAACATGGAAGAATTTCAATGTAGAAGTAATAACAGTAGCAGGATTCACAGTGGCAAAATACACACAGTGCAAAACTCACAGTGGCAAAACTCACTGTGGCAAAATTCAAAGCGCCAAAGTTCAAATACAGCAAAATTCAAAGTGGTGAAAATCTCACAGTAGCAAATTCAATGCAGTAAAAATCCAAAGCAGTGAGACATCACAGTAGCAAAACCTAACAATGGCAGGATTGAAAGTGATAAAACTTCACATTAGCAAAATTAAAAGTAGCAAAGCTCAAAGTGGTGAAAATTCACAGTAGCAGGAATCAAAGCAGCAAAAACTGAAGCAATGAAACTTCACATTAGCAAAATGGCGGAATTTAGAGTGATGAAAATTGAAACATTCAAACTTTTGTATGTTATGAAGGCCTTTGAGGCCACAGGGCTATGATGTACCTCAAATGTACAGACTCTTTTGGTGGTGTGATCTGCAACTACCAGGATTTACAGGTTCCCTGATGAGGTTTGGATATCCACAAGACCCACAATGCCAATACATTTTATCTTTAAACACCGCCCCTCAATTGTTAGTGTGAATAAGGCATAGTTTGTGGCTTGGCCAGCCTTGAAGGATGCTTGGTAAGTGGGACAGACCCAAACAAGCTCATATTTTTACTCTTATTTGGGGGCCAGTAAAATGGACAGAGACTTTGTCAGCTATCTTGGTCATTCCTAAATGACCCACCAAACGAATGTTGTGGGCCAAGTCCAGTTGGAACCTCATTTGGCATAGGGAAGCACAAGTGCTGTCTGGCACCTGCCTACAAGTTCTTGTGTTTGCCATGCGGAGACCGTTCTCTGTACATCAACATGCATGGGGCTTCCCACTGAGCCAGGTTCTATACCTGCTAATGCAGATCTGCCAGAGTGGGGCAGTCACACTCTGCCTGTTAAAAAGGGAACCTGCTTTGGGCCTCCACCTGAGGACAGGCAACTCAGTTCTGGTAGACCCTTGAGGTCTGAAAGTACTGCTTCCTGCATCCCAGATTTTGGTTCTTACACCTGCAGGCAACCCTGAGGTCACAGATTCTCATGCGACCACAATAGGCATCTCAGTGGCCACTATTGCCTCTCCAGCAGGACAAGGTTCTCTGTGTACTCTGGATCTGGACTGGGTGTACCAGTGGTGCCAGTCTTTCACAATCTCAAGCCAGAAGCATCACTGGACCTTTTGCCATCATGGCTGCTTCCTGTGCTGCTTCCTTGGCCTTAGATCTTGTGATTGTGGCAATGATTCCTTCATTCAGCTTTTCATTCCCTAGTAGACAGTGCACCAGAATTGCATGCTTGACAGCGACATGTTGCTGAGAGGTTTTACCTGCCGAACTGAGCTCCATGATAGAAACTGGGCATTTTGTATGGTCAACAAATGGTACAACGTCCTTTCATCGACAGCTATTTTTAAACTTTTTTTAAAGAAAATGTAATAAATAGCTTGAGAGGAACAGAGATGACTTGGTACTCTCGCACCCACCATTGTTGGATAAGCTTCGTTGGGAGCCACTGCTGGAAAAACGTCCCTCGCCACTGGAAGCTTTGCTGGTCTCCTTCTGGGCCTCAAGCTCCATCTTGTGCATCATAACAAAATCCCTCTGCTTTTTCTCTGCTTGAGCTTTTAAAGCCCTCTGCTTCAACTCTAATAAATTGGCTGCTTTCCTTTGCTTTCTCTCAGGTAGGGCCAACATCCTTTCTTCCAGGAGGTACTTACTATCCATTATGTTAACCCCAGTGAGACTCAAGTGGGACCTAAAAGAAGCTTGAGACGTGGCTGAAGCATGCCATCTTATAGAAGCTTGAGACTTGCGGGGTGCTCTGGAGCTTTTGAACAACACATTAGCTGCCTTTTAAGAGAAATGCCGCTAAAAACTATCACTGCCACTATCTCAAGCTACTTCTATGCCCCCATATGAATGGTCAGCTCAGCTTGGGGATCCAGCTCATTGCTGGCCCCCTGGACACCTCCCGTCCCCTTCCTTCGCGTTTGCAAAATCCTGGAAGCTCTTTAGCAGTTTAGCCTTCTTAACCCAACTGCAATAAGGGAGTCCCTACTCTTGACCGAGTTCATGCAAGACACTTTCTTTCAAGATCTGTTCAACACACATATCGAGTTACATGGTAGCTACAATGTATGTCAGTGTTGCTAACGTTAACTGTACAAACCTTTATTTCTGATGATTAAGCTGTTAGCATAACCTTTCTCAAATCCCAACCGCTGCCACCAATCTGACTATATAGCTTCTGCTCTGCCAGAGCATACGTTTGAGTAGTGTCTAAACCACCTGCTCAGTCCGACACTTCTACAAACCAACAGAGATCCCAATCATCAAAGTAAAACATGTACAGCCAAGAGATATATCTCCTATGCCTTTTGTGGATCATGAGCCAAGGGAAGGCTGTACTCTAAGAAGGTGGTGACTGATCCAGTACTGACACAAATAGAAAAGTATAACATTCCAAAACAAAGGAATGCTCAATCATGGTGTTATACAAATACATGTACTATAATTATACGCACTAATGTACAAATACATTTTTAAACACTATAGAAACCCACCTATTTAAGAAGGAACAACAAATATGCAAAGATAGAAAGAAGCAGGACAGGGTAATGAACGGGGGTGAAAAGGCAATAAGCAACAACTTTCAATTCAGAAAGGATATGTTGTTCAGTGGAATGGTGCAAAAAAGTAACCTAATCGGTATCTTGGTCCCAAAGATGGACCAGAGGGGCAGTTATGTGTCAAGAGTACCTTTCCACTGTTCTTAGGCAGTTCAGCAGTATATAGCAAGGTTCAAGCTGTGTTGCCATGCAGATTGAACAGGTTCAAGTGCTGCAAGTCATGCTGGGTCATACAGCGAGCTGGTATCTAGACAGTTCGAATCATAAGCTCAATGCGGTTTGAATGCAGCATTCAGGTCATGCAGTTTGCGTGGCTTAACAGGCTCTGATAAGGAGTTGTGTCAGCTTGAGACACTGGTATTCACTGGTTTCAGTTGGTACTTGATGCAATACTCCAGAAGTTTGTGTTGAGGTGTATTCGATGAGGTGTCCATTGGGCTCTGATGCAGGGTTCGAAGAGGGTGCAGTTCAAGTTTGGTCCAAAGCAGCAAGCAGGGTTTTCAAGCCGGAGATTAGCTTCCCTTGGCATGATGTGTCCATGATCTGGTTCAACAGGTGGTTTGCAGTGATAAGGTCAGCTTGATGGAGTTCCAAATGCAGCACCATCTTGTGCCGCTGGCTCGAGTTCAGTGAATATGGCTTGAATGTGGTTCAACCATATCAATGCAACAGAATAGGAAGCCTTGGCTGATCTGGTTTTCCAGATGCTGTGAGACCCACTCCAGAGGCTCTAGGACAGGAGGAGTCAATCCCAGGTCGGCTGTCCCAGTATAGGTAGGGTTGGTGCAGAGTGGCAGGCCCGGGTCCTCAACAAGAGTCAGCCTCAGTGTGACCTGTAGGTGGGTAATTAGCAGAGGTTGCCTCTGCTTTAGACTGCTCCTTCTTCTCCTCAGTGGTTGAGGGCTTTGAAAAGGGCATCTCTCATCCAAGGTCCAATGACATTTCTCCACAAGTGTAGATTGAATCAAAGAAGGAATGGATGACCGCTAGGTGATTGGGCTGCAGCAAGCCTGATTTTAAAGGTACAATCAATTTCCTAGAGAAATGTGGACAATACACAATGTGCTTTGTACTAAAGGAAGTGGAGGAGATGCGGAGGAAAGAGATAGAGAAAGAAAAAAAATGTTGGAAACTTCCTCCAGTTATGCTCATCTCTGTCAACATTAACTCTGCCCCTTGCCAATAGCATAAAAGGCCATTTTGGTATGCAGCACTCTGGTGTGATGCACATTTTTTGGGATGGGTGTACCCTTCAACTTCTATTTCCAAGGACAGTTCCTGCTGGAGAGAGGTGTTAACTAACCTCACAAAGGATGAAAGGAGAGGTATAACCATCCGGTCTCCTGCCCAACTAGAATACACATAGACCTTCCAAAGCTTATCTGTGCTCACAGTGCTGACACATGTATGATATCAAATTGAGTTGGCTGTAGTAACTATCAGAGATGCTAGCCACCATATCCTAAACTCAAGTGTGCATTATATTTACAGTTTAGATTTGCTCCAGGACAATGCTTCTCATAATTACATGATTTGGGAACAGATGTGCATTTTCTTAAATGCAGCCCCTGCACTGCAATAAAGTGGCTGTCAATGCAGCTGTCTAGATGGGAATTGTGACCTGCACCTGCTCTATGCCACTAGTAAGCAGGCACTGCAAATTAGTATACTGATTCAACAAGGCACGGCTGTACACTATTCAGCAAGGCACATGTGTACACTATATTTCTGGCATGGAGTTTGCTGAACGGAGGGCATGGTTAGCATGCCGCCATTTCTGAGATAAAATGACCTGCATCAATGTATTATTAATAAAAAGCAAATCCCGAAATACATATTTTCATTGATGTTCTTGTTAACATAATAATCTGGAGTAATCTCTTTGAGCCTTGCTGTGGGTACATAATGAGGTTTTGGAAGCAAAACAACTGCCAAACATTTATTCTGCCCAAGTTACTGAAATCATTCCTGAAATCATTGCTCTTACCCATACATGTATATTGGCTAGAGCAAAATCTGCCATGATTTATACTGATTCTCACTATGCTGATGGTGTTGTTCACAACACTGCTATATTGTGGAAGCAACACAGCTATCTAACATCATCAGTTACCCCCATGTGCAAGGCTCACCTCACAGCACTTCTGGATTCTGTTATTACCCTCTGCACAAACCATAGTGAGATGTAAAGGACACAATGGGCCCAGTTCTGTGGTGTTAACCAGCAATGACTTAGCATGAACTATGCCCCTAGAAGGCATCTGTCTGGCTCATAATGTCCCTATCTTTGTTTTCGTGAAACAGTCACCATTTGCAACACAATCTGGCCTGGCTGTACAGGGGGACACAGCACCAAAGCAAAGTATTGTTCCAGAAATAACTGTAAATTGTATTCCAATTCCCTTTGTAACTCTGCAGATGGATGCCCGGTAGCACCGTGGCTGCTTCTCTCTTATCTCATTAGGCTATCTCAATCTGTGGCTCATAACAGTAAGGAGGTCATGATTGAGGTAGTAAACTATTACTGGGTTTGCACCTTACTTTCACACAGTGGCCTATAACTATTGCAGTAACTGTCTGATTGGTCTAGTCCGTAACATGTAAAAAACAGCAAAGACTTTGCCCTTCATGCATACAGCACCAGAAGGCTTCATACAGTTACCTAAATTTCTTAATTGTGGGTGCTGTCTTGTGGTATTGGATTCTTTTTCTGGTTGGGTGGAAGCCTACTCATGTTGAAAGGCTGACTATCACTATTTCAAAAAGGTCTCTTGACCTCGATTTGATCATCCTGCAGGTATCGATAGTGACAAAGTAATGCAATTTTCCGGGCAGGTCGTTAGAGATATTTGCAAGTCTTTCTGGATTTAGGGCTCTATGCACCGGCACATGTAATATGGTTACCAGAACTAGTAAATATCTCACAACAAACATTGTTCTTGATATTGAAAAATCATTTGTATCTTGTTGTTTTTTATGGTGGTGTTATCATATGATCCCCATTAGAGGCCTACTGTGTAAGGAGTGTTATCTCTAATTGCTGCCATTTTTGTAAAACATTTCTTGTTCACAAGGATTAGAATTTTTTGTTATTTTAACTTTTTTAAATACTGACAATATTGCTTGACTTCCTTTAATAAATTATTGGAACATATTAACTCAAATGGGATTTTAAACGCAGCATGTAATGCTTCTATTTGTAATGTTGATACTCGGCTCACTTTCTGGGTACACATCTGAGTATTTTGACTGACTGGCAAGTCTTTAAATATCCCAACATTTTTAATGTGCATATCACCCCCAATCTAGCAGATCAGTACAATAATAGTAACAGAGATTTCAAAAATTTAATTTTCAAAATGTGAAAAGAAACTGGGAACCGGTGGCCAAAAACAGCACCACTGCTTTTGCTGCACATTGAAAATAATACACATAAGATGCATGGGTTGACACTGCTAAACATGTTGCTAGGCATCCTAGGTTCATGGTCATAACCCCTCCTTTAATATCATGCAGTTTGGATTAGCATTTGGAAGACAGTTTTGCTGGTACGTCGACTGTAATTCCTGTGGGATACCGGCATACCGCCCCTACCTTTTCTGCCACATGATTTCCCAGCATTAATGGGATATTCCAGACAGCAGAAATGCACGTAAATCCCCATTCCATGGAGTCTGAAAGGAGTCCATGGAGAGGATTGCCAAAATTAATAGCACCAGTAATACCGGTGCCAGTACTTGTGGTGTTTTAAGGGTCGGTGGGGGTCTGATTTACCAGCAGCTCTTGGCTGGAGGTAAATCAGTGACCCCACTGGTAAACTTATGTTTTGCCAGTCCGTAATGACCTCCTATATTTTGAATTATTGTAAGTGCCTTGTGAAGGCTGCCAGATCCCTCTATTTGCAGGTGAAGGTAGCTCTGATGCAACCTGCTGAAGGACCTTGACATTCCTTTGGAGCTTGTGACTGGGTCTGCCTATGAGTGCATGCGAGGAAGTCATTGCTGCAACCTCAGTGGTCGAGGCAATTTGTGAGTCTTCTCAACATAACGCCTGCAATTAAATGCAAGTGGCATGTGATGTATGTCTATCCCTCCAACTCCAGTCAGGTCCTGGTCCAGCCTCATCATCAGCATCCAAATCTACTTCTGTGTGCCACAGTACTGCAACCAATGCCATGCCTTGAATGCCTGTTTCAGAGAAGTTCTAATGCTGATGAGGAACGGGATTCACAGGCAGCTTTAGTCAGTTGTGCAGTCTGATCAGGGGCAGAAGTGGAGAAGCAAGGATCTGCTTCTGCTCACGAAGGTCCTAATTCTACCTCCCAGTGAAGATAGCATTTCCATACACACACACAGTGGGTCAATGATTAATTGATGTAGTGAAAGCAAATATATATTTTAATTTTAATTTTAATATTTATCAGCATATAGTTTCCAATTGAAACCTTTCATCTATATTTTTAAACAAAACAAAAAATGAGAGAACATAAAGAACAAACAAGAAAGAAAGAAAACAGCGAGAGAGAAAGAGAAAGAAAGAAAAAGAATCAAGGATAAAATGTGAATAATATTAAGAACCTGTAATAAGAACAGAAGTTACTATAAAATCAAGATTCAGCACTTTCGTTACATGCTTTAGTCATTTGCGGCTAACTCTGACTGTGCAGGACTAGTTGTTTGCTTAGTTGTTGCTTCAATTCTCTCAAAGCTCTCTACCAGCTGCACCTCCTTAGAGGTATTCTTCCTTTCCTCTCCTTCCCCAGAAGTTCACTGTCTCCAGAGCCCTGGTCCTCTCTAAGCTGGAATGTTGTAACAGCCTCTATCTAAATCTGCCTGCCTCCACTCTCCGCCCTCTGCAACTTATCCAGAACAGGACTGCAAGACTTGTCCTTGGCCTCAAGCCCAGGGATCGTATCTCTCCTGGACTGAAATCTCTGCACTGGCTCCCAGTGGCTGCGAGGATTAAATTCAAAACCTCTGCATTGTACACAAGGCCTTCTGGGGTCTGGGGCCGCAATACCTTCAACTCTCTCTTCCGAAATATCTTCCTTCTCGAGCTCTTCACTCATCTGTCTCCAACTCCCTCAAGGTCAGTCGCTTCTCCAAGCAACGATTTGGTGGCAGATCACTCTCTTCGGCAGGGGCCTCTCTCTGGAACAGCCTTCCTGCCTCCCTGAAACGTGAGGAGAACCATCTCCGGTTCCGGAAGTACCTCAAAATCTTCCTCTTTGCTTCTGCTTTCTCTCCTCCCTTCCCCTACTGAATTCCTGATTGAAATTGCACTGGTTTACCTGGCCACCCTTTCTGATCTCTGGTCCAGGCTCGGTCAATTGCCCACCTGCACTGCCTGCCTGGCAACCCCTGCACCTGGGGACCGTTTTTCTGCATCCCTACAGTCCCCCTACCAGAACTTATGTCTGCACTTCCTTGCACTTGCCACTAGCTGGCTGGTTTATTTGTCTTATTTATCTTATTATTCCACTTTCCCATGTACTGCACTTTCAACTTTCCCTTCCCCTCACGCACTTTTCCTTTCCCCCTTCCCATGCACTTGCGCGATCTGAATGACACCTGGCCTAGTAGGATCGATGTCTGTCCTCCCTTGTTCCCCCCTTGCCTCGTCGCGCCTTGAAACACTTGTGTATAGGCACGTTATAAATGCCATATCATATCATATATCATATATATCATATTGTATCAAAGATAATCGTGACAAGTTCCAATAAAGCAAAAGTCACAGTAATCCTAGTCCCTTGTATGAGCTTTTGCCAGGCATCTCTCTCTGTTAGTGTGCTGTAGTCTAAGAACAATTTTCTCATCAGGTTTGATCTCACATCCTTGATGCCCGGACAGTTCATAATCAGGTGATGGAGGGATTCCAAATGATGGCAGCAGAGTCTACAACGTTTACTGACCTCGTACAGCTCCTTTGTCGCGAGCAAGTTTAAGCGTGTTTTCAAGAATTTGGAACAAGCTATATCGGATGGAAATGTTTCTAAATAAGGTAGAGTTGATATCCTCGCCTTCTGATAACCATACAATATTTGCCAGTCACTGCCCTCAGTGTGTCGATCCAATCCTGGTCGTAGAGTGCCTTCTTCACGTTCTCAGGGTTATCTTTTAATGAATTGTTGTTCCGACCAATGCTGTTTAGAATTTCTGTGCATTTGAAACGCCATTCTTCCAGTGAACAATCACTTCCAACACAGATGGCTCGGTTCAGTAATGAAAATCCTTCTTTAATCGGCAGTATAGCACATTTTCGGTAGAGGGAAAGGCTCTTCCAAGCTGTTTGTGTATATAAGGATGTTAAACCGAGTTCTCTTCTGATGATAGCCACTGGTGTGGATTTAGGTAAAGATAGAACGTATCTCCAAAATAAGCCCTCTAGGATGGGTCAGATTTTCCAGGACAGTGATAGAGAACTTTCTGACCCTTAAGTCAGTATAGGGGTTGCCTTCATACAGTAAAAAGTGAGGCCCAGAGCGAGCACAAATTTACTGTATCGTGTTTTAATGATCTTTGCCTGTACAGTCAGGCATTTCATCTTCCTTTCAGCTCCACCTCACGAGAAACATAAGGTGGTCATGCACCTTGCCTCACAAGAAATAAAACATCTGCTTGTAAGAGAAATCCCCCAATTGACTCTTATGGGATTTTCTTTGAGAGACACACACCCATACATACTGGAGAATGTTGAAAAAGTAGCCGAACTGAGACGTTCGATTAGATCGATGTCCTTAGAGCGAATAGAGGATAGCACAGGTACAATGTGGAATAACCTCAAGATGTTGGCTCTATTAAGAGTTAAGTCATCCTTTATCTGCAAGGTTCTTTCAAGTTTCATTGTGATGTTTCATCACTTCTCTTCTTTATTCCTCCTGTCTTGTGGTCCAATCGAGGTATCTCCTTGTTTTTTATAGGAGCGCAAGGAGGACTTTATTTATGCCCCCAAGGCGCTTGTCTGTTTAGATTTCGGCTTTTTTGTTCCAGTGTTTTAAAGCCAGGATTTAGAGAATTTTGCTGAGAGTCCCTCTTGTATACCTGATTTGGTTTGGCCATGTGTACCCGTGAGGTTACTTTTGTCCTTTGTCGAGGACATGGGGCGGCAGGTCCTGCTTGGGAGAGTGTGTTGTTGTTATCTCTGATTACCTGCCACTCAAAAGCAACTTCTCTTCATCACAGCTCTCATTATCTGTCACAATAATGGGATTGCTGCTCGTGCAGTGACTTGTTCTTAGGACGACCAAGTGTTCTACCAACGTGTCTTTCATTTGGTCGCTCATTGGAAAGGCCTTGTTCCATTCATACGAGTATGTTGAGAGATTCATTAACTCATCGAAGCCAATGGAATCTTCCTTAGGTGGAAAGTTTCCACAATCTATCTCTTGCGTCTTAAGCTGTTTTGTGGTTGATGGGCTTTGGCAGGTGCTCTCAAATAACACGCTAGTGTCTGATTCGTCCACAGAGTTGCATTTTAAGCTTTCCCTACACATTTCAGGCCTTTTGTTTCTTTTTGAAGGCCCTGTATGGTTCAATTGAGCGTCGGATGACTATAAATTCTTCTCTATTTTTCGCCTCTGTATAAGGAGTGAGGTCTCTGTTGTTGCATTTGATAGTGGCTGCAACTCTATCTTTAAAGTGAGGTTACTTGTGATTATAGTCTACTGGTTTCACCTATGTTTTGAGATGAGGCCAAAGGTTTTGTGAATATTCCACAAATTCTAGCAACTGGAATAACAAAAACAGGCATAGTAATGGATTCCGTCTCATTATCGAGTATAGAAGCCCTTGTGATGTTTCCCTTTGGAAGTACAGGTATTTTTGACCCATTTTTGAAAGTTATAACTTTTTTGGTTCTACTGTTTTGAGCCGGGTTAGATCTGCACTGTTTATAGTATGTTTTGTGTCTATTAGACTCCCCCACATTGAGGTTTACAGTGGGGGCTTCCGTACTTTCCACTTCTTTGTCTGTTCTTCCAAGAGTGGAAATGTCATTTGTGACTGGAGTAAATAAAGGAGAGGCCCTCTGGTTTGGTAACATGGATGCCCTCCTGTTTTCCTTTTCTTTTATTATGGGCTCCAGGATGTTCCTTACAAAATATGTTATTCGCTCGAGACTTTTGTCCTCATTGCCTTTTAAAACAGAGATAAAACCTTCAATAAAGATATCCTTTGAGTGAAGCATGGCCAATAGATTGCTTGGTCTCTAAGTTGATCGGCCACTCCTTCATACAACTTCATGAAGTCTTTAGGCAGAGTTTCTATTGTTTTCTCCTCCATTTGGCAGCAACTAGATCTAGTAAGAGGTCTTTGTCCATTAACGGGTTGGCTTCCGTGATGTTTGAGTCCTCTGTACAAGACGCGAGCCGACGACGTTTGGTAGACTGTTTCAGTCGACCTGTCCGGCTAGTGTAAGACAAGTCAGTCCTATTCCTTTCAGCGTCCTTAGGCATTCCCTTTAATCCGGTTATGTGTTTTTCCAATGGGGCAGTTAGGAGTTTTTCCATTCCCATTTCTGTCTCCCCCCCACTAGTTGATTGATTAGCTGACCATGAGCTTCCATCGTTTTAGCTGGAGTCCGTTGACCCAGGGTTGGGTTACCAGTTAATTGGTCATGGTGGTTATTACTCTCCTGGCTGCTTATGACCAGGACATCCGAAGGAGGCATAAGTGCTTCATTAGCCTGGCTGTCAGCTCAATTGGACCAGAGGTGCTATTTGATATTGACAAACCAATGTTTCCTTTGGGTGGCAAGGCTAGCTTTGGCCGTACATAGAAAAAGGATTGTTTTGCTTGAGAGATAAGCGGGGTAAGGCCTCTCGGTTTCCAAGCTTGACACAGGACTGCTTCTTAGACTTGAATTGTTTGGAAGTTCCAAAAGTGTAGGGTTTTAGGTGAGTGGCTTTAGCCCCCTTACTTCCTTCTCAGATAGATTTATCCCAGTTAGCACAGGTGTGTCTGAGGGGCCCCGAGCTGTACTGATGTCTGGATCTGTGAAGTTATTTTGTGTTTCCTCCAATACAGGTAATGCCAGAGAGCTGCTGTTGTTTGCATTTGTTTTACTTGGCCCTTTCCCCGTCAAGTTGGGTGGCAAGCAATCCCAAGGACTCTCCAGGGCATTACAAGGAGAAGTGGTGATGTCCTCTTTGATGTCCTGGGTGTTAGTCTTAGCAGTGCACGGTGGTGGCGCGAATTATGGTTGCTTAGTTTACCATAACTGGCGTATTTCAAGGGTTTTCCGGTTTTACTTGGAACCATAACGTCCCTTTGACAAAGTTTTTTCACTGAATTTCATAGGTTTTTAGTAGCGCAACTTAACCATAACGTCCCTTTAACAAAGTTTTTTAATTGAATTTCATAGGTTTTTATTAGTGCAACTTAACCATAAAGTCCCTGTAACATTTTTTTTTAACTAAATTTTAAAGGTTTTTATTAGTGCAACATCACCATAACATCCTTTTGAATAGATGAAGACCACTAACATCTTATGTCCTCAAAGTGGGAACGCCGGGTGGTAAAAAAAACAAAAAGATTTTCCTTCCTACACCGGGACGCCTGCGATGTCCCGGGGTAGGAAGGAAAATCTTTTACCAAGATGGCCACCATGGAAAGGGAAGGCGGGGTGTATAAAGAACACAACAGGGCATGAGCGGGAGTTGGGGGGGAACAGGGGAGACACATGGGCATGAGCAGGGGGTGAGAGGGAACAGGGTACAAACGGGGCATAAGCAGGGGGTGGGGGGAAAAGGAAGGAAACACGGGGCATGAGCGGTGGTGGGGGGAACACGAGAGAGACACGGGGCATGAGCAGCGGGTGGGGAGGAACATGAGGGAGACACAGGGTATGAGTGGGGGGTGGGGAGGAACACGAGGGAGACACGGGGCATGAGCGGGGGGTACAGGGCACACACGGGACATGAGCGGGGGTGGGGGGGAAAGGAGAGAGACAAGGGGCATGAGCGGGGGGTGGGGGGAACACGCGGGATACACGGGGCATGAGCAGGGGTCTGGGGGGTAATACGAGGGAAACACGGTGCATGAGTGGGGGTGGGGGGCAACAGGAGACAGACACGGGGCATGAGCGGGGGGTGGGGCCAACAGGAGAGAGACACGGGGCATGAGCTCGAAGTAGGGGGGTACAGGAGACAGACACAGGGCATGAGCGGGGGGTGGGGGGAACAGGAGACAGACACGGGGCATGAGCGGAGGGGTGGGGGGCAACAGGAGAGAGACACGGGGCATGAGCAGTGGGGTGAAGGGGGAACAGGAGAGAGACACGGGGCATGAGCGGGGGGCAAAGAGGAGACAGACACGGGGCATGAGCGGGGGGCAACAGGAGAGAGACACGGGGCATGAGCGGGGTGTGGGGGGTACAGGAGAGAGACACGGGGCATGAGCAGGGGGTGGGGGGTACAGGAGACAGACACGGGGCATGAGCGGGCGGTGGGGGGCAACAGGAGAGAGACACAGGCCATGAGCGGGGGTGGGGGAACAACAGTGACAGACACGGGGCATGAGCGGGGGGTGGGGGGCAACAGGAGACAGACACGGGGCATGAGCAGGGCGTGACGGCAACAGGAGACAGACACGGGGCATGAGCGGGGGGTGGGGAGCAACAGGAGACAGACACAGGGCATGAGCGGGGGGTGGGGAGAACAGGAGACAGACACGGGGCATGAGCGAGGGTGTGGGGGGCAACAAGAGAGAGACACGGGGCATGAGTGGGTGGGGGGAACAGGAGACAGACACGGGCATGAGCAGGTGGGGGCAACAGGAGACAGACACGGGGCATGAGCAGGGGGTGGGGGAACAGGACACAGACACGGGGCATGAGCGAGGGGTGGGGAGAACAGGAGACAGACACGGGGCATGAGCGGAGGGCGTGGGGGGCAACAGGAGACAGACACGGCACATGAGGGAAACAGGAGACAGATATGGGGCATGAGCGGGGGTGGGGAGAACAGGAGACAGACACGGGGCATGAGCGGGGGGAACAGAAGACAGACACGGGGCATGAGCGGGGGGTGGGGGGAAGGGGAGTGAGACACACGGGGCATGAGCGGGGGTGGGGGGAGGGAGAGAGACACACGGGGCATGAGCGGGGGGTGGGCGGGAGGGAGAGAGACACACGGGGCATGAGCGGGGGGTGGGCGGGAGGGGGAGAGACACACGGGCATGAGCGGGGGTGGGGGGAGAGAGACACACGGGGCATGAGCGGGGGGTGGGGGGAAGGGGAGAGAGACACACAGGGCATGAGCGGGGGGTGGGCGGGAGGGGGAGAGACACAAGGGGCATGAGCGGGGGTGGGGGGAAGGAGAGAGACACACGGGGCATGAGCGGGGGGTAGGCGGGAGGGGGAGAGACACACGGGGCATGAGCGGGGGTGGGCGGGAGGGGGAGAGACACACGGGGCAGGAGCAGGGGTGGGGGGGAGAGACACATGGGGCATGAGCGGGGGTGGGAGGGAGGTCGAGAGACACACGGGGCATGAGCGGGGGTGGGGGAAGGGGAGAGACACACGGGGCATGAGCGGGGGTGGGCGGGAGGGGGAGAGACACACGGGGCATGAGCCAGGGTGGGCGGAGGGGGAAAGACACACGGGGCAAGAGCGGGGGTGGGCAAGAGCGGGGGTGGGCGGGAGGGGGAGAGACACACGGGGCATGAGCAGGGGTGGTGGGGGAGGGAGAGAGACACACGAGGCATGAGCGGGGGGTGGGGGGAAGGGGAGAGAGACACACGGGGCATGAGCGGGGGTGGAGGGGAGGGAGAGAGACACACGGGGCATGAGCGGGGGTGGGGGGGGGAGAGACACACGGGGCATGAGCGGGGGGTGGGGGGAAGGGGAGAGAGACACACGGGGTATGAGCGGGGGGTGGGGGGAGGGAGAGAGACACACGGGGCATGAGCGGGGGTGGGGGGAGGGGGAGAGACACATGGCGTTCGTGTGCAGGCGGCAGTTCCCGCTCCTCGGCCCTCCGCTGGCCACCGTGTGCCGATGGCGTGAGCGGGGGGCTGGAGGAACAGGGGAGACACGGAGCATGAGTGGGGGTGGGGGGACAAGAAGGACACACAGGGCATGAGCGGGGGTGGTAGGAACAGGAGACAGACACAAGACTTACTGTGCAGGCGGCGAAGAACAAAGATGGCGGGCGTCTCTGAAGCCATACGCACTGCACGCTTTCACTGCATCCAATGAGAGAGCACGTCAGATGTCCGCGGACATCCCGCAAGCTGCTTGCCCAATCACCGTCCTGTCCGCGGAGTGAACAGGGAAGTGTGTCCGCGAAGCGAACCAGATATCACTAATTTTTTTCACTTACATTTTTGTCATTTTTTAATAAACTACTGGACGGATTTACACCAAATAAAGCAAAGCACGCTTTCGGGACCAAGCCGCCACAAATTTGGTGTAAATCCGTCCAGCGGTCTGGGCTGTAGGCGTGAGCAAAGTTTTTTCCCATTAAGCCTATGGGAAAAAAAAAAGTTTTGGGACCCCCCCATAACTTTGCCCCCCCTGGACGAATCCTCACCAAGCTTTGCGAAATAATTCAGAGTGACCCAAATACTATATTTGCAAAGTTTGGTGAGGATTCGTCCAGGGAGAGCGAAGTTATAAGCCACCCAAAAAGTGCTCTTCCTATGGAAACACCAACTTAACCATAACTACATGGCCACTACCGTGGCCATGTAATAAGAGTGCAGAAAAACATCTAAGCCAGATGACAAAGGGAATGATACCAAACAAATGTAGCAAAAGGACAGAGGTTCTGACCCTTCTTCAAATAAAGGCCTCCAAAAACATTGAAGCCAAATCCCAGTCCCAGTTCCATGGTCAGAAAAGAAACATGAGGGTCCCTCTAACACTGAAGCACCCGCAACCTCCACATGCAAAGGTTGTTTTCTGTCTGGTGAGGTGACACATAAAAAGGGATATCTGGCTTTCAAGGGTAGACCCAAGCAGGCAATGTTAGTGGACATTTTAGCAGATGAAGTTGCACTAGGCCAGGGAGTGGCCAAATGTTTCCTCATTCTGAGTGGGAATAGTACTGGATCCTTTGAGGGGGCCTTCGTTCCCACCAATACTTGGATATTTCTGGAAAGCATGTCCATAAATGGTGAAAATTCTCCTGCTTTGCGTGATACTGCTGTGAGTATCATAGATGTCAGGTGACAATGGGTGAAGGAACGGCAGTACAACCCAGGACCAAACCGAGTGGTAAGAGGGTTTGATGGTCTGACATACTGTATCTTGGCAGTGGTTGAACTTAGTTGGATGGGGTAATAGCTCCCTGCACCTTGTTGCTGTTAAGGACTACATTGCAGTAGAGTGTTTGTTGGTTAAGAGCTCCTTGATCCCAAAATAGTCACAGAAGTTATTAGAATCCAAGCTTTGAGAGCATTGCAAAGAAGTCCCCTGATGCTTCTTCTCTTGCAAGAAAGGACCCAGGGTTCACTCAGGTGACTATAGATTTAACTCTGGATTCAGTGATATTAGGGTTGCCTGGGGTTTAGAGAAGATACCCGAGATGGTGAATGGGGAATTTTCAGACCCGAAGAGCATGCCAGAACTGGAAGAGATGTCTTCAGTTGGAGTCCCAGGTCAGTTTAAGTTTTGCCAGGAACAGATGTACTGTCCCGCTATGATGGGCATTTTGAAACAGGCAGGCGCAGGGTGGAGGTCCTGAGCCACTCCAAAAATAAGAACAGGCACATAACAAAAGCCATGGCCTAAAAAAGCACCGGCGCAAGGCAAAAGCCATGGCCAATTCTAAGAAAAGGAGTCTAAGGATTCTGGGCAGGGCACAGCCAGGGATGTTTGTTCACCCAGGCCACACGTGATTCCTACTGGACTTGGCTCCTGACACACTTACTGGCCACTTAGATGTGACTGTGATATCTGACAGCTCATATCTACAATCCCTGTGTAGATTTAAAAATGTAAACCATGTGCTCAATCTAGTCCTGACTTGGCACTAACAGGACAGGAGCGGCACACCAGACATATTTAAATCCATTACCTGTGGTTGGATGGTCTTGTGAGAGGAAAGCTGATTTCTCTAATGTGGGGTGCCCCCAGGATGATATAGGTTACATGGGAGCCCATGCCATATATGTAGCAGCTCAGACACCACAGACAAATCAGCAGGCCTCTGCCTGCAAAACCCATTTCAAGTGCTGGCAGGGTCACTTAAGTAGGGCCCCAGTTCTAGAGCTCCCAGACTATGGGCAGGGAAATAAAAACCAGGCTCTGGAGTAGACTCAGTGAGCTGAGCTTAGAAGGCACTGATCTGTCCATCACCCACCTTCACAGGCAGCTGATGGGGTCAGAGAAAGACTGGGCCATGGTTGAGTAGAATCCAGAGCTTGGGCTTTGGGTCATTTCTTTACAGAGAGTTAACATGGGCATGCTGCCTAAGCCTGGACCTCAACATGCTAGTGCAGTTGACAACTGGTTATGTTCCACCTTTATTGTGAGTCTGGCCATTAGAAGGGTAGTTCTCAATCTTTGGCTTGGGAGTGTGTGAGAAATTGCCATCTTTAAAGCGTGTAGAATCCAGGACTTATTTAAATAAATAATGCGGTTCATTTCATCTCTGAAAGGGAAATCTGCTGATCAGATTCCCCTTTCATAGGATGCATGCCAAAAGCATATTAAGTACCTGTGCTCTGCTTCATCAGCATCCTAAACTATAACACCTGCTCTACCAGGGGCACAGAGCAGGTTCAGAGGTTACAGGTGCCTGCAAATTCATCCAGTGTTTTTGGGCTACCTGTGAATCAACAAAAGTTGTTCTCTATGGGAGTATGATATGATATGATGATATGATATGATATGGCATTTATAACGCGCCTGTACACAAGTGTTTGAAAGCGCGACGAGGCAAGGGATGGGAACAAAAGGAGGACAGACAACGATCCTACTAAGCCAGGTGTCATTCAGACTGCACACGTGCATGGGAGGAGGGCAGGGACAGTGCAGTACATAGGAAAAGATAACAATAACTAAGTAACGGCTAGTGGCAGTGCATGGATAAGTGCAGACATCAGGTGTCAAGGGCTGGTAGGGGGGAATGTAGGGATACAGAAACAGTCCCCAAGTGTGGAGGTTGCCAGGCGGGCAGTGGAGGTGTGCGACGCTGGCTACTAACAAGGGTCGGACCTGGGCCCGAGATCAGAGGGTGGCCAGTGCAGTTCCGGTTGCAGCCAGGAGGTCAGCAGAGGAGAGGCCAAAAACAGTGTTTCTTTTGTTTTCTCAATAACTTTTCCACCTTTTAATGAATTTCCCCAACATATTTAGTTAAGAAGCCTGTACAAACTTTTCTGTGAGGAAAATTTCATCCAAATACATCCAGTGAATCAAGAGTTATTAGCAATCGAATTTTGGGAAAAGTCTATGTTAACAGATTTCACCCTAGCCATGTGGCGTTCTACTTTAACATATGGCTATGACATCCACAATAATTTATTTTAATTTTTATTTATTTGCCATTTGTAGAGCGTACTGAACCCAAGGGTATCTGGGCGCTGATTAAATGTACAGGCATGACACAGTAAAGACAGTCAACTGAATGTGGGCCGGGAGGCGTCCAGTACCTACATGAAGAGTGGAACATACGTCGTTATTAGACGCGTCCTGGGAGGTAACATCTAAAGGTGTTGCGTGAAGAGCCAGGTTTTGAGGCTTTTACGGAAGGACCGCTGGGAAGTATCTGATCATGATGATCACAATGTCATTATTGTTCCATTTGAGTCTGCAATGGACAGATGAAAAACAAAACGTATTAGCTTTGCCAATGCTTGTTTTTTGTTTCTCGTTTAGGAAACATTACAGTCATATTCGGTGCTTATTCACTGCACACTTTACTGCTTAAGGCTCCTATCTGGGTCCATAACTTCTACTGCCTTGGTGATTCTAAAAGCCCAGCAACAATGACCGGTTGCACAATGTTACACACAATGTAACATCGCACTTCACCTGCCCAGGATCCACACCATTCCAGCACGTTCAGGCGCTCTGTGGTCCACACAAATACAAGGGCATCCAAAATAAGTCTTGGTGGAAATGGAACTAATTCATTTTCACTCTTGTGTTTGAAGGAATCGGCAATACAGCAGTGGCTTCATCTGAACATGTTGCATGTTAGAATGATCATAGTGGACCGCTGTTCTCCATTCGATTTGCTTGTTTCGATGCATGAGACTCTTTCAAATTCTATGACACTTCTTACCAATCTGACAAAGTGCGTAACTTGGTAAACAGTTCTTCAGGACTGAACTTAAGAAAGTGCTGTCCCACGGATGGAAGTGCAAGGAATGATTATGGCATCATTAATTACAAAAACAAAAGAAGTGCCAATCTGAAATGTTGACGCATTCTTCTTTCCTCTTTTGTCACAAAAATGTGGAATATATTTTAAAGGACGGATTCCAAAAAAAAGTACTCGATGCTTCCTCGAAGGAATAATTGCTTGTTGGATTTGTCACTGTTGATATATAGTCTAAATAAAGCCCCAAAAGTGGGATGGGAGTCTGGCAATCCTGGCAACAGAAGAAAGTGCTTTATTGTTCGTCCAATAAACCGTCCCATTACGGCTCAAGATGTTCTTTTCCTCCTAATCCTCATTTGTACCCCTTGGGCATTTGTTTAGAATTAAATTAACTGCAATTTGGAAAAACTGCGGATGAAAGGTAGCGCATTGAGCAGATATCACATGTTCTCTGAATGGCGCCTGTTCTGCCCCTCTCACGGCCATTCATTGCGCCTGAAAGAGTGCAGTGTGTGAATTGTTAGACTGTCACTCTGGAGTGAAGTCTAGCAGCGAGGCGCTCCATGGCAACAGCAGGAAAATGGCAATTAAGTAAACGGTTCATGCGCCTCCTCGCCAGTGATCCCATCACACTTTCCTTACAAGTAGCATAGATTTACTTTTCATGCTGCGAATTTTACAGTCTCATAAAGTGCGCTGTCGTGGGACGATTGTGAGATTGTGCTGGTATTTTATTGGCTTTCCACTTTTGACGATACATCTCTTCAAATATTGGCAAATGATCGGCTGCTAATGAGCAGAGTCTGTGAGTTTAACCCCTACACATTCCTCGGACTTTTAATTAGCCCCTCTCAGCAGAACTACAATGTGGGCCGCTTGCCTGACCCAGAAGAGGTTAGCCCGATGGAGAAAGGGGGTGCGAATGGGTAGCGAGGTTCCCCTCAGATGTTCCTATCACAGCACAGATGCAAGGTTTCACCAATGACGTCTACCGTCTAATGATCTGAACCTTTTAATGGATGCCACTTGTTTCTGCCTCAAGAAGTCGTCAATGGTGCATGAAAAAAAACAAAAAAAGCATGTGCAACTGTTTTCACAATCGCGGGGCATTACTGCAACAGTGAAGATGTCTATTAAAACCAAGGCGGGCCACAGCGTTTCAGATGAATTTTTCCCACACAGCTGTGTGTGATTGCTTGCACATTAACGAGCTTAAGCAGCAAGCACTTTGTATAAGGGCAAGCGCGCGATTCTCTCGTGCGTTAGCAAGTGTGTTGAATATGAAGGAGTAAGTCTTGCTCTTAGAAATTCTCACGTTGCTAATGGTTAGCACCAACGATCTTGTTTGTTGAAAAGGGGATCTGCTCACCCTCTTCAGACTAGACTTCAGTTTCATCTACCCAACACCTGCTTGCTGTATTGGCCAACAATTACTGTGATTAATGTGGTGCAACCTGAACCTATGCACCGTTGTCTACAAGAGAGAACAATGTTTGTATTACTTACCAGCAATCTTCTTTACCCCCAATACTACTCTTCCTACTCACAGTATTAACAAATCTGAAGACGTCCGTCTTCTGGCATGAAGATTACTGATAACAAGACACAGACACACATCTGCAATGCACACCTAAAGGTGTGTTTATTTCTTTTGACAACATACAGGCACCACTTACCTGTCTGGCAATGCTGTGTGTAATATCGCTTGCAGAAATGCCTGGTCAGCCTGACTCGGCAGATGTAGTCTGTAGTGCAATATAAACATGGAATGGGAGGTGCAGTTGCTGGAGCTACAGATGTCAATGATGGAGGCTCCTCTTGCTTCTGCCCACGAACTAGCCATCGCAGGAGGGTATTCTCCTGCACCTTTCTGGCATGATGGCTCTCCTCCCTGCATGTGGTTCTGTAATAAGAGAGGGAGGGGGGTTGGTAGTCGGTTAGCGTCAAAGGCAGATGCAAAACCCGTGGTGTTAATGGGTGCATATCGGAAGGACTTGAGTCATGATTGCCATTCTGCTTTCCTGAGAATGACAGAGACACTTGTAATGTAATGGGTTATTTATAACGTGCTTACTAAGCGCTGACCACGGGGATCAAATCTGTGTTGCTTAGCGTTGTCTTGTTTGCAAGGGGAGCACGTTGCCCCTGAGCTATCCCCCTTGGGCATATGTTCTCCAAAGGGGAGAGCCCATTATCTGATAGGCTGCAGCACTTTGAGTCTAGCTAGTCTCTGATAAAGGCAGCATGTTAGAGCTACAGTGGAGAGCTTTGACATTGCTCCATTCATGTACATATGGTAATGGATTGGAATGTGGTGGCTGTGTGTTGGGGCTTTGTGTTTGTAGTGTAAGGTGGAAAAACATTTTAGTGGTCAGTTGGGATGGAGAATATAGTAGATAAACAAGGGTACAAGAGGTGGGGTAAAGAAGAGTGGTGAACTATGTGAACTGAAAGGGGTCTCCTAGCCAGGTCCTCTCTTGGATCAGTTACTTGAAGGCACAGCAGCTTTCAGATTAGCGAAGGACAGCAGGGGCAGTTCTTCTTCTTCCAGTGGGCTTCAAAGTTAAGCATCAGTTTCAATGTCAGCTTCTGAACGATTTCTAGGAGAGAGAGGCCCCCAGATATACTGTTGATCTCCCATTCACTCTGATGGGTCACACTCAGGCAACCAGTCACTCAGAAGGGCATTCAGGCAGTCAGGCAGCCAATCAGGCACACAGTGCATTTAGGCCATTCTTCTCCATCCAGACACTCACAACACAGAATGTGGATTTGGACGAGCACTCTGCCATTCAGCACTACACACTGCATTCATACCAGTTTTGGGCAGGGCTGTTTCAGTCATTGTGCCAAACCCCAGATACTAGACACCCATAACACAGAATGTGTATTCGTCACACTCTCCATTCACCCAGGTCCCACCACACGGGCGTACCCACAACATACAGTCACAGGAAGGCTCCAGCCAGTCTGGCCTGGACTTCCCCACAACACCATATATGCAACTTCCACCCAACAGCCAGTCAGGGTGAAGGGACAGAGTCAGGGCTTCATAGGACTTCTGGAAAAGTAAGGTAACAGGCAATAGAAAGCAAGAGGCCACAGGCGCCATCTTGTTTCCTATCAGGAATCCACTGATTCCAATCATAGGGCCTGGGCATCCCGAAATGGAGGATACACAGGGCACCTGCCAATTCAGCACGGAGCTGCCACCAGCCCGTACCCTGCTCGTACTCCCACCCATGGGTGCCAAAAGGGTATCCCAAGGGTCTGTTCACCAAACCAAATACAGGAAGAGCCGCACCGCCAGGCATTCCACGTGAACTCCTGCATGGAAAACAAGACTGAACATATATGATAAAGCAATAAAGGACATAGATGCAGAGGCCCTGTCCCTCCTAAGCATTTCCAGCATCACACAGGCTGAGAAGGGATGGAGGTAGGATGGCCAGGGAACACAGGTCACTTAGGCTCATCTTACTTTATGTGTGCTTTCCTTCCTGTCCCTTCCTCTTACTAAAGGAACAAAGTACACTGTATGTGACATCAGAAGGCATGGGGTACTTGTCTGAAGGATGGGGATTGCACTCCTTAAAGCAGCCTCGATTTCCACCAATCCCTTTTCACCCATTGCCTATAAAAGAGGGAGTCTCCCAATACTGCTTTGATTCACTTTTGGACCATCCAGGATAAAAGCAAGAATTCTTTGGGACCTCTTTTGGAAGAGTCAATTTTTTCAAAGCCCTCAGCCATTGAGGTGAAAGGGGAGTGCCCCAAGTCAGAGGTAAGCTCTGCTGCATACCCACTTCCAGGGCACCTTGGGTGTGATCCTTGCTGAGGACCAGGACCGGCCACTATTTACCAAACCTCGCTAGGCGGACAGAACAGTACCTGAAAAGACCTGCCTGTCCTAAAGTCCTTGCAGTGGGTTTTAATGAATGCAGCATCTGAAAGCCCAGATCAGCCCGGATCTCTGTTTTACTGCATCAAACTGAACTGCACTCAAACCCTGGTCACCAAACTTGAACCAGAAGGAACCTCTGGTGCTTCTTTTGGCACTCTTTCCAAAACTTTGAATGACCTTCCTTTGCATCCATTGAACCAGATTGCTGCTGCATAATGACAAGCAGAGCACATCATCAGTTTGGCACAAACAATACACTTGCTGTTGTGAACCAACTTGAACCGCTGCCTCTTCAAACCCTACATATGATAACCAAGATGATTGCATCAAACCAACAGTCCTCGACTCGAATCGCTTGAGCTTTGCGTCGCTCGTCGACCCATGCAAGTGCTTATCGATGCCGCAACATGACTCGACACTCCAACCGACCCTGCTGTGGAATTCAAGCGGCACTGCTTGATCATTGCACTCGGGCCGCAATGAGCTCCCGCTTTGACCTAACTGCACCCCAGCTCACTGTTTTCAACCAGCATGATGCGCCACATCGGCACCTATTTCAACCCGCACCACAGTACAGCTTGAAGCCTGGTCTGATGCTGCCAAATGCCAAACAGTGGATTAAGGTACTTTGTACTGACCATGTCCCCCTAGTTCACTGTTTGGGGCCTTAGAAATAGCTCAAATCCTATTTACATCTTTTTCTACTAAAATAAATTCTTTTTTAATTAATGTTGGCATTTCTTGTCTGTTTTTCCTCCCTCCTGAAAACCCAGATTGCTGCAGCACCAGATTCTTCAATTCTCTGTTTTTCCTTTACAGGGGTGGGTGATTTATGTTTTTGATACTTGAATGCACAATTGATTTTATAATAAAATGATATCTTTATAGAACCATGATTGGACATTCTTTTAGGGCCTAATAGATGCTGGAAAATGTATCCCCTATGAGAAACTGTGATCAACTAATACGTAATGGAGGGCTGCACCTATGGTCAGTACTGCACTCTTAGCGCTGCGATTGAGAAAGCTGACTAAAGAAGGAGACTATAAAGGGTGCCCTGCTGGATAAGGTGCTGCATTTGTGGAGGCACATGAATTTGCTATCAGTGACATATATCATTTTGCAAAGACATGGGAAGATGAATACAGATCAGCCAACAAAATGGTTGCGTGCTTTGGAAATGGTGCTTGAGACCATTCTTCAAAGTGTATTTGTGAAAATATATCCTTGAATTCCCTAAATTGTAGTGAAAGGGCCAGACAAATTAAAATATTAAGCAGAATATACTGGATAAGTGAGAGAATGTACAGGTGGGGAATGAGAGCCACTGACATCTGCTATGGGTGTCACCATAAGAGAGTATGGCTGGCAGGAGATAGGTGGCAGAAGCACTGGATGAGGTACTAGGTCTACACTTGTACTTTGGCTTAGCAACTATAAGCATGGCAGATAATATCCCCTGAGACGCACTGATGTATCCATTTCTGATTTCTCAAGGCAGCCATTTTGGCCAAAAAGGTAATACGAAAGACATGGAAATAATACAGACCCCCACCAAAGGGAGAATAGGTACAAAACCTATTTCTCTTCTCAGATAGAGAGGACTATAATTAGAAGGTAAAGGATGAACAGTTTATTCAAGGAGATGTGGTCAGGCCTCGTATCTAGATTTTCATGGCACAAGGGGGGAGCTAGAGAGCAGGTAAATAACCTGGAAGGAGTTTAGGACAGACACAGTGGTGATTAAGGAAGAGCTTCTTACACATAGACATGTTATAAGCTTACCGGCACCCTTGTTTCTGGACCACCACACTTGTACTGAGGCCCATTGTCTCTCGATCCTTATATCAATGTGCATGTGAATGTTGACACATTAAACTTAAATGTAAAGTAAATGGTCTCACCAAGCAAAACAAACTTGTGTCCTCCCTGTGCTACCTACACTGGCCTAATGCAGGCAGATCCAATTTCACAGTATCACATTTCCACTGCCAAACTCTCTCTCTATCTCTTTCTCTCTCTCCCCCTCTCCCTCTGTCCTTCTCCCCTTTCTCTCAAACACACTATATTTCACTCTCTGTCTCTCTTTATTTCTCTCACATAGTCTCTCTCTCTCTCCCTCTCTCTCTCTCTCTCTCTCTCTCTCTCGCTCTCTTTCTCTCTCTCTCTTTTCCTCACATTCAGATGGATACATTGTACTCCATGAGCAACAAAGTTCTGAGAATTGGAAGATGGCATAAGGGACAATCTGGAGACTACACCATTACAATAAGGTGTATCCTAAAGGTTATTGGAGGTACAGATATTTGGTTCAGAGGAAGTCCTGCTTGAGGTATGGGTACCCCAATCACCCATTTCACTTTACTTAGCATGTTTGTTGGCAACCTGAGCTGGAATATTTGTCTGCAAGGGCAAGGGACATTGTTTGTTGGGCAACGAAGAGGGCCCAGAATCTCTGGTGTTTCTTCAAAAGGTCTAAACCAGTGTCTCCCACAACCTTAAAACTCCTCTTTCACAAAGCAAATGAACATTGGCCAACATTATTTCCCTCTGCTGGCCACAACTCACCTTGCACAGCAATATCTCAATACCTCTGGTTTTAGAATGATATGGAAACACTGCAGGCAGCTCATGATGAATCAAGGAGCAGGAAAAATACAAGATTGAGTGTGGATTCCTCGAAGTGTTGCATGCTGAAAGTGAAAGAAAAAGTGTTTGGCTGTGGAAGTGAATGAGCAATCCAAAAACCACTGCAATATTGAATTTGCAGTATCTATGGCCACTTACTATGCAATGTTCTTGGAAAGCTTTGTAAAAGAGGTCAATGATGAAACCAGGGCAAAAGCAAGAATCTCCCTTTGGGAACTGCCCTTACAGAGAAAGGGATGGGCTGTCAACAATTATAATAAAAACAAGGTGTGAGCTGTCCCCACAGGGTGTTTCTTGGAGACAGGAATGCGTTAGTCTTAGCAGTGCGCGGTGGTGGCGCGAGTTATGGTTGCTTAGCTTACGACAACTGGCGAATTTCAAGGGTTTTTTCGGTTTTACTTGGAACCATAACGTCCCTTTAACAAAGTTTTTTCACAGAATTTCAAAGGTTTTTAGTAGCGCAACTTAACCATAACGTCCCTTTAACAAAGTTTTTTCACTGAATTTCATAGGTTTTTAGTAGCGCAACTTAACAATAACGTCCCTTTAACAAAGGTTTTTCATTGAATTTCATAGGTTTTTATTAGTGCAACGTCACCATGACATCCTTTTCAATAGATGAAGACCACAAGCATCTTAGGTCCTCAAAGTGGGAACCCCGGGTGGTAAAAAGAAGGCGGGGTGTATAAAGAGAACACAACAGGGCATGAGCGGGGGGTGGGGGGGAACAGGCACACGGGGCATGAGCAGGGGGTGGGGCGAACGGAGATAGACACAGGGCATGAGCGGGGGGTGGGGGGAAAAGGAAGGAAACACGGGCAAGAGCGGGGGTGGGGGGAACACGAGAGAGACACAGGGCATGAGCAGGGGGTGAGGGAACAGGGGAGACACGGGGCATGAGCAGGGGGTGGGGGAACACGAGGGAGACATGGGGCATGAGCTGCGGGTGGGGGGAAAAGGAGGGGGACACGGGGCAGGAGCGGGGGGTGGAACAGGGGAGACACGGGGCATGAGCGGGGGGTCGGGGGGAACAGGGAAAACACGGGGCATGAGCGGGGGGTGGGGGATAACACGCGGAAAACACAGGGCATGAGGGGGGGTGGGGGAACATGAGGGAGACACAGGGCATCAGCGGGGGGGTGGGGGGAACAGGGGAGGCACGGGGCATGAGCGGCGGGTGGGGGGAAAAGGAGGGGGACATGGGGAATGAGCGGGGGGGTGGAACAGGGGAGACACGGGGCATGAGCGAGGGGTGGGGGGAACAGGTAAAACACGGGGCATGAGTGGGGGGTGGGGGGTAACACGAGGGAAACACAGGGCATGAGCGGGGGATGGGGGGAACAAGAGGGAGACACAGGGATTGAGCGAGGGGTGGGGGCAACAGGGGAGACACAGGGCATGAGCGGGGGGGTGGGGGCAACAGGGGGAGACACAGGGCATAAGCAGGGGTGGGGGGAAAGGAGGGAGACACGGGACATGAGTAGGGGGTGGGGTGGAACAGGGGAGACAAGGGGCATGCGCGAGGGGTGGGGTGAATAGGGAAAACACAGGCAGGGGGTGGGGAGGAACATGGGAGACATGGAGCATGAGCAGAGGGTGGGGGGAAAAGGTGAGAGACACGGGGCATGAGCGTGGGGTGGGGTGGAACAGGGGAGACACACGGCATGAGCAGGGGGTGGGGGTAACAGGTAAAACACGGGGCATGATTGGGGGGTGGGGGGAATGGGAGGGAGACACGGGGCATGATTGGGGGGTGGGGGACAACAGCGCAGACACCGGGCATGAGAGGGGGGTGGGGGGGAAAGGAGGGAGACACAGGGCATGAGCGGGGTGAACAGGGGAGACATGGGCATGAGCGGGGGGGTGGGGGCAACAGGGGAGACACATGGCATGAGCGGGGGGGTGGGGGCAACAGGAGAGACACGGGGCATGAGCGGGGGTGGGGGAAAGGAGAGAGACATAGGGCATGAACAGGGGGTGGGGTGGAACAGGGGAGACAAGGGGCATGAGCAGCAGGTGGGGGGAACAGGCAAAACACAGGGCACGAGCAGGGGGTGGGGGGAACAGGAGGGAGACACGGGGCATGAGTGGGGGGTGGGGGGAACAGGGCAGACACGGGGCATGAGTGGGGGGTGGGGGGAAAAGGATGGAGACACGGGGCATGAGCAGGGGTGGGGGAAAGGAGGGAGACACGGGGCATGAACAGGGTGTGGGTGGGAAAGGATGGAGACACAGGGCATGAGCGGGGGGTGGGTGGTAACAAGTGAGACACGGGGCATGAGTGGGGGGTGGGTGGGAAAGGAGGGAGACACGGGGCATGAGCGGGGGGTGGGTGGGAAACATGGGGTATGAGCGGGGGGTGGGGGGTAACAAGTGAGACACGGGGCATGAGTGGAGGGTGGGGGGTAACACAAGGCACAAGGGAGACACAGGCATGAGCAGGGGTTGGGGGTAACACATGGGGTATGAGCAGGGGGTGGGGGGAACAAGTGAGACAAGGGGCATGAGCGGGGGGTGGGGGGTAACACAAGGCACAAGGGAGACACAGGCATGAGCAGGGGTTGGGGGGTAACACAAGGGAGACACAGGGCATGAGTGGGAGGTAACACAAGGGAGAAACGGGGCATGAGCGGGGGGTGGGGGGTAACAAAAGGGAGACACGGGGCATGAGCGGGGAGTGGGGGGTAACAGGGGAGACAGGGCATGAGCGGGGGGTGGGGGGGAAACTGGGCACACAAGGGGGCATGAGCGGGGGTGGGGGGGAACAGGGCACACACGGGGCATGAGCGGGGGGTGGGGGGAACAGGGTACACGGGAATGAGCGGGGGTGGGGGGAACAGGAGAAGGACATGGGGCATGAGCGAGGGATGGGGGAAAGGAGGGACACACTGGGCATGAGCGGGGGGGGAGGGGTAACATGAGGGAGACACAGGGCATTAGCGGGGGGTGGCGGTACAGGAGGGAGCCATGGGGCATGAGCGGAGAGTGGGGGGAACACGAGGGAGACACGGGACATGAGCGGAGGGTGGGGGGAACACGAGGGAGACACGGGACATAAGCGGAGGGTGGGGGCAACAGGAGACACACGGGGCATGAGCGGGGGGTGGGGGGGTACACGAGGGAGACATGGGGCATTAGAGGGGGTGGGAGGTACATGAGGGAGACACGGGGCATGAGCGGGGGTGGGGGAACAGGGGAGACACGGGACATAAGCAGGGGGTGGGGGGTAACACGAGGGAGACACGGGGCATGAGCGGGGGGGTGGGGTGGAACAGGGGAGACACGGGGCATGAGCAGGAGGTGGGGGGAACACGAGGGAGACACAGGCCATGAGCGGGGGGGAACACGAGGGAAATACAGGGCATGAGCGGGGGGTGGGGGAACAGGAGGGTGACATGGGGCATGAGCGGGGGGGTGGGGATACTGGAGGGAGACACAGGGCATGAGCAGGGGGTGGGAGGAACACGAGGGAAACACAGGACATGAGCGGAGGGTGGGGGGTACACGAGGGAGACATGGGGCATTAGCGGGGGGTGGGAGGTACATGAGGGAGACACGGGGCATGAGCGGGGGTGTGGGAACAGGGGAGACACGGGGCATAAGCAGGGGGTGGGGGGGTAACACGAGGGAGACACGGGGCATGAGCGGGGGGGTGTGGTAGAACAGGGGAGACACGGGGCGTGAGCAGGGGTTGGGGGTAACACGAGGGAGACACGGAGCATGAGCGTGGGGTGGGGGGAACAGGGGAGACAGGGAGCTTGAGCGGGGGTGGGGGGAACAGGGGAGACAAGGGGCATGAGCGGGGGCTGGGGGGTGAAAAGGAGGGAGACATGGGACATGAACGGGGTGTGGGGAAGGAAAGAAGGGAGACACGGGGCATAAGCGGGGGGTGGGGTAGAACAGGGGAGACACAGGGCATGAGCGGGGGGTGGGGGGGAAACAGGGCACACACAGGGCATGAGCGAGGGGTGGGGGGGAAAGGAGGGAGACACGGGGCATGAGCGGGGGTGGAGGGGTAACATGAGGGAGACACGGGGCATTAGCGGGGGGTGGCGGTACAGGAGGGAGGCATGGGGCATGAGCAGAGAGTGGGGGGAACACGAGGGAGACATGAGACATGAGCGGAGGGTGGGGGGAACACGAGGGAGACACGGGACATAAGCAGAGGGTGGGGGCAACAGGAGACACACGGGGCATGAGCGGGGGGAGGGGGTTACACGAGGGAGACATGGGGCATTAGCGGGGGGTGGGAGGTACATGAGGGAGACACGGGGCATGAGCGGGGGTGTGGGAACAGGGGAGACACGGGGCATAAGCAGGGGGTGGGGGGGTAACACGAGGGAGACACGGGGCATGAGCGGGGGGGTGTGGTAGAACAGGGGAGACACGGGGCGTGAGCAGGAGGTGGGGGGAACACGAGGGACACACGGGCCATGAGCGGGGGGTGGGGGGAACACGAGGGAGACACGGGCCATGAGCGGGGGGTGGAGGGGAACACGAGGGAAACACGGGGCATGATCGCGGGGTGGGGGAACAGGAGGGTGACATGGGCCATGAGCAGGGGGTGGGAGGAACACGAGGGAAACACGGGACATGAGCGGAGGGTGGGGGGGTACACGAGGGAGACATGGGGCATGAGCGGGGGGTGGTGGGGAACAGGGGAGACACGGGGCATGAGCAGGGGTTGGGGGGTAACACGAGGGAGACACGGAGCATGAGCGGGGTGGGGGGAACAGGGGAGACAAGGGGCATGAGCGGGGGGTGGGGGGTGAAAAGGAGGGAGACATGGGACATGAGCGGGGGGTGGGGAGGGAAAGGAGGGAGACACGGGGCATAAGCAGGGGGTGGGGTAGAACAGGGGAGACACGGGGCATGAGTGGGGGGTGGGGGGGAACAGGGGAGACACAGGGCATGAGCGGGGGGTGGAGGGGAAACAGGGCACACACAGGGCATGAGCGGGGGGTGGGGTGAACAGGAGAGAGACACGGGGCATGAGCGGGGGTGGGGGAACAGGGGAGACACGGGGCATGAGAAGGGGGTGGGGGAACAGCGGAGACATGTGGCATGAGCGGGGGTGGGGGGTAACACAGGAGACACAGGGCATGAGTGGGGGGTGGGGGGTAACACAAGGGAGACATGGGGCGTGAGCAGGGGGTGGAAGGTAACACAAGGGAGACACGGTGCATGAGCGGGGTTGGGGGGTAACACAGGGGAGACACGGGGCATGAGCAGGAGTGGGGGGTAACACAAGGGAGACACAGGGCATGAGCGGGGGGTGGGGGGTAACAGGGGAGACAGGGTATGAGCGGGGGGTGGGGGAACAGTGCATGAGCGGGGGTGGGGGGAACAGGGCACACACAGGGCATGAGCAGGGGTTGGGGGGAACAGGGCATGAGCGAGGAGTGGGGGGAACAGGGCACACACATGAACAGGGGGTGGGGGGAA
Source organism: Ambystoma mexicanum (assembly GCF_040938575.1). NCBI lineage: Eukaryota > Metazoa > Chordata > Amphibia > Caudata > Ambystomatidae > Ambystoma > Ambystoma mexicanum. The sequence continues at coordinate 806,783,678 of NC_090924.1, read as the reverse complement.
CAGAAGAAGGACATGGGGCATGAGTGGGGGGTGGGGGCAACAGGGGAGACACGAGGCATGAGCGTGGGTGGGGGGAAAGGAGGAAGACACGGGGCATGAGCAGGGGGTGGGGTGGAACAGGGGAGACAAGGGGCATGAGCGAGTTGTCGGGAGAACAGCGAAAGCACAGGGCATGAGCAGCGGGTGGGGGGGACAGGGGAGACTCGGAGCATGAGCGGAGGGTGGGGGTGAAAAGGAGAGAGACACGGGGCATGAGCAGGGGGTGGGGGAACAGGAGGGAGACACGGGGCATGAGTGGGGGGTGGGGGGGAAAGGATGGAGACATGGGGCATGAGCGGGGACTGGGGGGAACAGGGGAGACACGGGGCATGAGCGGGGGGTGGGGTCAACAGGGGAGACACGGGCATGAGCGGGGTGGGGTGGAACAGGGGAGACAAGGGGCATGAGTGAGGGGTACGGTAGAACAGGCGAGACACAGGGCATGAGCAGGGGGTGGGGTAACAGGCAAAACACGGGGCATGAGCAGGGAGTGGGGGGGAACAGGAGGGAGACAGGGGGCATGAGTGGGGGGTGGGGGGAAAGGATGGAGACATGGGGCATGGGTGGGGGTGAAAGGAGGGAGACAAGGGGCATCAGCGGGGGGTGGGGGGAACACAAGGGAAACACGGGGCATTAGCAGGGGGTGGGGGAACAGGAGGGAGACACCGGGCATGAGCGGGGGGTGGTGGGGAACAGGGGAGACATGGGGCATGAGCAGGGGTTGGGGGATAACACGAGGGAGACACGGAACATGAGCGGGGGTGGGGGGAACAGGCGAGACACAGAGCATGAGCGGGGTGTGGGGGGAACAGGGGAGACTAGGGGCATGAGCGGGGAGTGGGGGGTGAAAAGGAGGGAGACACGGGGCATGAGCCGGGGTGGGGGGGAAGGAGGTAGACATGGGGCATGAGCGGGGGTGGGGGGTAACACAAGGGAGACATGGGGCATGAGCGAGGGGTGGGGGGTAACACAAGGGAGACACGGGCATGAGTGGGAGGTAACACAAGGGAGAAAAGGGACATGAGCGGGGAGTGGGGGGTAACACAAGGGAGACGCGGGGCATGAGTGGGGGTGGGGGTAACAGGACACACACGGGGCATGAGCGGGGGTGGGGGGGAAACACGGGAGACACAGGGCATGAGCAGGGGGTGGGGGGGAAACAGGGCAAACACAGGGCATGAGCGGGGGGTGGGGGGAACAGGAGAGAGACACGGGGCATGAGCGGGGGTGGGGAACAGGGGAGACACGGGGCATGAGAAGGGGGTGGGGGAACAGGGGAGACACGTGGCATGAGCATGGGGTGGGGTTAACACAGAGACACGGGCATGAGCGGGGGGTGGGGGTAACACAGGGAGACATGGGGCATGAGCAGGGGGTGGGGGGTAACACAAGGGAGAAACGGGCATGAGCGGGGGTAACACAAAGGAGACACGGGGCATGAGCGGGGGGTGGGGGGTAACACGAGGGAGACACGGGGCATGAGCAGGGGGTGGGGGTAGCACACGGGAGACACGGGGCATGAGCAGGGGGTGGGGGGTAACACAAGGGAGACACGGGGCATGAGCGGGGGTGGGGGTAACACAAGGGAGACACGGGGCATGAGTGGAGGTTGGGGGGTAACAGGGGAGACAGGGTATGAGCGGGGGTGGGGGGGAACAGGGCAAGAGTGGGGGTTGGGGGGAACAGGGCACACACGGGGCATGAGCGGGGGTGGGGGGAACAGGGCATGAGCGGGGAGTGGGGGGAACAGGGCACACACATGAGCGGGGGGTGGGGGGAACAGGAGAAGGACACGGGGCATGAGCGGGGGGTGGGAGCAACAGGGGAGACATGGGGCATGAGCGGGGGTGGGGGGAAAGGAGGACGACACGGGGCATGAGCAGGGGGTGGGGTGGAACAGGGGAGACAAGGGGCATGAGCGAGGTGTGGGGAGAACAGCAAAAGCACGGGGCATGAGCAGCGGGTGGGGGGGACAGGGGAGACTCGGAGCATGAGCGGAGGGTGGGGGGAAAAGGAGAGAGACACGGGGGGTGGGGTGGAACAGGCGAGACACAGGGCATGAGCAGGGGGTGGGGGAACAGGCAAAACACGGGGCATGAGAGGGGGGTGGGAAAAGGATTGAGACACGGGGCATGAGTGGGGGGTGGGGGGAACAGGGGAGACACGGGGCATGAGCGGGGGGTGGGGGCAACAGGGGAGATACGGGGCATGAGTGGGGGTGGGGCGAAAGGATGGAGACACCGGGCATGAGCAAGGGGTGGGGTGGAACAGGGGAGACAAGGGGCATGAGCGAGGGGTGCGGTGGAACAGGCGAGACACAGGACATGAGCAGGGGGTCGGGGAACAGGCAAAACACGGGGCATGAGCAGGGGGTGGGGGAAACAGGAGGGAGACACGGGGCATGAGTGGGGGGTGGGGGGAACAGGGCAGACACAGGGCATGAGTGGGGGGTGTGGGGGAAAAGGATGGAGACATGGGGCATGAGCGGGGAGTGGGGGGGAAAGGAGGGAGACATGGGGCATGAGCGGGGGTGGGGGGAAAGGAGGGAGACATGGGGCATGAGCGGGGGGTTGGGGGGAAGGAGGGAGACATGGGGCATGAGCGGGGGGTGGGGGGTAACACAAGGGAGACACGGGGCATGAGCGGGGGGTGGGGGGGTAACACAAGGGAGACACGGGCATGAGTGGGAGGTAACACAAGGGAGAAACGGGGCATGAGCGGGGAGTGGGGGGTAACACAAGGGAGACACAGGGTATGAGTGGGGGGTGGGGGTAACAGGGCACACACGGTGCATGAGCGGGTGTGGGGGGAAACAGGACACACGGGGCATGATCAGGGGGTGGGGGGAACAGGGCACACATGGGGCATGAGCAGGTGGTGGGGGGAACAGAGCACACACAGGGCATGAGCGGGGGGTGAGGGGGAAAGGAGGGAGACACAGGGCATGAGCGGGGGTGGGGAGAACAGGTGAGACACAGGGCATGAGCGGGGGGTGGGGAAAAGGAGGGGGACACAGGGCATGAGCGGGGGTTGGGGGGAAAGGAGGGAGACACAGGGCATGAGTGGGTGGTGGGGGAACAGGGGAGACACTGGGCATGAGCGGGGTTTGGGGGAACAGGGCACACAAGGGCATGAGCGGGGATGGGGGTAACAGGGGAGACACAGGCATGAGCAGGGGGTAGGGAGAACAGGGAAGACACAGGGCATGAGCGGAGGGGTGGGCGAAAAGGAGGGGGACACAGGGCATGAGCGGGGGTTGGGGGCAAAGGAGGGAGACACGGGGCATGAGCGGGTGGTGGGGGAACAGGGGAGACACGGAGCATGAGCAGCAGGTGGGGGGAAAGGAGGGGGACACGGGGCATGAGCGGGGTGTGGGAGGGAAAGGAGGGGGACACGGGGCATGAGAGGGCGTTGGGGGAGGGAGACACAGGGCATGAGCAGGGGGGTGGGGGGAAAAGGGGAGACATGTGGCATGAGCGGGGTGGGGTGGGGGGAACAGGGGAGACATGTGGCATGAGCGGGGGTGGGGGGAACAGGGCAGACACGGGGCATGAGCGAGGCCAGTAGGGGGAACACAAGGGAGACACGGGCCATGAGCGGGGGGTGACAGGGGAGACAAGGGTCATGAGCAGAGGCTGGGGGAGAACAGGGGAGACACGGGGCATGAGCGGGGGGTGGGGAAAGGGGAGGGAGACACGGGGCATGAGCGGGGGGTGGGGAGAAAGGAGGGAGGCACGGGGCATGAGCGGGGGGTGGGGGGCAAGGAGGGAGATGCGGGGCATGAGCAGGGGGTGGGGGGTAACACAGGAGACATGGGGCATGAGCGGGGGGTGGGGGGTAACACAAGGAAGACACAGGGCATGAGCGGGGGGTGGGGGGTAACACAAGGGAGACAAGAGACATGAGCGGGGGTGGGGGGTAACACAAGGGAGACATGGGCATGAGCGGGGTGGGGGGTAAGACAAGGAAGACATGGGGCATGAGTGGGGGTGGGGGGTAACAGGGAAGACACAGGGCATGAGCGGGGGCTGGGGGCTGGGGGGTAACACAGGGAGACACGGGGCATGAGCGGGGGGTGGGGTTAACACAAGGGAGAAACGGGGCATGAGCGGGGCGTAACACAAGGGAGACATGGGGCACGAGCGGGGGGTGGGGGGTAACAGGGCACACATGGGGCATGAGCGGGGGTGGGGGGAACAGGAGAAGGATACAGGGCATGAGCGGGGGGTGGGGGAAAAGGAGTGGGACATGGGCCATGAGCGGGGGGTGGGGTGGAACAGGCGAGACACAGGGCATGAGCAGGGGGTGGGCGGAACAGCCAAAACACAGGGCATGAGAGGGGGGTGGGAAAAGGATGGAGACACGGGGCATGAGCGGGGGTGGGGTGGAACAGAGGAGACAAGGGGCATGAGCGTGGGGTGGGGAGAACAGGGAAAACACAGGGCATGAGCAGGGGGTGGGTGGAACAGGGGAGACACAGAGCATGAGCGGGGGGTGGGGGGGAAAAGGAGAGAGACACGGGGCATGAGCGGGGGGTGGGGTGCAACAGGCGAGACACATGGCATGAGCAGGGGTGGGGGAACAGGCAAAACACGGGCCATGAGCAGGGGGTGGGGGGAACGGGAGGGAGACAAGGGGCATGAGTGGGGGGTGGGGGGAACAGGGCAGACACAGGGCATGAGTGGCGGGTGGAGGGGAAAAGGATGGAGACATGCGGTATGAGCGGGGGTGGGGGGAAAGGAAGGAGACATGGGGCATGAGCGGGGGGTGGGGGGGAAAGCAGGGAGACATGGGGCATGAGCGGGGGGTGGGGGCGAAAGGAGGGAGACATGGGGCATGAGCGGGGGGTGGGGGGAAGGAGGGAGACATGGGGCATGAGCGGGGGGTGGGGGGTAACACAACGGGGACATGGGGCATGAGTGGGGGTTGGGGGGTAACACAAGGGAGATGCGGGCATGAGTGGGCATAACACAAGGGAGAAACGGGGCATGAGTGGGGAATGGGGGGTAACACAAGGGAGACACAGGGCATGATTGGTGGATAGGGTAACAGGGCACACACGGGGGATGAGCGGGGTGGGGGGAAACTGGGCACACAAGGGGCATGAGCAGGGGTGGGGGGAACAGGGCACACATGGGGCATGAACGGGAGATGGGGGAACAGGGCACACACAGGGCATGAGCGGGGGGTGGGGGAACAGTAGAGAGACACAGGGCATGAGCGGGGGGTGGGGGGAAGGAGGGAGACACGGGGCATGAGCGGGGGGTGGGGGGAAGGAGGGAGACACGGGGCATCAAAACAGGGGAGACACGGGGCATGAGCGGGGTGGGGGTAACCCAGGAGACACGGGGCATAAGCGGGGGGCGGGGGGTAACACAAGGGAGACACGGGGCATGAGTGGGGGGTGGGGGTAACACAAGGGAGACACGGGCATGAGCAGGGGTGGGGGGTAACACAAAGGAGACACGGGGCATGAGCAGGGGGTGGGGGTAACACAAGGGAGAGACAGGGCATGAGCAGGGGTGGGAGGGAACAGGGCACACAGGGGGCATGAGCGGGGGGTGGGGGTTCAAGGAGTGAGACACGGGGCATGAGCAGGGGTGGGGAGAACATGGGAGACACAGGGCGTGAGCGGGGGGTGGGGGAAAAGGAGGGGTACATGGGGCATGAGCGGGGGTTGGGGGAAAGGAGGGAGACACGGGGCATGAGCGGGTGGTGGGGGAACAGGGGAGACATGGAGCATGAGCGTCGGGTGGGGGGAAAGGAGGGGGACACGGGGCATGAGCAGGGGGTGGGGGGGAACAGGGCATGAGTGGGGAGGAACAGGGCACACACAGGCATGAGCAGGGGGTTGGGGGAACATGAGAAGGTCACGGGGCATGAGCGGGGGGTGGGGGCAACAGGGGAGACACGGGGCATGAGCTGGGGTGGGGGAAAGGAGGGAGACACGGGGCATGAGTGGGGGGTGGGGGGAACAGGGGAGACACGGGCATGAGCGGGGGGTGGGGGGTAACACAGGAGACACGGGGCATGAGTGGGGGGTGGGGGGAAGGAGGGAGACACGGGGCATGAGCGGGGGGTGGGGGGAAGGAGGGAGACACGGAGCATGAAAACAGGGGAGACACGGGGCATGAGCGGGGTGGGGGTAACACAGGAGACACGGGGCATAAGCGGGGGGTGGGGGGTAACACAAGGGAGACACGGGGCATGAGCGGGGGTGGGGGTAACACAAGGGAGACACGGGCATGAGCAGGGGTGGGGGTAACACAAGGGAGACACAGGGCATGAGGGCGTGGGGTGGGGGGGAACAGGGCACACATGGGGCATGAGCGGGGGGTGGGGGGAACAGGGCACACACGCGGCATGAGCGGGGGGTGGGGGTGAAAGGAGCGAGACACGGGGCATGAGGAGGGGTGGGGAGGACAGGGGAGACACAGGGCATGAGCGGAGGGTGGGGGAAGAGGAGATGGACACGGGGCATGAGCGGGTGGTGGGGGGAACAGGAGAAGGACACAGGGTATGAGCGGGGGTCGGGACAACAGGGGAGACACGGGGCATGAGCAGGGGTGGGGGGAAAGGAGGGAGACAAGGGGCATGAGCAGGGGGTGGGGTGAAACAGGGGAGACAAGGGGCATGAGCGAGGTGTGGGGAGAACAGGGAAAGCACGGGGCATGAGCAGCGTGTGGGGGGGAACAGGAGAGACACGGAGCATGAACGGAGGGTGGGGGAGAAAAGGAGAGAGACACGGGGCATGAGCGGGGGGTGGGGTGGAACAGGCGAGACACAGGACATGAGCAGGGAGTGGGGGAACAGGCAAAACACGGGGCATGAGAGGGGGGTGGGAAAAGGATGGAGACACGGGGCATGAGTGGGGGGTGGGGGGAACAGGGGAGACACGGGGCATGAGGTGGGGTGGGGGCAACAGGGGAGACACGGGGCATGAGAGGGGGTGGGGGAAAGGATGGAGACATGGGGCATTCGCAGGGGGTGGGGTTGAACAGGGGAGACAAGGGGCATGAGTGAGGGGTGGGGTGGAACAGGCGAGACACAGGGCATGAGCAGGGGGTGGGGGGAACAGGCAAAACACGGGGCATGAGCAGGGGGTGGGGGGAACGGGAGGGAGACACGGGGCATGAGTGGGGGGTGGGGGGAACAGGGCAGACACAGGGCATGAGTGGGGGGTGGGGGGAAGGATGGAGACATAGGGCATGAGCGGGGGTGGGGGGGGAAAGGAGGGAGACAAGGGGCATGAGCGAGGGTTGGGGGAAAGGAGGGAGACATGGGGCATGAGCGGAGGGTGGGGGGGAAAGGAGGGAAACATGGGGCATGAGCGGGGGGCGGGGGGAAGGAGGGAGACATGGGGCATGAGCGGGGGTGGGGGGTAACATAAGGGAGACACGGGGCATGAGCGGGGGGTGGGGGTAACACAAGGGAGACACGGGCATGAGTGGCAGGTAACACAAGGGAGAAACTGGGCATGAGCGGGGAGTGGGGGGTAACACAAGGGAGACACGGGGCAAGAGTGGGGGGTGGGGGTAACAGGGCACACACGGGGCATTAGCAGGGGTGGGGGGAAACAGGGCAACACGGGGCATGTGCGGGGGTTGGGGGGGAACAGGGCACACACGGGACATGAGCGGGGGGTGGGGGAGAACAGGGCACACACGGGGCATGAGCGGGGGTGGGGGGAACAGGAGAGAGACACAGGGCATGAGCGGGCGGGGGGGTGGGGGGGAAGGAGGACGACACAGGGCATGAGCGGGGGGTGGGGGGAAGGAGGGAGACACGGGGCATGAGCGGGGGGTGGGGGAACAGGAGAGACACGGGGCATGAGCGGGGGTGGGGGTAACACAGGAGACATGGGGCATAAGCAGGGGGTGGGGGAAACACAAGGGAGACACGGGGCATGAGCGGGGGGTGGGGGGTAACATAAGGGAGACACAGGCATGAGCAGGGGTGGGGGGTAACATAAAGGAGACACAGGGCATGAGCGGGGGGTAGGGGGGAACAGGGCACACACAGGGCATGAGCGGAGGGTGGGGGGGAAAGGAGGGAGACACGGGGCATGAGCAGGGGTGGGGAGAACAGGGGAGACACAGGGCATGAGCCGGGGGTGAGGGAAAAGGAGGGGGACATGGGGCATGAGCGGGGGTTGGGGGGAAAGGATGGAGACATGGGGCATGAGCGGGTGGTGGGGGAACAGGAGAGACACGGAGCATGAGTGGCAGGTGGGGGGAAAGGAGGGGGACACGGGGTATGAGCAGGGGTGGGGAGGAAAGGAGGGGGACATGGGGCATGAGAGTGGGGTGGGGGAGGGAGACACGGGGCATGAGCGGGGGGTGGGGGGAAAAGGGGAGACATGTGGCATGAGCGGGGCGGGGTGGGGGAACAGGGGAGACATGTGGCATGAGCGTGGGGGTGGGGGGAACAGGGCAGACACGGGGCATGAGCGAGGCCGGTGGGGGAACTCAAGGGAGACACGGGCCATGAGTGGGGGTTGACAGGGTAGACAAGGGGCATGAGCAGAGGCTGAGGGAGAACAGGGGAGACACGGGGCATGAGCGGGGGGTGGGGGGAAGGGGAGAGAGACACGGGGCATGAGCGGGGCATGGAGGAAGGGGAGGGAGACACAGGGCATGAGCGGGGGTGGGAGGAAAGGAGGGAGACATGGGGCATGAACGGGGGGTAGGGGGCAAGAAGGGAGACACGGGGCATGAGCGGGGGTGGGGGAACAGGGGAGACACGGGGCATGAGCAGGGGGCGGGGGGTAACACAGTAGACATGGGGCATGAGCGGGGGGTGGGGAGAACAGGGGAGACACAGGGCATGAGTGGGGGGTGGGGGAAAAGGAGGTAGACACGGGGCATGAGCGGGGTTGTGGGGAAAGGAGGGAGACACGGGGCATGAGCGGGTGGTGGTGGAACAGAGGAGACAAGGAGCATGAGCGGTGGGTGGGGGGAAAGGAGGGGGACACGGGGCATGAGCAGGGCATGGGGAGGAAAGGAGGGGACACGGGGCATGAGAGTGGGTTGGGGGGAGGGAGACACGGGCCATGAGTGGGGGGGTGGGGGAAAAAGGGGAGACATGGGGCATGAGCGGGGGGGTGGGGGAACAGGGCAGACACGGGGCATGAGCGAGGCGGTGGGGGGAACACAAGGGAGACACATGCCATGAGCGGGGGGTGACAGGTTAGAGAAGGGGCATGAGCAGAGGCTGGGGGAGAACAGGGGAGCCAGGGGGCATGAGCGGGGGGTGGGGGGAAGGGGAGAGAGACACGGGGCATGAGCGGGGGGTGGGGGGAAAGGAGGGAGACACGGGGCATGAGCGTGGGGTGGGGGGCAAGGAGGGAGACACGGGGCATGAGCGGGGGGTGAGGGAACAGGGGAGACACGGGGCATGAGCGGGGGGTGGGGGGTAACACAGGAGACACAGGGCATGAGCTGGGTGGGGGGTAACACAAGGGAGACACGGGGCATGAGTGGAGAGTGGGGGGTAACACAAGGGAAACACAGGGCATGAGTGGGGGGTGGGGGGTAACAGGGGAGACACAGGGCATGAGCAGGGGGTTAGGGGTAACACAAGGGAGACACGGGGCATGAGCGGGGGTGGGGGGTAACACAAGGGCGACACGGGGCATGAGCGGGGGGTAACACAAGGGAGACATGGGGCACGAGCGGGGGGTAACAGGGCACACCGGGGCATGAGCGGGGGTGGGAAAACAGGAGAAGGATACAGGGCATGAGCGGGGGGTGGGGGGAAAGGAGGGGGACATGGGCCATGAGTGGGGGATGGAGGGAACAGGAGAGACACGGCGCATGACCGTGAGGGTGGGGGGGAAAGGAGGGGGACATGGGGCATGAGCGGGCGGTGGGGGGAGGGAGACATGGGGCATGAGCAGGGGGTGGGGGGTAACACGGGGCTTGAGATGGGGATGGGGGTAACATGGGGCTTGAGCGGGGGTGGGGGAACACGAGGGAGACACGGGACATGAGCGGAGGGTGGGGGGCAACAGGAGACATGGGGCATGAGCGGGGGATGGGGGGTACACGAGGGAGACATGGGGCATGCGCAGTGGGGTGGAACAGGGAGACACGGGGCATGAGCGAGGGGGTGGGGTAACACAAGGGAGACACGGGGCATGAGCAGGGGGGTTGGGGGTAACACAAGGGAGACACGGGGCATGAGCAGGGGTGGGGGGAACAGGTGAGACACAAGGCATGAGCAGGGGGGTGGGGGAGTAACACGAGGGAGACATGGGGCATGAGTGGGGGTGGGGATAACACAAGGGAGACACGGGGCATGAGTGGGGGGGTGGGTGGTAACACAAGGGAGACATGGGGCATGAGCGGGGGGTGGGGGGTAAAAAGGGAGACACGGGGCATGAGCGGGTGGTGGGGGGTAACAAAGGGAGACACAGGGCATGAGCGGGGGTGGGGGGAACAGGGCACACACGGGGCATGAGCGGGGGATGGGGGGAACAGGGGAACATGGGGCATGAGCGGGGAGTGGGGGAAAGGAGGGGGACAAAGGGCATGAGCCGGGGTGGTGGAACACGAGGGAGACACGGGGCATGAGCGGGGGGGTTGGGGGGGACAGGGGAGACATGTGGCATGAGCGGGGGGGGTGGGGGGGAAAGGAGGGGGACGCGGGGCGTGGGGAGGAAAGGAGGGGACACGGGGCATGAGAGTGGGTTGGGGGGAGGGAGACACGGGCCATGAGTGGGGGGTGGGGGGAAAAGGGGAGACATGGGGCATGAGCGGGGGGGTGGGGGAACAGGGCAGACACGGGGCATGAGCGAGGCGGTGGGGGGAACACAAGGGAGACACATGCCATGAGCGGGGGGTGACAGGTTAGAGAAGGGGCATGAGCAGAGGCTGGGGGAGAACAGGGGAGCCAGGGGGCATGAGCGGGGGTTGGGGGGAAGGGGAGAGAGACACGGGGCATGAGCGGGGGGTGGGGGGAAAGGAGGGAGACACGGGGCATGAGCGTGGGGTGGGGTGGGGGGCAAGGAGGGAGACACGGGGCATGAGCGGGGGGTGAGGGAACAGGGGAGACACGGGGCATGAGCGGGGGTGGGGGGTAACACAGGAGACACAGGGCATGAGCTGGGTGGGGGGTAACACAAGGGAGACACGGGGCATGAGCGGGGAGTGGGGGGTAACACAAGGGAAACACAGGGCATGAGTGGGGGGTGGGGGGTAACAGGGGAGACACAGGGCATGAGCAGGGGGTTAGGGGTAACACAAGGGAGACACGGGGCATGAGCGGGGGTGGGGGGTAACACAAGGGCGACACGGGGCATGAGCGGGGGGTAACACAAGGGAGACATGGGGCACGAGCGGGGGGTAACAGGGCACACCGGGGCATGAGCGGGGGGTGGGAAAACAGGAGAAGGATACAGGGCATGAGCGGGGGGTGGCGGGAAAGGAGGGGGGCATGGGCCATGAGTGGGGGATGGAGGGAACAGGAGAGACACGGCGCATGACCGTGAGGGTGGGGGGGAAAGGAGGGGGACATGGGGCATGAGCGGGCGGTGGGGGGAGGGAGACACGGGGCATGAGCAGGGGGTGGGGGGTAACACGGGGCTTGAGATGGGGATGGGGGTAACATGGGGCTTGAGCGGGGGTGGGGGAACACGAGGGAGACACGGGACATGAGCGGAGGGTGGGGGGCAACAGGAGACATGGGGCATGAGCGGGGGATGGGGGGTACACGAGGGAGACATGGGGCATGCGCAGTGGGGTGGAACAGGGAGACACGGGGCATGAGCGAGGGGGTGGGGTAACACAAGGGAGACACGGGGCATGAGCAGGGGGGTTGGGGGTAACACAAGGGAGACACGGGGCATGAGCAGGGGTGGGGGGAACAGGTGAGACACAAGGCATGAGCAGGGGGGTGGGGGAGTAACACGAGGGAGACATGGGGCATGAGTGGGGGTGGGGATAACACAAGGGAGACACGGGGCATGAGTGGGGGGGTGGGTGGTAACACAAGGGAGACATGGGGCATGAGCGGGGGGTGGGGGGTAAAAAGGGAGACACGGGGCATGAGCGGGTGGTGGGGGGTAACAAAGGGAGACACAGGGCATGAGCGGGGGTGGGGGGAACAGGGCACACACGGGGCATGAGCGGGGGATGGGGGGAACAGGGGAGACATGGGGCATGAGCGGGGAGTGGGGGAAAGGAGGGGGACAAAGGGCATGAGCCGGGGTGGTGGAAGGGGGGACAGGGGAGACATGTGGCATGAGCGGGGGGGGGGTGGGGGGGAACAGGGCAGACACGGTGCATGAGCGGGGGGGTCATCTTTGAGATGTCATCTTTGATGTCCTGGGTGTTAGTCTTAGCAATGAACGTAGGTGGTGTGAGTTATGGTTGCCTAGTTTACCAAAAATAGGGAAAGTGCAGTGTTTTTTGGTTTCACTGTGAAGTGTAACATCCCTTTAACAAAGTTGTTTTACTGAATGCACATATATATATGTATGGCAGTGAACGAAAACAAAGGGGCTAAACAAGTAATGGAGTCAGTGATGTCATCAATGACATTTGTGATTCCATCTTTCATGTTCCAGGTGTTAGTGTTAGCAGTGCACGGTTGTGATGGCAGGTATGGTGGAGTAGTCTACCATAACTGGTGAATTTCAGGGGTTTTTCGGTTTTACTTTGAACCATAGTGGGGAGGTGGGACTTTTTTGTGAAGTGCACAGGTTTTTGGTAGGGCAACTTAACCATAACGTCCCCTTAACAAAGTTTTTTTTGTAGTGAATTTTACAGGTTTTTGGAAGGGGAACTTAATCTTAAGATTGTGTTAATGAAGGTGTTGTGCTGAAGATACACTGTTGTCATGTGATTTTCGGAGAAATGTAGTATAATGTACGTACTTGATGTACATGTAACATAGAACATACAGAACCCCCTCCCTATTGATATCAGAGAGGGACGGTCTGAGCGCCTGTTTGCGGACGGGCGCGGACGAGGGCAAAAGTACCCAGGCAGGGGGTATCTGAAAATGTACTATTTTCTTACACAAAAAATGTTGAATTTAGGAAAAGGACAGAAAGACATTTTAAGTATTAATAAATAAATATGTAAACCTAAAAGTGTGAAACGAAAACGATGCATTTAATAACCATGTAGAATGAAATGGATGGAATCATAAAAGAAAAGGATGCTTCCATCGTAATTACTTCACAGAAACTCTGCAGCCTGGACCGACAGTGGACGGACACAGTAGGGCGAAGGGAAATAACATCAAAATAGTAAGTGAAGGTTATTTTTTGTATGTGTGTGTATTTTTTTTGGTATGTGGTGCAGAAATAATAATGCCTTTCTGTTGTTTTGACACAGAAATGATGAGTACTTTAGAGTGGTTGGAACAGTACTTTCCGCATGGGGAAATGTCGGAAGAGAGTGATAACAATGGTACACAGCACTCTGCGTATGCAAAGTAATGGCCAGTATTTTATGGGCATTTAATAGATATACATATATTTTCTTTTTTTTACAGACCAGGAAAGAAAAGAAGAAAGGCCAGCAAATGACACAGAAGAAGACAGGGTCAAAAGGATTGAATTGAAAATGGACACATTGAATGAGAATTTTAAAACTTTAAGGGAGTTTGTGGAAGACTTTGTGAGAGGAAAAGTATGTCCCACCTGTACCTGCCCCCCTTCTCCATTCCCTAGTCAACCATCCCCAAACCTTCAGGAAGAAAATAGACGTTTCGATGAAACATCCATCCCTTCTTCCCCTCACAAATCTTCCCCTCATAACCAGGCTGTGTTGAATCCTAATTCCCCTATATTTGTGTCAGTATCTGCTTCCCCTGGTTTTTCTTTGGAATGAAGTTTGTGTGTGTGTTTGGAATGCTTTTGTATAGTAGTTGTAGTTAAAGAGTTTGAGGAATACATTTTTTTTTTAAAAAGACTTAAAATGTTCGCGAACAGCGCGCCTGATCAACCTATCTGAAAGGAATGGAATGTGGATGTTGTAAAGGCAGTACACCTACCCTTACTAATGTCAAGTAAGATGGACTTGATGTTTGACCGCACCATCTGTACAAGTTGTGCGTGCATAAACAGAAAGGGGCGTCCTAAGGACATTCTACCTCAGAGTACCACTTACAAACAAGATAAAACATTTTCATAGAACACACCAGGTGTCTGGGATGGCAGTAAATGAGCAAAATCGGAGTGTGTTAATGACAGTATACCTGTCCGTATTGTCCGCAGCCAAGATGGTGGCGTCCATAGAACAGGCACGGTGGTCGGCAAGGTTATAGTCAAACAAAATGGAGTTGTCCTAAGGACACTGGACCTGTCCGTACAGTGAGCATATTATGTACGCACATGCGCAGTACAACCATAAGTACAGCAAACTTTGCGCCTGACCCTGTCCGTCTCACTTGTGTCGCACTTTGAATTAGTTTGAACTCCGAACACTGTCCTTAGGACACTTGCGCGCATGTGCAAATTTGTTAGTCTGCATTTGCCTCCAGCGGACACCCATTTCTGTCATGAATGTGTTCAGGACATCATCATGTGACCGCACCCACACTGAGCGTGTGGACTAATTTGCGCAGTTTGTGTGCTTGCGCAACAGTACAACATAACCTATGCACACAAGGCAAAATATTGTATAGTCTAAAAATATAATTTCACATATTCCAGACAATAGCTTATCTGTGGACATGTTGTGTGAAATTTTCGGAACGCTTTTCAGTGATGAAGATGGTCACGAGGCGCACCACTCCCCCCCTATAAATGGCCACACCCCCGAGCGCATCTTCATTGTCCTGCTAGCTATAGCCGATTGAGGTGTACTGCCTTTACTGCTGTAGTGACCAAAAGGAAAGTAATTGGTATGGCATCCATGGCTGCTGTTGCTTCATTAGCCTCTGCACCACCCCCAAACCCGCCACCACCACCACCTCCCCAAGGGCCTGCAGAGAGATATAAGGGTGAGGATGTAGAGATCGAGGAAGAAGAGGAAGAAGAGAATGAGGTGGAGGAACTCTGCACTACAAGCACTCGCCAGGAGTCGTGGGTGTGGCGGTTGTTTTCCGTTTATGGGAACGTACCAAAAGCACGTGCAAACCTGGTGAGGTGTAACCAGTGGCAGGTGTTGCTGAGTCGCGGGAGACTTGGTGTGTACAGCTTTGGTACAACAACCATGAAGCAACACCTCACTTCGTTCCACAGTGCGGACATTCGCAAGGTGGTGCCATGGGAAGAGCGTAGTCGATTGATTTCCTCCACAGCATCCTTCGTGTCCGATCCTGTCACCACAAGAGACACTCCTATGGGGGAGCACCTCCCTCCAGCTGCCTCACAAGCTATTTGCGATGCTGTTGACCCTTACCTTTCAAAGGTGACAATAGTGTGTATGTATTGTGATGCAGTACTTGCAGGGGGGAGAGTTTTCGAAGTGCTTTTGAGGCTACGGTCACAGAGCACCAGAGGATCTGCTCCTTACCTAAGTAAAGCTCACCCTATATCTTTTTCTGTCCACTTGCCCTTTCTCATCCCCGTGGTTGGTGTCCCTTCCTTACCCTCCTTTGTCCTCCTCTCCTAGTGTGTCGTGTGGGCAGAAAGTGGAAAACAACAAAAATGTAAAAAAAATGCTCTTTCCAGAGCTGCCTTTCTCAGTTTAACAATAGAACTATCAAGTGACCGTTGTAGGCCTCCGCGGATTCATGAAAAAGTTCGCGGACAGTCGTAGGACACACAAAAAAGGAGGGTGCAAGCAGAGCAAACCCAATGAAGTGGACGCTGGGAGTAAGTGGTGGCTCTGAAAAGAGCCTTTCGGTGGTGTGTTGTTTGGGTCACAAACTGTGGATTGGAGAAAATGGATTGTCACATAGGTTATTGTGAATGCAAAAGAGGTTGAAATGGATTTTGTACATTGCGAAGAAAAATCTGATTGCCAGCATACGTGAGATGGACTCCATCTCTGCGGAAAATGAAAGAGCTGCGAAACAAAATGTTTTCATTTGTGGGATGAGGACATGACAACATCTCTTAGAAAGGCACAAACAGCCTTATTCACATTGCATCTTGCTTTCTCCATTTGTGGATCAAATGCAGAAGAACGCAGCCATATCTGTCTTTTTGCAATACGGGAAAAAAGTATTTGACAATTTGGAAACATGTCCATGACCTTCGCAAGTCCTTCCTTCATTGCAAATTGCAAAGAAATTCCAGAGACATGGCCGAAACTGTTGCCTCCGCAATGAATAATAAGTATATCTGGAGGACGCTCTGTCAGTAAAGTAACACAGAGAGGTACCAAGTCCAGCCACCTCATTCCACGCACGCCATGCCAGTGCAATTCCACATGAGGAAATCCGAGATCTGCAGATAGACGGCAGCTTTCTGCATGCACCTTCAACCAATGCATCCATGAGTCTCCCAAAATCCAGATAATCTGTTTACAAGCACGCAGAGCTATGGCTGTGTGTTCTCATGTCAGGGAGAAGACGGTCTTACTGAATCTCGCCGTTCAGAACACTCCTACTGAACTTTATTGACCAATCCCTAGCTCCGTACATTCTCATTTGTATGCGTCTCCACCCCAGAATCCCCGTTGGTGATATGCGCAGCCTGCAAACTACCGCCATATCCGCGGACATGTATAGGATCAGAGCGTGACAACGGTACATTAAAGTATTATTCTCCTTTTTCCCCTTTAAGGCGGGCTCTGAAAAGAGCAGTTTTTTGGGGTTTTTGGGCAGATGCCTTACAGACATCTGTTGTTTTGTTTATTTGTTTGTATTTTGTGTCCTTACTGTACTGCTACAACCATTACAGAACCTTCTCTAAAGCAAGCCTTACATTCCGAAAGAACATGTAATTTCACAAAGAATATAGCACAACACCATCTGCTTCAAAATAATCCACATTACTTGGAACAATGTTATCGTGGCTGCAGAATAACATACCAGCTCGTAACATGAAAACACGCATGCCGCGATTGATGATACACCTCCCAATACTTTGATCTGGACCGAAAACAGAATTGTTTTTCCATTTTACTCTAGGGAGTAAACCAGAAAAAATTACTTTCGTTGTTGGGAAGATGTTCATGAGTGCTTCAACCAACTGTCCCAAATCTGCCAACAAAGTACGTGAACTCACGTAGCCCAAATGGCAAGCACTGTAGTGTAAAATTACCACATGAGGAGTGGTCATTGTACGCATGTCTCTGCAAACTTTCAGAATTGCCGCAACATTGGCATCAGTGTCAGCGCTCCACACCACCTCCACTCCGCTCACATCGAAATGGTGTGCCACATGCCTACTCTCAGCATAGTGTTGTAAGCCATGGACAAAAATGTCTCCAAGCACCAAAATCCTGACCCTCTCCACCTCTGCCATCTTCAGTATATGCACCATCTTTCGACACAAATGAGTTAGTTATGTGAACATCTGATTGGCTGATGCCTACAGTCCCCTTTCCATGCAGGATTTGCTGTAGAATCCAATGTGTGACATGCCCTACCCACGGACAAGCGTTGCCTACGTGCGGCACGCAGCTCTTACCCAGTCCTTCTACCCTTTACACATCGGTAGAAAATCGAGTCCCTCATTGGACACAACTAAGCAGTCACACAACCATCCACCAATCACATTGAACATCGCTAAATGTAACTCCGTCATCAACATTGCGCACTTCAAATGTACTGTCGATGACTCTGACTGGAAGTTGCATATCATTGCAAAGCACCTACTTCACAAACTACTGTGCAAGTGTTGCGGATTTCTACATACAGCTCCATGCATGAGCACATGCATGAGTATAGAGTACAGGTATGCATATTTTAATCAGAGAACATGTGCAACCCTTATGATGTAATTTAAATAAATTAATGCCACTAAATGTGCATAGGCAATAAATACCAACGCTCCCCCTTTTAAGTGCAAGATGTCCGATTTATCATTGACAAACCGCACAACTTCTTACTGTCTTCCGCATAAACTATACATACGTTACAAGCATGCCTATTTAGGGCGAAACTCGATTTTGCATTAGAAAATGTCGGAGTTGTGTACTGTGTACGGCCTACAGTAATGCTACTTGCAATGTGATCGTATGAGAAAAATAAGCGCTCCCGATTGCTTTGGTGACATCTCCCTCTGAGGGTCTTCCGATGTGTCGGCATTGTGCTTAAAATTTGCAAGTAGACATTTTTTTCCCATCTACTATTATGCCCTATCGCTTACAAACCTCTCTCCTATGGATACTATACCTTTTAAAAAACAAGGCATTACCATAACCTTAAAATTGTTATCAATTCAGAAAGACTTGCAAGTAACATATTGCAAGTAACATACAAAGGCAGCACAGAGTGAAGTGAAATGCACACGTGCACTGGGTTGAAATATGAAAGGAGAATGCTCTGACGAAAGATGCACAAATAATGTGTGCAGTATCATCACTGCTGTAAACACGCAAAGTAATTAATGTTTTTTTTTTTCAATTGCAGTGAAGACTACTCTCCTGAGAATCAACAGCATCTACACTGCAAACGACATATCCTAAGAAACCTGGTCATTTCGCCCAAAAAAAGTAAGCACAGTACTAACTTTATATTGTAACTATTCCTCAAAGAGGCTGTGTGGGTTATTTGTTTAATTTTTACACCAAAGCAAACATTGATTTCTGAACCATTCTACCTACAAATACCCATTTATTAAACATAGAATAACAGGCAGAATGGCTGACAAATCCCTATGTGTTTGGAACTCAAATAACATACAGAAGGTTAGTTCTAGAAAAGAAGTTGCTATTTCAAGTTTATGGAATTTCGTTTACTAATAATGCTTCTCGTCACCACTAGGCCACTTTGTACTCTCATCTGAAGCACATTGTAGTAGTATACAAACAGTAAAATAGCCTTACCAAATCATTGTAAGAGTCCAATGCACATTCAGACACAATGACAAAGAGCTTCCCGATCAGACTCATTCATGCATGCACACAGCACACATACATTGAACAACAGACCAAAGCATGCCTTCTTTTTTTCAACAGACACCAAAGAATGCCTACCAAAAAGCAACTTCGTAGAAAGGAATGCAGAAGTAGAGCAAATAAAAATAAAAGTGTTCAATCTAATAATCCATCTGTACTAGAGCTTGTAGAGAATGTTGGAACAAACCAGCTAATGCAGTCGTTTAGCAAAACAAAGGAAGCTTCAACTACTGAAACTTTACCTCCTCCATCAAAAAGTGTCACAAAACACAAAAAGCGTGGCAAAAAATCGGCTACCAGTACAGCTAACAATGCTCCTAATAATCCTGATATAGTAACAAGAACCCATAGTAAAAAAATCATTTAGCAAAAATGTTTCGTCACAGAGTGCTTCAGAATCTACTAAGAAGAGGACCGAAATCATCCTCAGCCCTTAAAACCTACCATAGAAAGTTAATCCTACAAGCTCTCGTGGACAGTGCAATCCTTCTCAAAAGGAAGTTGTTTATATTAGTGTTAAGTAGGATGAAAGCACTAACAAAACTAAGTACCAAACTACAAAAGAAACTCATCAATAAACAGAATGTGAATAAAAATAATTTTTAAAATGTTTGTGGATGTGAATGGAGTCACACGACAACCACAGAACCATATTTCAATGAAGAAGCATACAAACAAAATCAAACAAACACAATTGCCATCCATAGCAGTGGATGAGGGTATGAGAAAATCAATAGCACCATCATGGAACAAGAAACACTCCTTACAAAAGTATCCACTGAAAACTCAGAATTACATCTCGATTCGACAGAACCACACCGTCCAGTATACAAATGGCCGTGCACATCAATGTGTGCCATTCCAAACAAAGCTTTCAAATCTTTACGTCAGTTCCTCAATCTGTATGTAAAAAGGAAAGACAAAAGTAAAATGAAAGTGCTGTAAAATATGTATATTTGTCCAG
Source organism: Ambystoma mexicanum (assembly GCF_040938575.1). Taxonomy (NCBI): domain Eukaryota; kingdom Metazoa; phylum Chordata; class Amphibia; order Caudata; family Ambystomatidae; genus Ambystoma; species Ambystoma mexicanum. The sequence continues at coordinate 806,763,707 of NC_090924.1, read as the reverse complement.
TGCGCAAATACACAGGACTACATGGACATTCATTAGGCTGCATTTCTGGGCCTATTTGCAAAAGCACCTTCCATGATATCAAAAGGATATCAGTACATCATTCAAATGTAAGAAATCTAGTGTATAAAATATACTATGCAACAAGTCCAGCTTCAGAATTAGGCAATTTAAATAACACTCTTCTGCATGGTACACCCAAATACTGACAAGAAGAAATTGACCGTATTCAGAGAAAGTATTTTGTAAGTGAAAGCCACTTACAAAATGCAATCGTTTTAGAGCATAGTAGCAACAAATCTGCACATAGCAACCTTCTATTACACACATACAGAAAAGAAATACTAAAATTTAAAAGGGCATCGGCTGAAGTACCAAACCATGTGTGTGTGTGTGTTGCCGCAGAACGTTTTACAAAAGGAACACAAAAAATGTGGACATAGCATACAAAATAGAAGACAATGAAGATTAAAAATGGTTTGAATTAGCTCTCTACCTTTTAGCAGAAAACAAATATGAACTAACTGAATGCCTAATATGTTGCAGTTACTGTACTACAAAATTAGACAACAACCACACTCCTTCACGTGCTATTACAAATAATTTGGAATTGTTCCCACTACCAAAAATCCTGCAACAACTCAATCTGTATGAGAGCATCATAATTCAAACAGTTCACCCATTTCAAGCAATTATATGCCTTCATCCAAAAACAGCAAAATTACCTCCCTCTGAATTTGTGAAAGGCATTCATGGCAAAGTAGTTTATTTGCCATTAGATCTAATCGAAAATGTACACACTCTAGGAGTGCAACGTTCAATAGAGCATTCTTTAATAGTCTTGGTAAATGGTGTACCAACAAAAGACAAAACAATGTGCAACAACTGGTGGACTTGCATAAAGTTAGACATTGCAATATCTAAAAGACAATAACGAGTACTACAAGGAAATAAATATTGAAGAAAGCGTAAGGGAAACAACTGAAATAATTCAAGAGCCATCAGAAACTGGACAATTTGAACTTCTGGATCCTGCTACAGTATCCACTCTTTTGGACCAGTACACAATTCATCCATTGCATTCCAATGAAAGTATAGATGATGCACTACAAACTTACCAAATGCGACAAACCAAAGGTTCACCAATAAGTATATGGGAAAAAAGTATAGAAGCACATGCTTTTCCACTGCTATTTCCTACAGGCAAAGGTGGAAGATACGATGATAGAACCACTCAGATTGGGGCATCAGAATACCGCTCATTATGAATGTATTTGCAAGATCCCAAATTTAGCCAAAATGTGGAATACATATTCCACCTAATCTATGAAAGTGAATTAACAACGCTATGTAATGGAGTTGCACACATTTTGAAATCTGGAACCCACTTTCAAAATATGTCAGCTGCACAGTTAATACAAAAAGTACAGGAAAAACATGAGTGGTACAAAGGAATACTGGTTCCGATGGTACAGAGACGTATGTTGTATGATCAGAAACCTTGGACCACCGACTTGGTTTGTTACACTAAGTTGTGCAGAATATGCATGGGAAGATTTACATGAGTTCCTACGCACAGCAAACAGCAACAAAAACAACATAGATATATTAACACCTGGAGAACGTTGCTCTCTAGATGCAGTTAATGTGTCAAGATATTTCCATCATTGTTTAATTGCCATGCTGCGCTTTATTTGCAATAAAACTGTTCCTCCCCTTGGAGAAGTGCAACACTTCTTTTGTAGAAAGGAATACCAAGCCAGAGGAGCACCACATATTCACATGCTTTTATTGATCAAAGGTGCACCTAAATTTGGTCAGGACAGTGATGCCACTGTTTTGCAGTTCATCCAAAAATATGTAACTTGTGAAATCCCTTCACAACGGACACATAGTGACCTTCATAGACTGATTTTACAATTTCAAAGACACACATGTGGCAAATATTGTTGTTGCAAATACAAAAGCAAAGGGAACTACTACACCAAATGCTGCTTTGGTTTCCCTAGACCAGTTACAGAAACAGGTGAAGAGAACAACTTCATGTCTTCAGTTCGACATAGTGTTAAAGGTAAATCACCTAAGAAACGAATTACATAAAAAGAACAGAAGAATCAAAATATATCAATGATTACAAAGCAATCATTGCCCTCTTATGGAATACAAACATAGATGTGCAGTACATTGCAGACAACTCTACTGCTGTTGCACGATATGTTACAGCCTACTTAACAAACACAGAAAAAACAGAGCTTCAAGACCTCTGGGATGACCTAGCATCAGCCAAAACACTGTCTCAGAAATTGTATAGCTTGGGCACAAAAATGCTCTCCCATAGAGAATGTGGCTGCTATGAAGCTGCAGATCGTTTAACCGGTACTGCTTTGTATGGAAAATCTGAAAATATAATATGGCTAAATCTAGAAAAAGAATTCTCAAATCATACGACAACATAGAAACAATAGCCAAAAATGATCCAAACAGCCAAGACATTTTAAAAAACAATTTAATAGACACATACTACCAAACCAAGTTTAATTAATCATATCAAATTGTCATTAAAAACTAATCAACATAAACAACTATATTACATGTCCCTGCTACAACTCTCTAAACCATGGAGAAAAGAAGAAGAAATACTAGATAACTATGACTCCTATGAAGACGCTTTCAGAGCAAATGAAAGCACTATCACCGATCTAAACTTTACACAGTACAAAACAATGTTGCACAATGAACAGCAACACGAAGAAGAACTCCAGGCTCAACTAGATAAGGACACTCCCGACAGTAGTCAACCTTCTGTAACAGGAAGCCAAGAACCACTGGGACAGCCACTAATAGCAAATGAGGCAGAATTAGCTATGACAGAAGTAGAAAACGCCATGTGTCAGTATGAAGATACAGAAGACTCAAGTACAGTACAATCAAAACTAAACAATGAGCAGCACAACATTTTTCAAGAAGTAACAAAAGAAATTGCACATGGTATACAACATGAAAATAAAGAATGTACCTGCCAAAATTACAAACCTATACCATTATACGTCAGTGGTGAAGCTGCTTCAGGCAAAACATTCTTAATCAAAATCATCAGCAAGTTCCTTCAACAATTGACAAACAACCAACTGTCAGCTGTTGTAACTGCCCCCACAGGTTTAGCTGCCTACAACATAGGGGGTGTAACATTACATCGATTACTACTCCTACCAATAGAACACCAAAACAAATTATAATATTACAAACTTTCTACAGAAGCTGCAATGGAACTACGCAGAGTGTTAAAACAAATGAAAATGCTACTAATAGATGAAGTGAGCCTGGTCTCCAACCTAATGTTGGCTTTGATTCACCTCAGATTACAAGAAGTACTTAAAACAAACTATGAAGAGCTCTTTGGAGGAAAACACATTATTGTTTTCAGAGATATTCTTCAATTGACACCAGTGAAAGGTGAACCAATTTTTAAAACCTTAGGACACATTCTCTTCCGGAAAACTATTGGTAGCATAGGAAATGTCAACCTTTGGCAGCATTTCCAATACAGAGAATTAACAGAAAACATACGACAGTCTACAGACCTCACCTACGCCAACATTTTAAAAAGTATTAGAGTTGGTGTACTATCTCAAGAAGCACAAACAATATTAAAAACCCGGCACATCCATGCACTTTATGGGCATAACTCATGTGCTACTGATGTTATGGAACAATTAGCACACAATAATATTAATTGTATGGCCTTAATGCCAACTCTTGCAAGCTGTTCCAAATTCAATGAAACAATGTTGAAAAAATAAATGTAACCAATAATTGAAATTTCCGCAACAGACAAACTGGACGTACATGGTATGACACTATCCATGTGTGAACAAGCCACAACAAGACAAATACTTTAGAAAATTCTATCTCCAACACAGCTGGTTTGGAAAAAATATTAAAATTATCCTTAAACTGTAGAGTAATGCTTAAACGTAACCTTGACGTGGAGCAAGGACTAGTTAATGGAGCACTGGGTACAGTTGTTGGCTTTCAAACATACCCACGTGACAATAACATTCAGTTTGTCAATATTCTCTTTGACAAACTTTCAGAAATAAAAAGGATAGGCCGCACAACAGCTCGATTCCTTCTCTTCAAAGACATGTATTTATGCAGAGAACAATTTTCCTAACTCTAGCATACGCAGTCACCATTCATAAATCACAAGGTCTTACCCTAGACAAAGCATTGACAGATATTGGTAACACAGTCTTTAAAGAAGGCGTGAGCTACGTAGCACTATCACGCTTACGTACACTTGACGGTCTATTTCTAATCAACTTTGATGCAAATAAAGTAAACGCTGATATTGCTTGCATTTTAGAATACAATAGACTACGTTCTCTATACACCCCCATCTAAAAACATATCCTGTTGCACAAAAAAGAAAACGTTGTAAAAGTAAAATAATTCAAACAGAAATGCAACAGGATCTCACTACAAATCCTCCAAATGGACAAAAAGAAACAAATACTTCATCAATTACCACAACCAAAGAAGAACCTATTACTCAAAGTAACTCAGGTACTTCTTCAAAGAAGCAACAAACACTCCGAAAAAATGACTTGGACACAGACCTATCTGGTCCATTCAAATTTTCAAATATAACTGGTGTAAATTGCTATGCAAATGTAGCAATGAATATTCTATTTCAATTACCACCAATTGTTGAGAACATTTACTTACACAGTACAGACCAATTGTGTTTGCAAATGTTAGTACTTCATAAAAACGCAACAAGCAATCCTGACAACACGTATAGTGTTCATGGAATAAGACAAGAATTTAAAATACTGTGCTGGAATGGTGAAATTCACTATAAACTCACAAGAAGATCCACAAGAATTTCTAATGTACTTACTACAAGTACTGGAAAACAAAAACATACCTATAAATGAAATCTTCCAGATTTCATACATGTGGAAACATACATGCACTTTCTGCAACAATGTGACACAGGAACAAATCCCTAATGAGCACTTCATGTATGTATCCATACCTAATTGTGAATCCGTTCCATTTCAGCAACTTGTACAAAATGAAAACCAGCAGATTATGTACTACCTGCAATTCAGATAATCGCTCCACCATACTAATACAAACACATAGTAAATACATAATAATAATGCTTCTACATTACAATGCAGATGGTACCAAAATCAACTGCAAACTGACTGGATTCACACATGGTCAAGTATCATTTGGTAAGAAAACCTTCACTACAATAGGTATAATCTACCACGCAGGAGCCACAACCAATACAGGTCACTACACTGCATATATTGAAAAGAAATGTGGTTGGTTCTAATGTAATGACAGTACCATTACTCTAAAGCAAAGATTACCAGCAAATCTTACAAACGCTTATTTAATATTCTTAAAACCAAAATTTAATAACTAATCTGTACTTAAACATTAACAAAACTTCAATTAAATAACTATAAACTGTTTCAATATGCCAAAAGGTATCTAACTGCCCCAAGATTCTACAACAAACAAACAGATAAACGAATACCACTAAATTATAACAAAATACAGACAGTTAGAATACGCCAACAGGTATCTAACTGCTTCAAAAATGTGCACCAAGCCAACAGATAGAACATTAGTCAAAAACAACAAGTGAAAAGTTAAAACAAACAAACAAATAGACTGTAGCATAACAAAAAAGGGTTTTTTATCTACCACAGAGGAGGCACAAACGATGCAGGTCACTACACTGCATATATTAAAAAGAAATGTGGAGGTTTAAATGTAATAATAGTACCATTATTCTAAAGCAGAGATTACCAGCAAATCTTACAAACCCTTCTTTAATCTTCTTAAAACCAACATTTTATAACTAATCTGTACTTAAACATTAACAAAACTTCAATTAAAAAACTATAAACTGTTAGAATACGCCAACAGGTATCTAACTGCCCCAAGATTTTCAACAACCAAACAGATAAAACAATACCACTAAATTATGACAAAAAAATAAACAGTTACAATACGCCAACAGGTATCTAACTGCTCCAAAAATATGTAACAAACCAACAAATAGAACATTAGCCAGAAACAACAAGTGAACTCTGAAAACAAACAAACAAATAGACTCTAGCATAACAAAAAAAGTGTTTTTTTAATCCGACATGGATTATTTTTTTCCCACAGACCCAATGATTTGAATGACGCAAGTTGATTAGCCAATCAGGACACTGACCGCGGAGCGAACAGGGAAGTGTGTCCACGGACAGAACATATGTATCTGAAAAAAAATTGACCTACTTTTTGGTCATTTTTAAAAAAAAACTTCTGGATGGATTTTCCCCAAATTTACAAAAGCACGCTTTCAGGACCAAGCCGCTGCTCCTGAATATGTATAATATATACATACTCAATGAAAAAACTGTGTTAAAGGGACATTATAGTTACAAGGAAAACTGAAAAACCTCAGAAATTTGCCACTCATGGTAAGCTAAGCAACTATAAATCGCACCACTACTGCGCACTGCTATGACTAAAACCCAAGAAATCAAAGATTACATCACACATGTCATTGATGATATCAAACCCTTCAGAATCAGGTCTAGAATATAATTCCAAGATTTTATGCATTTTCATTGAGTGGCGTCAAAGTTATAAGCCATCCAAAAACTGCTTTTCAACAATCCTGTAATGCAGAAATAGGCATACATATCCCTGAAGTGTTCGCAAACATCACAGGACTGTACCCGGACATACTTTTGGCTTCTTACGGCCATATTCCACACCATCCTCATCACCCCTCACCTCCCCATAGATTTTTTGATACGTTTGACGAGTGCAATGTTGTGTTATTTTAATATGTTTTACTGCAATGTTTGTGTTCTACAGTGGCTGGCCGCGAATCCAACATGGCGGGCGTTTCCAAAAATCTGACACACTTCACGCTTTTCACCATCCAATCAGTGGCAGTGTCCGATGTCCGCGGACATCACGTCGCCCGGACCGAAGAGGGAAGTGAGTCTGTGGACCAAACCCAGATATTACTGATTTATTTTGACCTACTTTTGGGCTGTTCTGAAAAAACGACTGGATGCATTTAAACCAAATTTACAAAAGCACGGTTTTGAGACCCAGCCGCCACTCCTGCCACAATTTTGGTGATAATCCATCCAGCGGTTTGGACTGTAGACCAGAGAACATTTATTTTCCATTGCATCTATGGAAAAACAGAAATGTTGGGACTCCCCCTACAACCTTGATGAAACCTCACCAAACTTGCGAGAACAGCTCAGATGGGGCATATACTTTTTTTTTAAAGGTTTGGTAAGGATTCTTCCGGGCTGCGAGGGGCAAACTATAAGCCGCCCAAAAAGTGTTCTTCCTATGGGTTGAGCAACTTAACCATAACTACAGGGCCGCTACCGCTGGCCCTTTAATATATACTTAAACTAAACACACCATATGCAATAATAACTAAATAGAAACAACTACAAAAACCCTCCCAGGTAGAAAGAACACATAATATGCATTGATATCGATATGGAGCCCTCTATGTAGTTTGACAGGGGGAGAAAGGCATATAAAATACACAATGTTCTTCTAAAAGGATTTGTTCTTTTAGCGAAAGGAATTAACGTGAACAGTGCCAATCTCTAGGGTCCAAAAATAGAGGAGGTGAGCAGTTATCAGGCGATAATACTTTTGCTGTGCCTTAGCTGTTTGACAACAGTGAACAAGACTCCATAGTGCTGTACTTTGGATTCAATTTGGGATCGAATGTGGCACCCGCAGTAGTCCAGATGATAAGCAGATGTCGAGTTGGGTTGCTGAAATTCGAAGTGATGCTCATGCATTGGTGATGGTGGAGATCACAAGGTTCAGTTCAGCAGTAAGTTTCGACAGTAGACAGACGGATGTCAGGGTGCACAAGGTGAATCAGTCCAATACTGTGCTCGAAGCTCGTGGCTCAGGAAGAACACCAGGATTATTGTGACCATCGAGTGTATAAGGGATGAAAAGTCTGGCATTTCAAATGGCGGTTCACGCATTGCAAATTCAGCAATGCTTCTTGTTGGAGCTGAGGCAAGGGCGAGCATGATCTGGAACGGAGTAGCCGCAAACTGAATTGAATATGTGGGAAACCAGTTTGAAGTATGGTGATTGCCAATGGCAGAGCCTGGAGGGTCGTGTGAGTTTGCATAGGGTCAATTGGGGTTTAATCACGGTTCATAGTGGTTCAATGATGAAGTTATCGTGATCCTGGCTGACCTGGCTTTCAGATTCTGTGAGTGTCATTCCAGAATCTCAGGGGCAAGAGTAGTCCTTGTTCTTGGGCTCCCAAACATGGGGGACGCTGGCAAACATCTACGTGAGTTCTTCAGCACGGCGAGGTCCTGCATGCCAGTGTGGCTGGCAAAGAGTCAGGTGTTGCTACAGAAGCAGATCATCCCAATGTGCTCTGGGGATGTTTAGGGAGCAGAGCTTGCCTCTGCCTTGGACTACCTCTCTTCACCACACAACTGGATGACTTTGGAAAGGACTGCTCTCCCAACAGGGCCCAAACAAAGTCATCTTCAAGGGTTGGATAACAGAGAGGAATCAAAGAAGGAGTGAGAGACCCCTTATTTTAAAGGCAGATGTGCACAGGTAATTGGAATAAAACAAGCCTGCTCTTAGGGGTCCAATCCTTTTTCTTGATACAAATGGTCTTTGCCTTCTGACATCACATACAAAGTGCTTCATGCTAAAGGAAGTGGCGAGGCCAGGAAGGAATGGTAAAGTAGAGAGAAACAAGATGGTGGAATCTTCCTTCCACTGGACTGAAATCCCTCTGTCTACCCTAGCCCTGCCACCTTCCCTTGGCAATAACATCAAAGGCCCTTTTGGTACGCAGCATCATGTTGTGTTCTTTTGGGATGAGTGTGCCCCTTGATTCATGTTTCTCAGGCCAGCTCCTGCTTGGAGGCTGGCTCACTGAGGAGAGGTATTACAATAGCTCACAATGGATCAAAGAGATGCAACCCCCAGTGCTATGATCTTGCTGGAAGCAGCAGAGACACCCTGGCTTGGGGGATACACATAGCCCTTCTACAGCTGACACATGTGTGACATCAGTTGTACGTGGCTTGGATAATTATGAAGGATCATAACCACCTTACCTTAAACTCAAGTATAGATCATAGTTCATGTTAACAACTGCCAGCATGATAGGAACTCTCACAGTTAAGTGTCTTTTAGAACAGGAGTGCATGTCTTAAATTCCAGAATTGAGTTGCAGTGATTTGGATGTCACAGCAGCTGTCATATGACGTGCCTTTGAACCCTGAACCTGCATCGGAGAGCAGGCACTGCAAATCAGGATATTGATCCACCAAGGCACAGGTGTACACAATGCTATTTGCATGGAGCTTAAGAAAGGGAGATAGGATTACAGCTGGCCCTATTTGAGAAATCTTTTTATAAAAAGAATAACCCAGGGCTTCTACACCCTCGCCAGATGGCAATCCGCACAAGATGTGTATACTTACTTGAAGTGCGGGCTGTAATTGTCTTAATGAAATAACTTCTGCGGGAAGTATTTTTAAGAGACAGTCAAGGAAGAGACAGTCAAGGCTATTCATTTTTCTTTCGCTACAATTGCCTCTAAAAAGGACTTTTCAGTTTGTGTCATTAATAATGAGTACACCTCAACATTAATAGTTTCTGTAGCTAGAGAGGAAATAGATTTGGAATGCAAATAAAATAAAGGTACAACCTGAATGCTCTTTTGAGCTTGCTATTCTTTAAAATGTGGTTGTGGGCGTCTTTTAGGGACAAAGTACTGGAAGAGCGCTTTGTGGCTCCAATGTGATCTACTGTGGAATGAAGAGTACCAATGCGAGTGATACATGAAACATCTTCACATTTCGGAATCATACATCAATGAAAAATCACTGGTGGCATTGCACTTTAATAATTATTGAAATACTGTCAGTCAAATGCAATTCGTTTTTCTAAAAGTAGTGAATCTTACTAAAAGGAGGCAATCTACACAAGTTGATATCACAATGAAAACAGTACTGTATAGATGGGAATGGATGTTTGCTATGTTGAAGGTATATTTTATTCAAGACTTAAAATTAATACATAATCTGAAAATTATAGTTTCAGAGCATACTTTCGTATTTTACTATTTTGGTTAATTACAAAAATGTATGACTCCCAAGATCTTTCTCCGGAGTTAATAGAGGAAGTCATGGTTCTATAAAAGTCAACGACAACTTTGATCAACATACATACAGTATCAGAACAGTTATAATTTGTTCTCAAGTGTTTTTAGAGGCTGTAAGACCTGATTCACAGATCGTTTTTTAGTGGGATTTCACCATTATAAAAGGCTTCAATGAATTACCACATAGTATAGTGGGTATCATGTGAAAATGCTATACTATCCTACCTTATTATTGTTTCAGGTATGTGGGTTCTCTTGGAGAAGAGAGTTAAGTTAGTCTGGATGATTCGGTGTGTTTAATATTGATACATAAGAGACGTAATAGACAATTTCAGGAAACATTCTCTAAATTGATGAGGTGAGGTTTTTCTCTATGCACACATTAAAAAACTGTTTTCTAGAATTAAGTTTGTATACAAATTCGTTTGTTCTTACTTTTTAAATAGATGTTTGGGGAATATATTATTTTTTATTAGGCTTTTGTTTGGCCTATTCCTGCGATAATCCCACAGGATTGGAAAAAACACACCAAAATTAGCATTTGGAGGGGGGAAGGTGCAGATTCACACAAGGATGGATGTAGGGTGGAGGAAAGAGGACCAACAGGTGAGATTTACAACTTGGGGAGAGGAGTTTTTCAGTCCGAACATTTTCGTCCTACTACAGTAATTTCCCAGGATGATCAAAGGTTTTTCTTGTGAATATATGGGCAAAAGAAAGGGAAAAATAATATGAGGATAGAGGGTGATGGCAGTTTGAGTTTAGATCTTTGGGGAGACCAAACAAGGAAGGGTGTGCACATGTAGAGTTGGAGGGGGTCTTGAGAACAGATTTTAATGTTAGGACTTTTTTTCCCGCAAGACATTGCATTGTGGTTAGAAGCATTCTCGTGGAATTGAACCACCGAGTAATGGTTCTTATGGTAAATTCCCATTGGAACTTCTTTGGGTACATTCTTGTGTAGGAGAGGGAAACAAAAAATAGAGAAACGGTTCAATGCAATGGGACACAGTCTTTAAAGATAATTGTTTCAATGTGGCCACAGGCCATGACCAAAGGCTACAGTCTTTTCCCTAATTGGTGCAAAGAGAGGAGTGGCCACGGCCGAAGACCAAGGCCAGTGGGTTATGGTTATTTACTCCTAATGGATGGAAAGTTTCCAGTAACCATGTCCATGGTCTTTTGCTAAACTGGTGCAAATTGGAAGTGGCCTACTACTAAAGGGGACACTGGCCATTGCTAAAGGCCATGGTTAGGGTGTCTGATGTCTTTTATCCTAATTGGTGCAAAGTGGCCAGTCAACTATGTTTTTTCGTACTAAAGGGGACCCTGGCGATGGCTCGGATGGGTCATTGCTGATGTCCTTGGCCAGTTTGCTACACTTGTTATATTAATTGGTGGAATATGCCAATAGTCAGACCCACAGTCTTTCAATGTAATAGGTGCAAAGTGACAGTGATTCGGCTGAAGGTTGTCACTTACCGTAATTGGTTGTAAAGTGGCCAGTGGCCATGGCCGAAAGCAATGCCCAGTGGATTATGGTTATTTACTACTACATATTGGATAAGATAAGTCATTAAAAAAACTTGATATTCAGTGAGAACAGTTTAGTTAAGGGAATGTTTAGTTTAACCAATCTATCACAACACAATCCATGAATTCTCTGCATAATGTAAGCGGACACAACCTCAACTATGAGTCCCCTCATTGCACAGTCTCTGAGAACATTGATAACGTTGCAGATGACATCAGCAATTATGTCTGAAATTACATCATAGATGAAGCCAATGAGGAGATTACAAGTTAAGGTTGTCATCACTGCCAACACCCGACACACGTCACACAAAGTGGCTCAAGTGGATTGTCCTACTTTCACATTTCATGTTACTTAAGTTAAAGACAGATTGTGCATGGATTTTTAGAATTTCAGAAAATCACATTTCCCAATAACCTTCGAAACACTTCTATGAACAATTCTTAAATAATTGCCACTGTAAATGTTGCAGTCATTAGACCCTTCATTTAAAAATGAATTAATGTCTTTATATATTTTTCTAAATGTAGTTTTAATTGCATTTTTCACACTTTTTAACATGTAGTTTTCCCTTAGGAAAAAAAAAACATTTCTTTTGCCCAGAAGATCTAGTCTCCAAAGCAAATTTCAAAACTCAACCAGGCCAATTTTTAGATATTAAGTTTTAAGGTTATGTATATTTCATGCATACGCAAACTAAATATACATCTTCTGTACATATTTTTCATATCCGTGTAGGAGATGCACATTTCATAGATGTACACTATTATTTGTATGAAAGCTCATATCCAATTCAAGACTGATTTCACATTGTCCCGGGAGTATAGCTCAGCGGCAGCGTGCGCGTCTTGGAAGCAAGCCGACACGAAGCAACAACAGGTTCGATCCCCGGGTCCGCGCTTAGAAACCTCTGGGTGTTTAAGCGCGTTATAAATACGTAACTAAGCAAAAAAAAAAAATAAACACAATTACGCAACTAAGAAAAACAAACAATTCCTGTAACAGTGCCTCGATGCCTGCGGGCTGTGTGAGCGCTTTATAAATGTAAAATAAATAAATAAATGTACGTGACACATATTTCAGATGTATATAGTAGGGGTGTACCGAACAGTAGATTTAAGTATTCGTCTGAATACCGAATAGCTGGAGCTGAATACGGAGCTGAATAGTGGCCTTTTTAAAAGATAACATTATGTAGACAAGAAAAGCACCTTGTAAATGACAAACACACTTTAAAATATGTACATCCATTTTCTATTGCATTTCTCTTCTTTGTTGTCTAAAAAAGAGGTTGAGTAAACCTTGAAAGGAATGCATTATCAGAAAATGAACTGTTCAATAACAGCACAGTTTGTATTTGTGTGCATTAATAGGTATTGCTTGTTAGTCAGAGCCCAGGTTACTAAGTCTAGCCCACAAGTATAGTTTGCATATAGGCAATCACTGTGAGGGGGGTTGGGATGTGCCTACTTGTACTTTCAAATGTTCCTTTTGGGCCTGCCCATCCTTAGCCTTTTCGATCCAGCAGAACATTGAAGCAAGGAACTGAAACACAAAAGGCGTCATCACAACTTCAATTACGCAAACATTTACATATTAGAATAGGCCATGCCAATAACAAAAACAACTTAAAAAAGTACTTCCCCAGTCTTTCCAAATCAATCCAAGCTCTCTCAAGTAAAAGGTGAAGCCCACTTAGTGAAAAGCTGCATGTTTTTCTCACCTTTTATTCTGCAGGTTGGGCCCTGAAAGAGGTGTTATGGGCGCTGTGGGTGGCGGACAGAGGAGGAGGGAGACAGCGCTACTTTCAGTGCTGAGAATTACAGTTCAAACAGGTCTCCTAATGTGTGATTCGACGAGAGATACATGAGATGTGTCCCAAAAAGACACATTCAAATGCAGCCTTGTGGGGGTGGATGAGGAAAGGCAGAGTATCTGCGAGTCTGAGCAAAGTGTGAAGCAGAGACGGCTAACTTCCAAGCAGATGCCTCTCCTGTGCCCCACAACAGTATCAGAGCAGCAGGTGTGAAATCTGAAAGTGGCTTTTATCAGACTTTTAGGCATGCCCCCCTCCGCAAGTTCATCCATTCGTTTATGCAGTCATGTGCAAATTGCTTGGTCGATGCACGTTTTGCTTTCTTGCACAATAACAAGGTGCAGGCAGTTATCACAAGCTGAGTGCCCCGCCAGAGGCAGCCCCATCCTGAGATCTGCACCTGCTGTGCAATGCTCGCAGGAACTTTCATCACCAGTGTCTTCTCCTCGTTAAACTCCGGCTTCTGCCAAGACGCCAATCTAGGCCTTCTTGTCAAAGAGGAAATTATAGACTCTCTATCGCATGGCATGTATTTCATGTCATGTTTGGAGCAATTCCGAACATGGCAAGTGTAAAACGCACCTTGATTTCAAAGAACGTTGAGCTTCGCACCCCGAGGCTGAGGCTTCATCATGAGACGCTCTTGCTTACCTCTGCCACACACCTGCCACCCCAGCCTGAAGAGCTATTCAGCAGTATCGTTTTTGTACTCTCTGGGATAAGTTCCTTTGAGACAACAGCACTTTAAGAGCTGCACAAATACAATGATACAAATAATAAACAATTGCAAAGGTTTGTCTATATGTGAATCCATGTACTGTGCCTTCTACATCAGCCTCGCGATTCCTAGTGTTCTCAATTGGCCATTTATTGTGTGATATTCAGAGAATGAAGTTTAAAGACTAATGCTTGGGAAACCGGGTGCAAATTAGGCGCCTGCCATACTCCCTGCAGTGATTAAGAGTAGCCAGAGGCCACTTTCTAATGACACCAGGTGCTTTGTTATTTAGAGTGCACGGTCAGATGTAGTAGGATGCTAGACCATCGCTGTGTGCGATACACCCTGTAATGCCAAAGAAATCACATCAGATTGAACCCTGCTGTGGGACGTATTTGCTTCTGTATTAATTCCCAGTGGATGAATGTGAAACAGTTAATTTGTCAGATTGAGGGGGTAATTCATGGATTATTTGCGCCGAAAAAAACAGAATTTGTGCCCCATTCTGCCCGCAAATCCCCATTTGTTAAACAGGGATTTGCGGGCAGAATGGCGCACAAATCCCGGTTTTTTTGGCGCAAATAATCCATGAATTACCCCCTAAATCTTCATGTTCATGAAAAACATGGCAACCCTAAACGTTCCCTGAAAAAGACATACTTGTTTTGGTAATAACTGATTCTCCATGCTATCGTGTTCCTTGTTCCGCGGCTCATTATTATTCAAGATCATTTTGATGGTCCCCTAGTGCACTTCTCAAACACGAAGCAGAGTGCTAAAAGTGTTTATTTTAATGAGGTAATCTGTTAGTTCAACCGATCTGATACATACAACACAGAGTAATCTTAATGTTTGATAATACTGAACAGCGTGTGACATGCTTTCTTCTGACCCCAGATGTTTCTGAAGGAGAAAAGTGCACACATTTTGAGCAAATTAAGTAGGAAGGCATAATCATTTGGAGGAGCTCTGTTTTCATGCTGCAAATGAGACAGTCAGATGGAAAACAGCAGCTGTGTAAATATAAATCTCGAACCTTTACACAAATGCTGGAAAAAGTACATTTAAAGACACAAACACAATGGGTAGGGTATCTTTGAAATTTCGGCTTCGAGTAATGATTCAAATAAGTATTCATCCAAAGCCGAACAGCCGGTTTTCAGCCAGTATTCGGCCGAATACTTACTCGAAGCCAAACTTCGGTACACCCCTATTAAATTGAGTCTCGATGGGGTGAGTACAAATGGACATGATCATTGGTGATTGGTTTTGACTTCATTGCTCCACTGGCTGATCCAGAACTTGATGATGCAATGGAGGGCTTAAAGGCACAGGTGCCAGACAGGTGCAGACAACCTCAGTGGCTCACCAGCATTTTTACATCAGCTTGACAGGTTTGAAGGTCTCTCAAATCACTAGCGTGCTTGATTTGACACTATGATTGCCTATAAGCATGCTTTGGGTCCTTCTACAAGTCTTCTGAAGACAATAATGTCCCCTCCTGCACTTCCGAGGCCTGAGAAAGATTCCAAAGCTACTTGCAAGGGGGTTGACACAGTCATTGACAATGCTTCCAATGCAAAGAGCTGTCTTTATTAGCAGGCATGCTTTTCTTCTAGCGGTCACCACTCTGTTTCCATCAAATGTTGTTAAATGATAGAGCTTCAGAACTCTCCTGGAAGCCTTACCTTCTGTCAAATACAAAGGTCTTTGAGCATCTTTAAATTGAAAATGGTTCTGTGATGATTCTTCTCCTGTTACAAGGATGTTTACCAGATTGAGGGAAACACACTCTTTTGTATAGCAGAACCCTAGCAGGTTCCTTTCAAGCCTCTCACCTGGTGCTGACCATATCCATTAAAACAAATGTAACCATAGTTGCCAGTATATTCCAAGATTAGCAAAATTACTGGAAGTCAGGAGGTGGGAGCAGACAGAAAGTAGGCCCAAAGAATTTTCCAACATGGGCAGATCCTTCTTCTTAAGGTCTCCTATCTCTTCACTACTATGTCCCTTTACCACTGTCACCTACAGATCAAAGGAGTCACTATGGTAAGTAGCCCCATCGGCCAATCCCCTTTTTGCCATGTAATGTTGATAGAAGTTCACAATTCACAGGCCCACCCAAGGAACCTAGCCTTCTCTCCTGTAGAGATGTGTCAACGTCTTCACAAAAGGCATACACAGATTTCCTGAGAGCAGCAGCCCCATCTGGTGTCAGTGCATACTCCAAACATTGGTAACCTACAACAGATGTCTCTTTCATCTGAACAGCTACAGAAGAAAATCAACTCTTGGATATATATAGAGTTTTTCAGAATATCAGTAAACTAGAAAGAACCATGCTCACAGCCTTATCACATAATAAAGATATCATGAAAAGTTGATAATGGTGGGTCTATTGTGATCCTAAATAGAGATGACTATATACAGGAATATGAACGACAACTACTAAACGAGGTCTGTTATTGTAAACTTGATGAATACCCCACCATGGGGTGATAACACATGATTGCCCAGAAAGTTGAGAAGGCCCGACAGAGAGGGTGGACCTTCAATAAAGAAGTAGATTTGTTGGTAATGGATAAGCCCATGATTCCTCAATTATATATCTTCCCTAAAATACAAAAATCAATGGATAAACCTCCTGGCCGACCTATTGTGTCTGGTGTTGGTTCTGTGCTTCAACCATTATCAAAGATTGCAATGTATATTTGAAGCCCATGGTTAGTGGCATGGAATGTTATATACAAGACACAATCCAGACAATAAAAATGGTAGAAGGGCTAGATTGCAACCATAGAGAAGAAGTCCTGATAGGATTAGATGTAGTTGTGTTAGTAACTAATATCCCACAGGCAGCTAGCTTCGCAATGTTGGAAGAACAACTGTTTTATCCACGAGAGCGATAGGGTTACCCCTCCATCATTTATACTTTGGTGTGCAAAGGTTGCACCAACTAAGAAATATTTTCAATTCAACAGAGTTTTTTATTGTCAGATACATGGCACTGCCATTGGGGCTACTCTGGCTCCCAGCGTGGTGAACCTGTATATGGAATCATTATAGGTTCATACAATCTATGCTGAAAAGGACAGCAAAGAGGAAGCAGAGTGTTTTATAACACGGGTGAGTTTACAAAAAAGATACTTGAAATGTACACTCTCAATGAGTAGATGTGAAATAAATGTCCTGGACATTACCATTATGAATGATGAATTCACAAACAAACTATTCGTCAAACCATTCCATAAACCGACCAACTGCACTATTTTAGTTTTCATCCCAGGCATGTGAGAGACAAGTTGCAGCTTGATCCATTTTTATGAGTGAAAGGGAATAGTACACATTGGTGTGACTTTAAGAATGAAGGTCAACATCTAAGGGAAAGACTTCATGCAAGAGGCTACCTAAAAGAATTAATTGTGAAGGCACTGAAAAGAGCATACAATAATAATCATGAATCGTTATTGGCATATAACAAAACAAGAAACTGAAGTAAATTGGTGTTTGTGAACAGCTATAATAATCTGTGTAATAAACTCAAGAAGGTTATAATGAGGAATTGGAAGGTTCTGGAGAATAGGAAATGGCCACTGGAGATACCTTTAATAGCATACAAAAGAAGTAAAAATGTATGTGATCAGGTGACATGCAGTGATATTAGCCTGACACACGAAAGACAGCCAACATTGACAGAAACATGGGGCCTTGACAGAATTAAAGGCCATACACAATGTGGGACCTGCACCTGCTGCGCGCAGACATGTAAACGCACAGAGGTCGACATAGGGCTCCAAATCCCTTGGATACAGGAAGGACATACCAATTGTAATTCCAAAATGGTAGTATTAGAGATCTGGTGCCCATGCCACAAACTGTATATATGCAAGGTTGAAAAGAAAATAAACATTAGAATTACAGAGCACAAAAGCTGTATAAGAAAAAAGTACAAGCAGCACCTATTGTTTCCCACTTTATTGAACAAGTGCACAAAGCAGAGGAATTGCGATGGATGGCACTTTACCGGGTAAAAACAGGTTTTGGTACTAATGTGGCAAAGAGAACATTGGTGAGGAAGGAACCAGAACTCATATATCTGTCTAAATAGTGTAGAGTTGAGACTCAATGAGCATATAGAATGGTTTGACAATATCTCTTGAGGTGTTAAGTGTAAGTACTGGTACCATTCTCCCTCTCTGATAAATGGGGACACTGTACTATTAACAATTGACAAGATATAGGGAACAGCTATGGCTAATTTTCACTATGCTTGTATGAGATTAAATGTACTGAGATGAGTTTATACATGAGGGAGGAATGTAGAGTTTCACTCCTGTGCATTGGGTTAGAAAAGAAGACCTTCTTACGTTGTAATAATGTGCTTGCATCAGAGCCGGTTATGGGAGTCATTAAGTACACAGTAGTATTAATGGCGAGGTGGAATCTAACTCCATGCCCGTAGCTGCGCTAATTATCAAGTCATGAACACTGGTAAGCGCTTCAGTTTGAAATAAGTGGGAAATTGTGTCCCACAAGGAGAGCCACACAATGTTGCTGGTTTTGTAAGAAAGAAGATGTGATTTAAAAATATCGCAGTTGTTTATTTCTGGTATTTCACTACGAGCTGGCAGTGTTTATTGGGTCCTATCAGAAGGAGTATGAACACGTCCTTTGAATATTGCAGCAAGGAAAAAGGAACCATTCTAAACTTTTGCAGGTAATTTTCTGTTATTTATGTAATGTCAGGGAGGGCCACCTCCAGGTGCAGCCTCTCCAATGTACAAAATGATACGCTGAGACCTTGCTAGAGTCTTGAGCTCTATGCTCATGATAACGCTCGTGGCACGGAAGACATCCTCTGCCATCACATTCTTAAATGGGCATACATTACACTCCTCCTTTTTCATAACCAAACAACAAACACAGAATATAATTAACACCACAACGGGTGGGCACAACAACAAAGTAAACCTATATTTTGTTCTGATCACGGGAGACCTAATTCAAAGTCCTGCAAGTAGCTTGGCTTCCAGTGGTGCTTCCGCAGGGGATACCACCTTTCTCTCGCCTCTGTTGGACCTGATTCACCCATCAAGGTGCCCCCTCCTTGATCTGCTGTGCCATCCTCATCACTGCTTGTCCGGAGGCCTCCTTGATCTGGTTCTTCACTGTCAATTCCTCTGCAACGTGGCATAGCCTTTGATCTCACCTCCTTGTTTTCTCTTAGCGTAGGCGACTTCTCCAACTTCCGAGAATATCTGGAGTTCCTCATGACCGTAGCTTGGCCGTTTGAAACAGTAATCATGGACCCTTTTGCATCTAGAAAGTTGAATGGGTGTGGTTCATGTTGGTGGGACAGCTTCCCCCTCGGATGTCTTGAAAGAATCAAAACTTCATCTCCCGTTTCTAGAGGTTTGCCTTGCAGTCTTCTCCTTTTGTTCTCCTTCTCATTCGCTATCCTCCTCCTACTGAAAAATTCAGAGTGTGATCCGTGATTAGCCCTCTTGGACACTGTTTGAACATTGCCTCTGCTGGAGGCACGCTGGTTGAGCAATGGGGACTGGTGCTGTATTCCGACAGGAATTGGTACAATGATCTTCTTTCACATTCACCTTGTCCATGTGTGATCCTAAACAGCTTGTTGTGTGTGCGCATCCACCTTTCCACTTCTCCATTTTCCCTTGGCTAGACCGGAGTCACCTTCCAGTGTTGCACCCCATGGGCGTGCAGGTACTCGGAGAACCCCCCACTTTGAAATGGCAGGCCTTTGTCAGTGCAGAGTTCAGTGGGGAGCCAATGGTTGGCAAATATTTACTCCAGCGTGGGGAAAAAGATGTGGACTCCACAAACTCTACTTCCACGTGGCATGACCATTGATCCACAAGTACTAGGAAGTGTGTGCCATGTCAGGTAGACCCAAAGTCCATGTGCACCACCTCACATGGCAGGTAGCTGTGGTCAATGGTCTCAATGCATGGTTCCTTCTGGTGGGGTGTCGCTGCTTGGCACCAGAAGCAACAGAAAATTAATTCCTCTACTTACTCCTCAAGTCCTGGAAACCAGACCTTTAGGCAAAGATGCGCCTTGTTTTTTGGCTACCGCCTGGTGACGTTTGTGGGCTAACTCCAGCACACGTTGCCTCTTAGGACCAAACCATCTTCCATGAATGTCAGCTCATCTCATTTGCACCACATCTGATCAATCGCTTCATGGGCCTAACATGTGCGCTGTGCGTCAGTCTAGCTTTTCAAGCACGCTTCTCTACTCAATGCTGATTCTGGCTGTCTGTAATATGCAAAAACATTAATCTACCACTGACACTTCTTTGATGTCTTCAATGGACATGGAAACGGGTGTCACTGCTGTCACAAGGCTGTGTAGAAACTCTTCTGTATCGCCCTCTTCCTGACTAAACTCCTGCTGCCCTGAATGCATTGGGTATCGAGACAAATAGTCGGATGCATTACCACTCCCTGGTCAGAACTCCAATTCAACATCATACTCTTGGAGAGCAAGCATCCATTTTTCGATGCAAGCCGATGGTTTGGAGGAGTATCCGGCCATTATCGGCAGCAAGGGCTTGTAATGCGTGATAACTGCTACTGCCTTGCTGAATACATACATATGGAAATGGTTGCAGCCCCATAGTACAGCCAGGGCCTCTCTATCTGTGAAAATCTTTGCTATGTCACAGACAGGGCTCTGCTTATGAAGGCTACTGGCCGATTCTCCTCTCTGTTGTCTGACTGCATCAACACCGCCACCAGGCCAAAAGGGCTTGCGTCTATGACAATTTCTGCCCTCTTCCAGGGGTCAAAGAAAATCATGTTGTCATCTGCGGTGAGGGCACTCTTGATGTCCATAAATGCACTCTGTTCTAGGGCGGTCCACCTCCATGCACAGTCTTTCTTTGTCAGGTTACGGAGGGGCTCGAACAGGGTGGCCAGGTTCCTTATGAACCTGAGGTTAGGCGAAGTGTGTATGCAGTACCCTCTGGGAACGCTACACACAACTCTGACTACAGGTATAGGAAATCCAGCCTTTGGTACAAGCTTGTACTACACTTTTTTGGTAGTGTGTTGAGCAGCCATGCTTATCTCAAGAGGGGTCAATGTGAGCCGTAGTGGACTTACACAGAGATTTACAGTTACAAGTATTCAAATAAACTCTTACACTCAAGGTTTCTTGAATAAACAATTATTCATTTATTTGTCAGTCAGTTAGAATAAGCCTTCTTCAGAAGGGAGCAATATAATGATAACACTCAAATACACTTCATGAAATACACTCTTAATATCTATAAATCAGTAGATACCCTTTTGGAATGGCCCACAGACACTACCTACACCCTCAGGTGACTTCAATTGTTAGGGTGCTGGGGACATTAATATATCACTCTACCGTTTAGGATCATATAGTAATAAGTCAAAGGAAAAGGTTATTTAGAACAAACAAGAGACCACAAATATTCTTAAGCAGGCAAATACTTTTGGATCCCCCCCAAGAAGAATCATTCAGTACAATAGGCTAGGCCAAAGGCAATGGGCAAAAAGTCTTATATAGGATGAAACACTTCTGGTAGGTTCAAGGAAAAGTATTTGCACAATGTTTTAGACGTCTTTGAAGAAAATAAGACTCAAATGTAGGGTCAGAAGCTGATTAGACTTGTGAGTAGTAGAAGATGCAAGGAACTCCACAGCAAGAAATATGTTCTCTTAGACTTTGTATAGTACCTTTAAAAATGAAGAAAACATGCAGCAGATGACTCCTGTTCCTGTGCAGCTATGCAGATCTCGCTGTTCCTGGTCGTCCATCATGGGGATAAGAGGGAGGACTTCGGGGGACTCCTACACTGCACTGGGACAGTCAAGACTCGCAATTGGCAAACTTCACTTTCAGTGGCTGTTCAGTGTTTCAGCTCCTCGCGTCTAGCGCAAATAGCAACGCCGCGGTACCTGGCTGTCAAGATGGACTTTCCTTGCTTCTGGGGCTATGCACTCTGTTGAGGGGGCTCAGGCTCGGTCAGTCCTGCTTCCTGAGAGCCCGGAGGATCTTCCTGGAGCTCTAGGCCAGCTTAAAACCAACGCACACAATCTGTTGTTCCTCTCCCTGGCTATACGGTTTCCAGCAGCAACTCTGTGGAAATTCAAACACCTCTGAGATGGATGTACAGGTGGCTTACTTTGGACTTGATTGGTCCCACCAACTCAAGGGGAGAAGTTGTCCTTGCAGGGGCTTCTCTGTCGATGCGAACTTGGTGTTTCAGGACTGCAGCAGGGCTTCACTGGGCAAACCAAAGGTCCGGGAGTTGCAGCAAGCGTCCTCTTCAAGTTCTTTTTCGGTTCCTTCATCCAGTGGTCGAGTCTGCCTTCCAAGCCAAAAGCCTCGCCTTTTATTCAGTTCTCTCCCATTTATTCCAGCCTAGCTGTCAGTCACCCAGCAGGGTGGCTGTCCTTGCTGGACTGTCAGCCAGCCAATCACCACAGAGTGCATTTGGGTCTCTTAGGAGGCTAAGCATAGGGTGTTTCAGCCCCTCCCTCACTTCCTGCCTACCCCAGACACCCTGGAGCCAGAGGCGGGCTTCACTCGTGAATCCCGCCAAAGGCAAAGCGAACAATGGTACCAAACCTGGTTTGGCACAAAGTGTAAATTACAGAAAGTACCTTTCCACAAAGAAATGGTGAAAAAAGAAGACCAGGGCCATTTTGACAAAAATTGCACCCTTGGGTGCTTTACTGCAGCTGTGAACGCAGCCCGTGGTAAATGCACACCACACTAGTTAACATGAAACCACTGCCACCAGCCATTCAGTGAGGAAAGGGTAACATAAAGAAATGTACATGAGAAGCTAGACAAAGGGGATACTAGGTAACCCCTCCAGCACCCTATTGTAAGAGTGTGCTGGGTCTTGAAAGTTACAAATGTAAGTAAAGTCAATTTCACTTTACTGCTCTGGGAAACAGTAGTTTATCCCAGAGAAAGTATTAAAACCTTTGGGAAATCTGAAAGACGTCCCTGTGTCACTGCACTGAAGGTGCTGTGCAACATAATGTAAAAGATGAGGCCTATGGAGTTTGTCAAACTCCATAACCAAAAGAAACACAGTGTTCAAGAATCACATAAAATACATGAGAGAGTGGGAAAAAAGGATCTCACTCTCTCCGGGTTAAATAAATCAAGTCCTCAAAATCCAGCAAAGTTGCTGGGGGTCTCTAAGGTGGAGGGAATTAGCAAATTTCTGAGAATTCTCCCTAACACCTGCCACAGTATGTAACCATGCCAAGGAAGCTGCACACCTCCGACATGTTGTTGGGAGCCCCTGCCTCTTGGATGTCCCTCACATGTGCAGACTCAGGAGAGATAGCTCGATCTGAGGTCGGGTTTTGAGAAGTACTTGGTGCTCTGCAGATCCTCCAGGATGTCGTCTAGTGTGGTTGTGATGTGCCTCTCCCTTCTGATGGCACAATTTGGGAGATGCATGTCTGCACAGATGCAGATCGACTCTGACTGCTTGGGCTCCCTGGCAATGATTACGGGAGATACCAACCGAGTCGGCCCTTACACTTGTTCTATTATGTCAATGTTTACCGGGTTGTCGAATTCTCTTTCAACTTTCTCTCACAGGTGGAAGGGAACACGCCTGTACTTCAGCTCATTCGGCTGGACAGTGAAGTCAATGTGAAAGCGAATAGGGTCTCCTGTCAACTTCCCTATACCTGTGAATACACCCAAAAAAACAGGTGAAGGGACTAGATGCCTTCCAGGTAGATGCCAAAGGTGAAGTTAACGATATGGAGTGCCTCTGTAGTGCCTCTGTAGTGGCACAGCCCTTACCTTGGTGACAAAGAACCTGGCCTTTATGGTCACATTGTCATGCTGCACAGGGGCCACAGAGACGTCCTCCAGGGCTAGTGGATGCTTTCCACCAAATGGGTAAATGTAGCTGAGCGGTTCTTTCAGGGGTAGGGCCTGTCTCAGCTTCCGATAGTGGTCATCTGCCATGACGCTCACTGACGCCCATGTGTCATTCAGCATGGGATCAATGATTTGCAGATTCGGACCATGCCCTTAGGCTGGCGTCTCTTGGACACTTGCAGTTCTTTAATGCTGAACAATATATCTTTCTTGTCTTCTTCTTCTTTTTCTGGTTGGCCCATTTCTAGAGAAGGCTGTTGCACTTGGGCAACATTGCATGCTGGCCTTTGGAATGTCTGTCTTAGGGAGGCCTGCCCTCTCAAATGTGTGGGTTCCATTATTTCTTCTGACCTCTTTCTTGATCCAGAACAGTTTTCTGTCTGCCTTTCGCATCTGTTGTCTCCCCAGGGCACAAGCAGCTTCTAGCTTGGCCGAATTCAGAGTAGTGCACATCTTTGTTGCCCTGACATCCGCCAGTTTGTGCGAGTGTCCTAGCTCCAAAATATGGGCTAGGTTAATGCCCGGCATGCACAGTATCTGTCCCTTCATCTTTATTGATGAGCAACCTAGAATGAGCTGCTGCCACACTTTGTGATCCTCTTTGGGCCAGACACACATCAGCGCCATGGCTTACAGTTTGCCATGGAAGTCATTGAGGGATTCCCCTTCCTTCTGTGTGGTAGACCTCATGAGGAATCTTTTATAGTCTAGGTTGACCATCGTCATGAATTACTCTTGTAGGACATTTTTTGCAGCATCAAACAAGCCATCAACAGATCGCAGGGTCCCGGAAAAAATGTTGTGCACAGCGGGACCAGCCGAATATAGCATTGTCGACTTTTTTGGTAATATCGTCGTCCTCACCCAGGGCTGCCAGGTACATCTCTGGACGCTTCACCCATGCAGACCATCTTGGACCAATGGATGACGGGGCAAGGGAGGCTTGTAGGCTTGGCACCATGCTGCATGCGGGGGCACCCCTAGCATCATGCGCCATCTTGTGTTCAAAGGGTTGCTATGATGGTAAACACTGCAGAACGCAAAGTCACAGGAATTTGGAGTCTCATGGTGGGCCAGCGGGCCAGTGCCACTGCAATCGTAGACAGGGAACCTAGGTAGAGGTGCAAAGGCACGCTGTGCATGAGCTGCAACCCCTCCTTGCTCAGTATACTGTATTGTACCTTTACTGCTTCTGCTTAACTTTTTTTGGGCACATACCATGTGCATGGTTTGCAGTCATCCACTGCTGTGCTGCCTTTCACCTTGTGCCACGCGTCAACCTGAAACGTGTCTCTGTGCGGAAGCCATGCAATAGGATCAGTGCGTGAAAAAAAGTACATCAGCAAGGGCTTGAGGCCCCATTCGACCCACCGTTTCACCATCAGTGACCCAGGTGATCAATATGAGGGAGCAGGTACAGCAGGCCATGTGGAGAGCAGCTGCTGGGAGCCAGTTTTCAGGGATGAAATCCGCCTAGCTTCTCCTCTCTCTCCAGCTGCATATGGCAGTATCCAACCTGGATTGCAGATGGCGGGCCATGCAGCGAGTACTGCTGGGGGCAAAGCAGGGTGTCAGCCACACGGAAAACACCCCAATTAGGCATCCCATCCTTGTTGCTAGTGTTATGTTAGAGAGGGCGACGTCCAGGTGCAGCCTCCCCCGATGTACACAAATATACTCAGAGACCTTGTTAAAGTCTCGGGCTCCAATGCTCATGATAATGCTTGTGGTGCAGACTTCACTAAACCAATGGGGTCCGTACTGCTGTAAATTCAATTTAGAAATGTGTTCAAGTAAAAAGTTATTTATACTGAGTGTACCGCAAAGGTATCACTCCAATAGATTGTAGGCTGTTACAGACTCAGAAAGCAATCAGGGTAGTCTCATATTTGAAAAGCAGTGAAAATATTTATTTAACAAAAAGATATGAATAATACATGAGCAGCTAAAGAAAAAACAATATGATAAACATATAAATGCATTTGTCTATTAGTTAGAAGGTTAATAGTTGAAAAACACAGGAATACAAATATAGGTTTTTCTTTGAAGTTTTTAACAGAATAAACAAAAGAGAACACTGAAAGAAAACAGACAAAAGGCTGCTGAGTGTTGGCCTGAACCTAAGCCAACATTCCTATTTATGGCTTATATTTAGCCACTACACAAGTTGTTTTCAAAAGATTGGCAGAATTAGGATTGTTCTATGTCCTTTAATTTGTTGACAGGTCTGCTACGTGTACGTGTCAAAAATTAGTAACATAAACAGCAAATTTAAATTGACATCTTTAGAACACGTTTTGGCAAACAAGCTACCTGTCTGGCCAATAGTTCCATGACATAATTAAAGTTGCCTTCCTCAGCGCGAGATAACACAAAAACTGGACCCTATGGGGAAGCAGACATAAACAAAGTAAATGATAAGAAAGAGATGGACCCTTTCTGGGCGACTACCGAGATTGCTTAGAGAGAAAGTCAGAAGCCTAGAGGGACAAAAAATTACCAAATAGATTGACTGTGGGTATGTAGGGCTAGCCAGGCGCGTTGTTGGACGGAGAACCTGGTGCAGGGCGTCTGGAAAGGTGGATCTGGGATGACCCACGACAGGACTACATCATCAGAGAGGGGATCACATTGGAAAAGAAACCACTCTCTAAAAAGTAAAAATGAGAGAAAGTTTGCAGAGACACGGGTTCAAAAAAGATGCTAGGGTGGGGTGTTTTTAAATTTGTTTCAGAACTACCTGTCAAAGAATGTTTGTTGTAAATGCTGGAAAGGATATGTCCCTGAAAAAGCATTATTCGATACACCTGGGATGAGTCCTAAAACCAGTGGTTGGCATCAAGGGATGAACCTGTGGATAATCGAATATATGTAAATATGCATGACTAGAAATTTAAAAAGGCACATGAGTGCTTGTTAGCCCAGTGAGAGTTAGCATCTGCCTACCTTGAAGAGCCAAGTGACGTTGAACCCAGCTAATGGTTAGCTGTGGTGTTTGATGTGAAAGGCAAACAACCTCTTGCCTTCAAAGGGGAAGGTGAGAGAGTGATGAGTGCTGTCTCTGAAAAAAAGAAAGCAAAAAGAGGCGTAAATGAAATGTGCAGCCCGAAATCCGGGGTGGGTTTGTTTGCAACAGAAATTGACAAGAAAAGCTTAAAAAGCTTAAAAAGCATAAAAACCCGGTAAAACCGGACGGGGTTGGTGCCGGTCTTGGGTTGAAAAGTGAGCTGAAAATCTTCTTACCACTGGTAACTGCCGGCTGCCAGATCTCTGGTGACTGAATCCATCCAGCACTGCAAGACGCTCGAATGCGTATGCTTGCAGGTTGCAGAACGCAGAGCCTAAGTAGAGCGTGGTGGTTTGAAAAACCGCCTTCTATTGGGTCTCGTCAAACAAGAGACTGGATTGGTTGGAGGCCGACATGCCTCTACTCTTTCCTACTGCAAAGGAGGAAGGTATGATGATAGACCTATTCAAATATCAGCTTCAGAATACCGCTCATTACGGATGTATTCTGAAGATCCCAGATTTAGACAAAATGTGGAAAACATATTCCACCTGCTCTTTGAAAGTGAACTAGCAACTTTATGTTACGGAGTTGCACACATATTAAAATCAGGATCACACTTTCAAAATATGACAGCTACACAATTATTACAAAAAGTGCAACAAAAGGATGAGGTTTTACTATCAAATATTACAAATCTATTAGCAAATATGCATGGTACTAAAGAGTACTGGTTTCGACGTCATGGAGATGTACGTTGTATGATCAGAAACCTTGGCCCACCCACTTGGTTTGTTACATTAAGTTGTGCAGAATATGGATGGCAAGATTTACATGATTTCCTACGCATATCAAATAAAAACAAAACAAACATAGATATACTAACACCAGGAGAACTTTGTTCTTTGGATCCTGTTAATGTTTCAAGATGTTTTCACCATTGCTTCATTGCTATGCTACATTTTATTTGTAATAAAACTGTTCCTCGCCTTGGAGATGTGCAACACTTCTTTTGGAGAAAAGAATACCAAGCCAGAGGAGCACCACATATCCACATGCTTTTATGGATTAAAGATGCTCCTAAATTTGGTCAAGACAGTGATGCCACTGTTATACAGTTTATTGAAAAATATGTCACTTGTGAAATTCCACCAGAATCCACAAATAGTGATCTTCATGCACAAATTTTACAATTTCAAAGACATAAATGTGGCAAATATTGTCGTTGCAAATACAAAAACAAAGGTAAATACTACACCAAATGCTGATTTGGTTTCCCTAGACCAGTTACAAATACAGGTCAAGTGAACAACCTCATGTTTTCAGTTAGACATAGTGTTAAAGGTAAGTCACCTAAAAATACATATTACATAAAAAGAAAAGAAGAAGAAAAATATATCAATGATTATAATGCAATCATTGCCCAATTATGGAATGCAAACATAGATGTGCAGTACATTTCAGACAATTCTACTGCAGTTGCATGATATGTCACAGCATACTTAACCAAAGCAGAAAAGACAGAGCTCCAAGACCTCTGGAATGGCCTGTCATCAGATAAAACAGTGTCTCAGAAATGATACAGTTTGGGCATAAAAATGCTCTCCCACTGAGAATGTGGATCATATGAAGCATCTGATCGTTTAACTGGTACTGTATTGTATGGTAAATCTGAAAATATAGTATGGCTAAGTCTTGGTCCAGCTAAATCTAGAAAAAGAGTTCTAAAAACATACGAAGATACAGAAACAATAGCTAAACATGATCCCAACAGCCAAGACATTTAAACAAATGATTTATTGGACACATACTACCCAAACAGAAGTAATACTTTGGAAACCATGTGTCTATACCACATAGCCCAAAACTACACATACAAAAATAATATAAAACCTGATTAAAAAAAAAGGTAAATACAGAGTGACAAACTGTGAAGGCAGCTTAGTTAAACTCACTAAACCAAATGTAATTAATCATATCAAATTGTCAATGAAAACTACTCAACATAAAGAAGTATATTACATGTCCCTGCTACAACTCTTTAAACCATGGAGAAAAGAAGAAGAAATACTAGAAAACTATGACTCATATGAAGATGCTTTCAAAGCAAATGAAAGCACTATAACTGATGTGAACTTTACACAATACAAACAATGTTGCACAATGAACAGCAACACGTAGAAGAACTCCAGGCCCAACTAGATAAAGACACTCCTGACAGTAGTCAACCTTCTGTAACAGGAAGCCAAGAACCACTGGGAGAACCACTAATAATAAATGAGGCCGAATTAGCTATGATAGAAGTAGAAAACACCATGTGTTAGTATGAAGATAAAGAAGACTTAACTATACTACAATCAAAACTAAACAATGAGCAACGTAGCATTTTTCAAGAAGTAACAAAACAAATTGCACATGGTGTACAACATGAAAATAAAGAATGTTCCTGCCATAATTATTAACCTATACTACTGTATGTCAGTGGTGAAGCTGGTTCTGGCAAAACATTCCTAATCAAAATCATCAGTAAATTCCTTCAACAATTGACAAACAACAAACTGTCAGCTGTTGTCACTGCCCCCACAGGTTTAGCTGCCTACAACATAGGTGTTGTCACTTTACACCGATTACTACTATTGCCAGTAGAACACCAGAACAAATTAGAATATTACAAACTTTCTGCAGAAGCTGCAATGGAACTACGCAGAGTATTGAAACAAATGAAAATGCTACTAATAGGTGAAGTGAGCATGGTCTCCAACCTAATGATGGCTTTGATTCACCTCAGATTACAAGAAGTACTGAAAACAAACTATGAAGAGCTCTTTGCAGGAAAACACATTATTGTTTTCGGAGATCTTCTTCAATTGACACCAGTAAAGGTGAGCCTATTTTTAAAACATTAGGACACAAACTCTGCCGTAAAACTGTTGGCAGCATTGGAAATGTCAACCTTTGCCAACATTTCCAATACAGAGAATCAACAGAAAACATGCAGCAATCTGCAGATCTAACTTATGCCAACATCTTAAAAAGTATCAGAGTTGGTATACTCTCTAAAGTAGCAGAAACAATATTGAAAACCCGGCAAATTAATGCACTTTATGGTGATAATGCATGTGCTACAGATGTTATGGAACAATTAGCCCACAAAAATGTCAATTGTATGGCCTTAATGCCAACTCTTGCAAGCTGTTTCAAATTCAATTAAATAATGTTAAGTAAAGAAATGCAAACAATAATGGAAATTAGCGCCACAGACAAACTAGATGTACATGGTATGACACTACCCATGTGTGACCAAGCCACAACAAGACTAAATAGTTTAGAAAAATCAATCTCACACACAGCAGAAAAGATATTAAAAGTATCCTTAAATTGCAGAGTAATGCTTAAACGTAACCTTGACGTGGACCAAGGACTAGTTAATGGAGCACTGGGTACAAGTTGTTGGCTTTCAAACATACCCACGTGACAACAAAATTCAGTTTGTCAATATACTCTTTGACAAACTTTCAGAAGTTAAAAGGATAGGATGCTCAAAAGCTCGATTCCTTCTCTTCAAAGACATGTATGTACGCAGAGAACAATTTTCTCCAACTCTTGCATACGCAGTCACGATTCATAAATCACAAGGTCTTACCCTAGACAAAGCAATGATAGATATTGGTAACACAGTCTTTAAAGAAGGCATGAGCAACGTAGCACTATCACGCTTACGTACACTTGACGGCCTATTTCTAATCAACTTTGATGCAAGTAAAATAAACGCTGATATTCCTTGCAATTTAGAATACAATAGACTTTGCTCACTACACACTCACCATCTAAACACATATTCTGTTCCACAAAAAGAAAAACGTTATAAAAACAAAAATAAATCAAACAGAAAAGCAACAGGATGTCACTGCAAATCCTCCAAAGAGAGTAAAAGAAACTAATACTTCATCAAGTACCATAAGCAAAAAAGAATCAATTAGGGAAAGTAAACCAGGTACTTCTTCAAAGAAGGAAGACAAACTCCAAAAAAAGCAGTCAGATACAGAACTACCTGGTCCATTTAAACTCTCAAATATAGTTGGAGTAAGTTGCTACGCAAATGTAGCAATGACTATTCTATTTCAATTACCACCAATTGTTGACAATATTTACTTACACAGTACAGACCCATTGTGTATGCAAATGTTAGTACTTCACAGAAATGCAGCAAACAATCCTGACAACACGTATAGTGTTTATGGAATAAGACAACAATTGGACTACTGTGCTGGAATGGTGAAATTCACTATAAACTCACAGGAAGATCCACAAGAATTTCTAATGTACTTACTACAAGTACTGGAAAACAAAAACATACCTATAAATAAATCTTCCAGATTTCATACATGTGGAAACATACATGCACTCTCTGCAACAATGTGACACAAGAACAAATCCCCAATGAGCGCTTTGTGTATATATCAATACCTAATTGTGAATCCGTTCCATTTCAGCAACTTGTACAAAATGCAAACCACAGTAGATTATGTTCTACCTGCAAATCAGATAATCGCTCCACGTTAGTAATACAAACACATAGTAAATACTTAATACTAATGCTTCTACGTTACAATGCAGATGGTATCAAAAACAACCGCAAGCTGACTGGATTCACACATGGTCAAATATCACTTGGTAAGAAAACCTTCACAACAATAGGTATAATCTACCACGCAGGAGCCACAACCAATTCAGGGCACTACACTGCATATATAAAAAAGAAATGTGGATGGTTTGAATGTAATGATAGTACCATTACTCTAAAGCAGAGATTACCAGCAAATCTTACAAATGCTTATTTAATGTTCTTAAAACCAAAATTTGATAACTAAACTGTACTTAAACCTCAAGTAAACTTGTAGTAAAAAATATAAACTGTTAGAATATTCCAAAAGCTATCGAACTGCCCAAAGATGCTACAACAATTAATCAGATAAATGAATACCACTAAATTAGAGCAAAAAATAGACCGTTAGAATACGCCAATTGGTATCTAACTGTCCCAAAATTTAACAATATCCAAACAGATAAATCAAAACCACTAAAATATATCAAAAAATAGAGAGTTAGAATACGCCTACTGGTATCTAACTGCTCCAAAATTTCATAATATCCAAACAAATAAATAATATGTTACTGCTCCAAAGAAAATGCAACAACCCAATGTATAAAGCATTAGCCAGAAACAACAAATGAACACTGAAAACAAACAAATAAACTGTAGCATAACAGAAAAAGGCTTTTTTTTTAATCCAACATGGATTTTTATTTTCTCCCACAGACCCAATGATTTTAGCAACGAACATTGAAACTGAGCAAATTGCACAGTACTCTGGTTTGAAATCTACTAAATATGAGGGTCCAAAAAAAAAAAAAAGTTGCTTATACAATGTAGTAAGTCGTTACAAAATAATAATAATAACATGCTATTTTCTTTTATCACAGAAATTAACAAGAAATACATGTACTCCAGTTACTAAACCAAACAGTAAGTATATTATACACTCTATGCCATGGCCACAACCATCGCAGCATATCACACCCATAATATCTTATAACTTTCTTCCTTATAAATTTGTTTTTGACCCAAAGTTATGAGCAACTATAAGTGTGATATGCTGCGGTGGTTGTGGCCAGGGCATACAGTTTTGGGTGCATGACCTGATGGTCATGCACCCAAAACTCTATGCCCTGGCCACAACCACCGCAGCATATCACACCCATAGAGTCAAACATTTCAACTGTAGCCTATGGAAACTTTTAATGTCTGCGGACATTACCAGTGTTCTTAGAACACTTTCAATTTGCGAGCGAACAATACGGACAGCATCTTCAGAACACCCCCTACGAACATTTCAGGACAACGCGACAGTTCTTAGAACACTTTCAACTTGCCATCGAGCAATACGGACAGCGTCCTCAGGACACCCCCTACGAACATTTCAGGACACCGCGAGAGTTCTTAGAACACTTTCAACTTGACAATGAACAATACGGACAGCGTCCTCAGGACACCCCTTACGAACATTTCAGGACAACACGTGTGTTCTTAGAACACACACCCATTTTGTTTATGTGCGAACATTTCAGGACAACGTGAGAGTTCTTAGAACACTTTCAACTTGACAATGAAAAATACGGACAGCGTCCTCAGAACACCCCCATTTTGTTTATTTGCGAACATTTCAGGACACCCCAACTGTTCTTAGAACACTTTCAACTTTCCATCGAATAATACGGACAGCGTCTTCAGGAAACCCCCTACGAACATTTCAGGACACCGCAAGAGTTCTTAGAACACTTTCAACTCAACAACGAACAATACGCACAGCGTCCTCAGGACACCCCCTACTAACATTTCAGGACAACGCGTGTGTTCTTAGAACACACCCCCATTTTGCTTATTTGCGCACATCAGGACACCGCAAGAGTTCTTAGAACACTTTCAACTTGCCATCGAACAATACGGACAGCGCCTTCAGGACACCCCCTACGAACATTTCAGGACAACACGTGAGTTCTTAGAACACACCCACATTTTGTTTATATACGAACATTTCAGGACACCAAGACAGTTCTTAGAACACTTTCAACTTGCCATCGAACAATACGGACAGCGTCTTCAGGACACCCCCTACGAACATTTCAGGACACCGCGAGAGTTCTTAGAAAACTTTGAACTCGACAACTAACAATATGGACAGCGTCATCAGAACACCCCAATTTTGTTTATTTGAGAACATTTCAGGACACCCCGAGTGTTCTTAGAACACATTCAACTTGCCACAGAACAATATGGACAGAGTCCCCAGAACACCCCCATTTTATTTATTTGCGAACATTTCAGGGCACCGCGAGTGTTCTTTGAACAGTTCAGCTTGCTTGCGAACAAAACAGACACATATTGAGTCCTCAGAACACCCCCCATTCAGTTTATTTAGAACATTTCAGAACACCTGTGATGTCCGCAGACAAATCGAACACAAAAAGAACATCTACCACATAAAAAAGCAAAACATTTAACCTATCTCATACCGTCCCATCCTCCCCAAACACTTCTACACACCAACACACTCTACTAAATACACATTTTGAACAAACTTTCACCGCGCTGTCCGCGGACGTCCGCGAATCCAAGATGGCAGGCGCTACCGAAAATCTGACGCGCTTCACGCTTAACACCGTCCAATCAGCGAACACGCCATATGTCCGCGGACATCACGCAAGCCGATTGGCCAATCAGGACACTGTCCGCGGAGCGAACTGGTAAGTGTGTCTGCGGACCAAACACAGATATCACTCATTTTTTTTACCTACTTTTTGGTCATTTAAAAAAAAAAAACAACTGGACGGATTTTCACCAAATTTGCAAAAGCACGCTTTCGGGACCAAGCCGCTGCTCCTGGTCCAAATTTGGTGAAAATCCGTCCAGCGGTGTGGGCTGTAGGCGCGAGCAAAACATTTTTCGCATTCAGTCTATGGGAAAAAAAAGGTTTTGGGACCCACCCTATAACTTTGCCCCCCCTGGACGAATCCTCACCAAACTTTGCAAGAAAATTCCGAGTGGGCCATACACTGAGGATTCATCCAGGGGGAGCAAAGTTATAAGCCGCCCAAAAAGTGCTCTTCCTATGGAAACAGCAACTTAACCATAACTACCGTGGCCATGTAATATATATATATATATATATGTGTGTGTGTTTTGATAGAAACCTGAGGGTACACTCGCTCCTACTCCACTTGAATCCTCTGTGCAGGTGGCCAGGGAAAGACCATTGCTTTTGTATCCTGACCCTGGGGGTGGAGAAGCGAGGGAGGATCCACTGGGTGGAGGGTCCTTGCGTATTGGACTGGGGTATCCTTCGGCGAAACATGGTAACCCTCTTTCCCTGTTGATGACCAACATAACCCTCCCCTGACCTTTGTGGGCTATTATAAACCAGTTTCCCTAATGTTTCCACATCTGACACTTGACAGTACTGAGGTGAGCAAGAGGTGACTGAGAGTAGGCACACTGTGCATGTCACCACTTTAGTACTAAGACAAGGAATATGCCTTCAAAGTGTCATTTAGGTCAGACATGTCCTCTTAATCATAGTCAGGCAAACCAAATTGGAAGTCCACACCTGCAACCTATCAAAGGTTGCAGGTGTATAAAGGGAGACAACATGTGCTGCAGGGAGAGAAACAGGGAGGCCTGTGGGAAGGAGACCAGCAGGGGACCCGTTTTCAAAGGAGGCAGCCATGGTGTGGCCTGTGGAGGAGCCAAGACACCAACCAGAAACCCAGGAAGCCTATCAAGCTCAAAGCGAGTTGGGCCATTAGTTTTTTGCA
Source organism: Ambystoma mexicanum (assembly GCF_040938575.1). Taxonomy (NCBI): domain Eukaryota; kingdom Metazoa; phylum Chordata; class Amphibia; order Caudata; family Ambystomatidae; genus Ambystoma; species Ambystoma mexicanum. The sequence continues at coordinate 806,728,122 of NC_090924.1, read as the reverse complement.
GGAGCAAGAGCCTCCATGGGGAGACAGTATCAGCTCAAGCTGCAGGTGCGCAGGCGAGGACAGGATGCTGTCCCCATCCAGAGAGAGGTAGTGGAGCAACCAGCAAGGCCAAGACAAACCGGAATTACGAGCAGGCTCGTAGCAGCTGGCCAGCCCACCTGCGAGGCTGGAATAAAGCAGCAGGAGCCACTGGGGAACAACGTTGAAGTTCGGTGAGTGTCAGGAGAGGCACTCAGCAGCCGGGGGCGTTCCTAGTGAAGAGGTAATGATTTACCGAACTGAAGGAAAAACTTGAAATGAAACGTGCTACAGGCATATTGAATACCAAACCAAATGGTAACTTGAAATTAAGCATATTGAACATTTGTTAAACACTAACTGAAACAATTAAGCACATTACATATTTGGTGAATACGGAGTAGAATGAAATCTCGCAATTAAGCCTGTTGAATATTCAATAAAATGAAGCTTTATGGGCAAAGCACATATAAGAAAATGCACTAGCGTGAGTAATACCACCACAAAGTGAAGTTTACAAACAAATGCAGTGTGGCAATGCCAAAGACTGGCAAGTGTTGTGTGACATACTCTGCCAGAGCCAGGAGGCTACCAAGAAGGGTTCAACGTCCTTTCATCGCAGGATCTTTTTTCGCCGTGATTTCTTTGCCCAAAAAAACTCATTACATTTTTTTGGCGGGGGGTTTGGAAAAATATATATATTGGGTGTGGGTGTTCGGGGATATATAAAAAAAATGGGCTGGGGGGTTGGGGGGGCCCCCCACAAAAAAAATGTGATGAGTTTTTTCATTAAAAAATCTGCTGTATAAAAGCCCGCTAAATAACATCCTGCGATGAAATGACATGGAACCCTGTGAAGAAGCCAGAGAAGTGTAAATATTATCCATAATACCAAGTGGCCAACAAAGAGAGGGATCCTGGTTGTGCAACCTGTGGTGGTTAGACGGTGTGGTATGACAACTGCGCCTAGACCAGCGATCCCTGAACTGTAAGAACCAAAAGACATTGTGGAGTAAACCAAGAAGGGGCATTGCCAGTGAATGGATGAGGCAATCCCGGAATAGGGTAAAGCTGACCTTGAGTTGTGTCAAATATTTTGTTTGAAAGACTGACATAAGTATAACTGGCAGAGCTGAAGTCTTGGGGAAGAGAGCCCAATCTGATGCCTTCACAGTTGGTATTTGTATGATGTATTACATATAGAAGCTTTCATGAATTGTGGTATATAGTGATGCGCCATTTGGCCAACATTTAACCTATGGGCTTTTGAATATTGTGTAAGTAAATTTTTTGAGGGTGTACCCTGTTTGGTTTAAGTTTTCATCCAGTCTCTCTATTGTGTGCCGGAGGATACAACAACTGTACCTTTGCAGTAATTTTGGTTTTGGCAAATTGATTTAATTCCCTCACAAGCCACTTTACTTTAGCACAGTCTCTGGTTTATAAGTGACTGTAGCTGTGCCACCTGGTTCATGAGTTAATTAAATTGATTGCTCTGTTTATTCCCAAAAAATGCAGTTATGATTATTAGAATGCATTTGTTTGCAGGCATGTGAAAAACAAATCCTTTGGGGACCACCTTCCTGATATCATCAGGAATTAACCTTCCAGTTTGTAAACATGCTTGTCTAGCAGGTGTGGCAACCAAAAAGGGGTTTTCACTTTGTAAGTTAACAAATCCTCTGTAACTAAATGTCATTTTAACAGACTCTTTATAGATACATACAATAGAGTCTCTTATCTTATACTATGTTAATACTAAAGTAATGGGCATCAAAAAAAGTTGTATGGTATGAGTGTTTCCTTTATCCAAAATAGCTTTTAAAAGGAAAACAACATGAGAAGGTTCTCCCCAGCTTTCCCATGTGCACATGTGAATTACATGAAATATTTGTGTCTGCAAGGTTACCAATGCACCTTTCAGCTACTGGAGGTCTGTATATAATTTGTATCTGAAGTATAAATGTATCAAGAGAGTGCTGGTGCACGGCTAACAAGATGTCCGCCGCCTGAGAAGCTCTGGCGATGGCGATATAATCCTTTTAAAAATCCTCCGCTCTGAGGTCTTGTTCACCCCCTGGAGCCAAACCATATGCTTGTGAACGCAGAGGGCATTATTTGAACCAAGCAACAGCCCGGAACGAGAACCCTGCAGGTGGTGTGAGGTGACTCCTTGTGACTCCCCTGGCCTGACCCCGGGGAAGCTGACTGAGAGGGAGGACAGCTACACAGAGACTGGCGGGGATCCGGAGAGCCGCAGTGACTAGCAGCCGAGGGCATCGAAGAATTTTGACTGCTGTCCGGGTGGAATCATTGAAGTATGGTGGCTGAGCCCGTGGGCATGGAACGGGTGCCGCACGGTTGACCGCCCCTCCCCCAGATCAGGGTGCCCGTGCTGCGCAGGAGCACTGAGGCGGGACCGTTGCGGGACGTATACCGGCGGGAAGCCTGTCAGTCAGCATGGCGAATGACAGCTCCTGTATTTAAGGTGAGCCCTCCATAGTCATCACACACATAAATATGAAGCGGGATAAAACATTGATCCCCCCGTGGTGATCTGGGTCCCTGCCCTTCGCAATAACAGAATACTACTACTGGTGAACTCTTCTCCTGCCTCTAACCTGAACATAGAGGGACTCACCAAAGGGAATAGGCACCTACCGCCTGTAATCCTAAATGGATGGCACTGCAGGCAACACCCTGAGTATGCTGATACCATGCAACGCAACCTTGGCTTATAGTAGGCCATGGGGCTGAGGCGAGACCTACACACAGCCTACCTAACACAGCAGCTAAAATACCAGTTGGGGGTCGGGTTCAGAACCCTGTACGCTTGGATCCCCTTGGGTAGGGAGGACCAGAGCCACCACCTGGTGGTAGGGACGAGCTGCGTTGCCCCTGATCCCCACAGAAACAGCTACAATAACACACGGCCCGGCTTCAAACAAGCGCCGCAATCCAGAGTGCCCCAGTTATGATGACAACTTAGCATACGATTGGAAGAGCCAGTGTGTGTACACTGGCTGCCCCCAGGCACCAACGCACGGCAGGACACACGTGACAAGGACAGATGGGAACAGGCAGCAAGAGCACCACAGGAGCCTGGGAATGATGGTGTGAGACCTCAGCCCTATAGACATTGAGTGGGGAATCCTGGTTGTACATCTACACAGAAACATCCTGTACATCACTATAAGTACCCACTTTTAGGTGTGCCCTAGCAGAGCACGGGTCACACCGCTACACCTATGTGGATTGTGCTGAACAGCAGAAACAAAAAACACAATTGATCTCTCAAAAACTGTAGGTCATGATAGGGCAAACTAGTTGGACCTTTCATGTGAACTGAAGCCTCATAGTGACCATGCCAGAGCTTTGTTCTGATCCTGCCGGGAAAATTGCCAGGGATTAATTGAGGGGAACAGGAGAGCAGTGATAAGGGGTGCAACACAGGAGACAGCACCCACCAGGGGATAGTGAGCAAACAAGCTGCAGCTGCCCCAAAGATCCCCCACCTCACTACGACGGCTGCTAACTATCAGGATAACAATATGGGCTGCATCAGAAACGCCATTGTAGCCAAGATCTCGTCAGGCCCCAGCAAGACCAGGAGGTGACACACACACAGCCCAGGAGCAGGGGCGAGCCAGGTACAGATCCTAATGATCCTGCACAACCATAAACCGGGCAAATACTGATAACTGCAGCTGGGGTAATATAGCGAAGAGTTAAGTGCCACCTCGAAATATATCAAGAGGCTGACCTACCCTTAAAACCCGCACAACCAGAGATTTGCACAATAAACCATGTGGAAGAAGCAATTTGGTGACAACAGTAGTATGGGCAATCCCAAAAAGCAGGCAGAAATGGAACAATTTGCATGTGCGACCACAGTCGACTTCATCTCTCGAACAGAGTCAAACTGCGTCTCAAATAAATGTGGTAGCCCTGAATCAGACGTTATTGGCCCTGAAGAGCAGCACAGATGATCTAGGGGCAAATATCGACGCTCTCACGTGTAAGGGCAACATCGCAGCCATACAAATTGATAAACTGCATGGTCGCATGACAGAAGCCGAACAAAGGATAGGAGACGGAGAAGATAAAGTTGCCACTCTGAAACGAGAAGTGGCTGAATTACAGCAATCTGTAAAGAAAGTGATGCTAAGAATGATAATCTGGAGGGACGCTCAAGGCAAAACAATATTCACATCCTGGGGGTACCAGAGTCAACCTCAATTGATAATATGGAGAAGTTAGTGGAGAAACTACTGGTAGCGATCCTATGTGACCGTCCACTCATGAAAATGTATATGGTGGAACGAGCACGCTGATCGCTTGTTGCAAATCCCCCCATCCCACGGCACCCAGAACGCCTGAATATTGCAAGAATCTTCAGCTGTAGAGACGGGGACACTCTACTTCGCAAGGCCAGAGATGAAAGGGAGCTGTGATTGGAGTCCTCCATGATCCAGCTCTTTCCAGACTTTTGCCCGTCGGTCCAGGAACAGCGCAAGACCTTCCAAGCAGTTAAGAGTAGCCTAAGCAAAAAAGAAGTACAATATGCAATGATGTACCTGGCCAAACTTAGAATACAACACAACGGCTCGATGACTTTCTTCACCTCACCGGAAGCAGGAGAACGCTTCACTATGAATCTGTCTGACCCGGGGAGATCACCACGACACTCGCCCTGATGCCCCTCATATATCATAAAGTGGTGGGCGACACACGTTACACGGTCCCCCGCTGGCTTTCTTTACTGCTACAGGGGAATGGCTGAGACCAAGGAGCAGTACATAGCATCCGTGGCTCCTAGGAGCAGATTGGCTGCCCTATTGCTCCATTACCCGCAGACACTGTGTAACTGTTGAGTAAAGTTAATGTGGGAAGTTCAGGATTGGGGGGGATTGGGGGGGGTATGGGAGCCGGTAGTGTTTCTGTCGTGGGATGGAAAAGGTGGGTTCAGGGGCCTGATACTGGGGTAACGCACGTAAAAATATAACAAGAGGCTGACCTACCCTTAAACACCCACACAGCCAGAGAATTGCACAATGAACCATGTGGAATAAGCAACTTGGTGACAACAGCACCATGGTCAATCCCAAAAAGCAGGTAAAAATGTAACATTTCACGCATGCCGACAACAGTCGACTTCATCCCTCGAAACAGAGTCAAACTGTGTCTCAAATAGATGTGGCAGCCCTGAACCAGACCTTATTGGCCCTGAAGAGCAGTACAGATATTCGAGGGACAAATATCGACGCTCTCAAGTGTAAGGTCGACATCTCATGCATACAAATTGATAAACTATGTGGTCGCATGACAGAAGCCGAACAAAGGATAGGAGACAGAGAAGATAAAGTGGCCACCCTGCAATGAGAAGTGGCTGAATTACAGCAATCCATAAAGAAAGTGATGGCTAAGAATGACGATCTGGAGGGGCACTCGAGGCAAAACAATATTCGCATCCTGGGGGTATCAGAGTCAAGCTCAATTGTCAATATGGAGAAGTTAGTGAAGAAACTACTGGTAGAGATCCTAGGTGACCGTCCACTCATGAACATGTATATGGTTGAACGAGCACACTGATCGCTTTCTGCAAACCCCCCCATCCCCTGGTGCCCCAGAATGTGTGATTATTGTGAGAATCTTGCACTATAGAGACAGGGACACTCTACTTTGCACAGCCAGAGATGAAAGGGAACTAAGATGGGAGTCCTCCATGAGCCGTCTCTTTCCAGACATTTGCCCGTCGGTCCAGGAACAGCGCAAGACCTTCCAAGCAGTTGAGAGTATCCTACACAAAAAAGAAGTACAATATGCGATGATGTACCTTGCAAAACTTAGAATACAACACAACGGCTTGATGACTTTCTTCACCTCACCGGAAGCAGCAGAACGCTTCACTATGAATCTCCCTGACCCCAGAAGATTGCCACGACACTCGCCTTGATTGCCCTCACATATCATACAGTGGGGGCGACAAACGTTACGTGATACCCTGCTGGCTTTCTTTACTGCTACAGGGGAATGGCTGAGACCAATGAGCAGTACGTAGCGACCGTGGCCCCTAGGAGTGAATTGGCTGCCCTTAGCGCTCCGTTACCCGCAGACACTGTGTAACTGTTGAGTAAAGTTAATGTGGGAAGTTGAGGATTGGGGGGTAAGGGAGCCGGTAGGTTTTTGTTTCTGTCGTGGGAAGAGAAGGGTGGGTTCAGGGGCTCGATACTGGGGTACCGCACCTTTGCCAATTGGCATGGGTATTAAGGCAGTTGGCTCGATGGTTTACACACGGAATAGACTTGGAATGTTCGGGATGGGAAATGGTTTCATAATATCAGTATTCCACAACATGAAATGGCCTAATAAAAATTGTATTGAGGGGAACCCTGCCACATTACCTATCATATGAGTACAACTTCTTCAGCAGAGCAATCAGATAACTCACTGTCAATAATGACATGGAACGTACGAGGGTTCACTAATCACAAGAAAACCTGTCTAACAGCAAACTACAGTAAAAATCACAAAGTAAATATACTATGCCTACAGGAGACACATCTAGCTTGGGGGGCTCCTCTCTCCAAACTAGCAGGATGGGGCATTCATAGGTATGGCTCTTCTTACACCACACACTCCAGAGGAGTAGTGATCTATATACACTGCTCCCTACAATATAAACTACAAAAACAGATTAGCGAAGAGGATTGGTGGTACATTGTGTTAGCAGGGGAAATGTATGGAACAAAACTCCCACTCATCAACATATATGCGCATAATACAGATTCCCAAGAATTCTTCCATCAATGCGCTAAACATATTCATAGGTGTCCGGAATATGACATCATCTGGGCAGTCGACTTTAATATGGCCCTTAAACTGGAACTAGACAGATCCACTACAGCACAGCAGCCCCCCCCCACGCTGCCCAAGCATGGTCTGCCATTGCATGGTGAGGTACACACCCGTTGAAAAGACAGTACACTTTCTTTTCCGACGTACATGGGAACTCGTCCAGGATAGATTACGTTATGACCACCTCTCCCATGGCCAGAGGCTTATCAGAAGCTACAAAAATTCCCTGGACCCTGTCCGTCCATTCACCAGTACTAGTCCGCATAACCAGCGTGAAGGTTCCCCTGGGGCAACTTCGGTGGCGGTTTAGGGCCACGGCCCTGGAGGATGTGGCTTTTTGCATGGAGATTGGCCAGGACATATAAACCTATTTCTGGGTCAACGTGGGGTCAGTGCCTGATCCTCAGGTGTTCTGGGAGACATTTAAAGTATATGTAAGGGGGTGCTGTATGTCAAAAGAAGGAGGCGTCCCAAAAGCTCTGCATAGATCCATACAGGCGCTGGAGGGAACCATTAAAGACACAGAGAATAAGCAAGGGGCCACAGACACGCCCAAAATATGTAAAACCTTGAGAGTACATAGAGAAGAGTTACATCAATTAGCAACCAGACAGGAGAGGTTTCTAGATGATCCATTCACGGCGACAAGGTATGGAGAGGGTGACCGCCCTGGTAAAAACGTTAGCATGGGCCATTAAACGGGAGCGCCAAACTACACCCCTCATGGAGGTCCAATACCACGATAGACACCTAATCACAGACTCTGGGGGGATTAACCATACCTTCCGAGAATACGATGACCAATTATGCACATTGCGCCCTAGTACAGAACATGATGTGAGGATACAATATCTAGATGAGATCACCCTGGGGTCATTAAACCAGGAACAAGGAGGAGCCCTAAATACTCCCATATCAGAAGAGGAAATCCCTTCCTAATGATAAAACCCCTGGTCTTGATGGCATAACAGTAGAATTCTATAACACCCATTTAGACCACCTTTTCCCTAGCCTCCATGACATGTATGAAAACCCAGTGTCAACAGGTATCCTCCCGGACACCGCTAGTGACAGTACTCCTTAAACCTGAAAAGGACCCCCGGTATTGCTCCTCATACAGGCCGCTATCATTAATTAATACCAACAACAAAATACTTGGCAAAATACTATATGATCGTATTCTCCCACACATGCCAGCACTAATTTTACCAGATCAAGCAGGATTCATCCCAGGCCGGTCAACCCAAAATAATGTGAGGCGCCTGTTCACATTCATGCACAATGTGGCTATGGCAATCATGGCCCTTGATGCAGAGAAGGCCTTCAACTCTGTTGAGTAGCCTTTTCTCTTCGAGGTTTTCCGCCGCTCTGGATTTGGTCCACATTCCTCTGCTGGATTTGACTGCTGTACACCGCCCCAAGGGAGGTGGTGTGCACAAATGGGTTGGCTTCAGACTTTATGTATCCATCGTGAAGCACACACCAGGGGTGCTCCCTCTCCCCTATTCTATTTGTCCTTGCAATGGAACCCCTGGCCTGCCATCTCCGCAAACTACACCCACACAGGGGTATATGCATACACTCACACTATATGCGGATGATATACTGCTCTACATCAAACACCCTGGGGTGAACCTTCCCCCGTTGACGAGGGAGGTCACCAGATTGAGGGAATTCTCGGGGTTGAGAATCAACTGGACTACATCCGAAGTACGACCACTGACTTGGGGGTGCAATAGGCTGATATAAGGGGCGATTTCCACTGGTACCCCCAGGGTATACGCTATATGGGCACCATGGTGCCTCTGAAGGTTAGAGACCTATACAAGGAGAACTATGTACAATCATGGATCCTCCTGCCTATATCACAGGTGGCCCACGTAGTTCTAACTATAATGGTCATTCTACCTAAATTACTTTATATTTTCACCCGTGTAAAGCCCCGTTAAGTCCCGCTTTGCCGTGGACTTCTCTCCAGCGCTTTCCCGAGGATTGTGATTTTGTTTGCTGCATCTACTACAAGACCCAGCAGGCTTCACTGCACTAAGGGCTGGGAGGAGCTATATAAGCTCAGGGGCGCGCGCACCGCGCGCGCGCACCCGTGTAAAGCCCCGTTAAGTCCCGCTTTGCCGTGGACTTCTCTCCAGCGCTTTCCCGAGGATTGTGATTTTGTTTGCTGCATCTACTACAAGACCCAGCAGGTGAAAGAGTGAACTGTGTGAAGAAATACTAACTGCAAAACAGACTGCAAAACAGACTATAATACACTTCTCTTTTATTTAGGCTTCACTGCACTAAGGGCTGGGAGGAGCTATATAAGATCAGGGGCGCGCGCACCGCGCGCGCGCACCCGTGTAAAGCCCCGTTAAGTCCCGCTTTGCCGTGGACTTCTCTCCAGCGCTTTCCCGAGGATTGTGATTTTGTTTGCTGCATCTACTACAAGACCCAGCAGGTGAAAGAGTGAACTGTGTGAAGAAATACTAACTGCAAAACAGACTGCAAAACAGACTATAATACACTTCTCTTTTATTTAGGCTTCACTGCACTAAGGGCTGGGAGGAGCTATATAAGCTCAGGGGCGCGCGCACCGGGCGCGCGCACCCGTGTAAAGCCCTGTTAAGTCCCGTTTTGCCGCTTCGCCGCGGCAACGCGGCTAGTGCCGTTCATTTAAGTTGTTATTTTGTCTTGCGGTTAGACAGCTAGACAATAAGAAGGCGCATTGTAACAAAGTGCTATAAAAACCTTGTGGTGTCGAAATAGAGGCACTACTGTGTAAACATGTATACACTTCGCACTGGCATGCCATGTACGGAACGAGTGCGTGCCCTACTGGAGTCCACTTCAAGAGACAGTCCAGCGTCTTCTTCAAAAACGGTATGACCCTCTGTTAAAAGTGCTCCGTGGGACAAGCGAATAAAGAAGAGAAGACCACGACTTGATTCCGTCATGGGTGATTTGAGAAACCTTGGGTTTAATATCTCTCGGACTCCACGCCAGGTGGCTAGAATGCCTGAACTCAATAATCTAAGTGTATCAAATATAGAGGCGCAGCCCCTCTGTATTGAATTGGAGGTGGGCCCTGCCCAGCAATCTGCCGTGAATCCACAGCTGGTACAGGTTACAAATGGTGGTAATGAGGTGGAGGAACAGTTATGTAATATCTCACTGTCTGATTCGATGATGCTGCAGAATGCTCGATCAGGGGTTGCTAGTTTAGCTCCCCTCCCTAAAGAAAGCCAGGATGCTGATTTGTTAAAGATGTTGCAATTATAGAGCTAGAGTCATCGGACTCTTGCTTTGTGGCCAAGGAAGACGAATCCGATCTTTCTAAATCCCCAGCGCTATTTAATACTGGAGATATTTCCGAATCTGAAAGTTCGATTTCATTCATTCCGCTGACCCCTAGGAGACTAATCAGAAACAGCTCGGTTAAAAGTCAGGACCCTGTGTCAAAAAAAGAAGCTCCCGTAACATTGGAAATTATGAACATGGCATTGATGTCCCTGGCCAGATTATTTGAAACTTTAGATTAAAAAATTAATGTGATACAAGATAATGTTAATAATTTCAAAAGATCACAGAAGGCATTCGGTCTGTCCTTGGCCCGGAAACAAGAATCTGACTCCGAACAGGCAGCTCTTTTCTCAAACCAATTGGGTATGTTGTTATTAACATGTAAAAAAACAGACGACCAACTAAACGGCAAATTGAGCTCAGTTACAGTTGGGGAAAACATACAGAGTGTTAATACTGTGGTGCCTTTTGTTGAGGGCATCATAAGAGAAGTAACAGCTGAGGAGACCATGAATGCATCTCTGGTGTTACAGTCAGGTCCAGGGATAAGAATAGCTAAATCTGTTGACGGTGTGAGGGGAGGAAATCTTGTGAAGATGACAGTAACGGTTCCCTCATCCGACCAGTTTGGGTCAAGTGAAGAGGAAGCAGGGGTTCCAATAGCTGATGATTCAAAAACAAGAGAAATACAGCAGTCAAAAGGGGCTTATACGATTTTTGCGAAAAAGTCTGAGGGCCTCTCTAATCAAGCGAAGACAAATGCAAAGAAGTCAAAAAATCAAAAGTCCAAAATAATGGCTTCGAGTGGGACTGCGAAACAATTCTTTAAATCTTTATCCAAACCAGATAGATGCTCAATGTTAGCTTCTAATGCGATTACAAAAAAATATCAGAACTTATCTCAAGAAAGACAAAGAAGGATGAATAAGGGTACGGACCCCCACCCTGTAGCTCCCCCTTATGCTCCCCTAGACGAGTTGGTGCATGTTGTGCAGGAGCTAGAGGGTGGAGCCAGAAAGGTATCGGCCCAGACTCAAGTGCCAACTGTACTAAAGAATAATCAAGTGAAAGTTGACCCAGTACCTAATGCAATAGTTAATACGGAGGATCTTAGAAAGGCTGTGGATGAGTATATGAGTCAATACCATCCTAAGCCGCTTTTGACTCATCCCCTGTCTCGGATTTCTATTCCATCAGTGGAAAAACCTGAGTTAGAGTGCGATGAGAATACTAATGCTGGGAGGGCCCTCCCTAGTCATGAAGCAAAGTCCTCTAAGAATGACTTACTAATAACCAAAGCAACTTCAGATGCTCAAGACAATTTGCAAAATAACATCTTATGCACAATTAAAGACTGTCTAGTTGCTCTGACTTCAGAACAAAAAATTGTTAAATCGTCCTTGAAGGCAATGAGGAGTGGCCATTCTGATGTGGTAAATTCATCTCATGAAGGAAGTACCTCTAAAAATGTTTCGTTTAAATCCCCATTGGAGGAGACAAATTGTTATATGAATAGAGAAACATCAAGCAAGCAGAGTTACCCTGATGTCAAGGCAACGCCCAAGAGTAAAAAGCCCACCCAGTTGTTTTCTTTATTTCTTAGCTGTCGTGGGGGTTCCTTTCCAACATACACAATGAACAGAGGAAGTATTATGCAAATATTTTCAGACATCCCAAATTTGGAGGATATCCCCTCACGGGATGTGGCACAAGTTGAGTTCCCTGATGATAATGATCCAACGGTGTCCTGCATGTGGTTAAGCTCTCGTATTATTTATAATATCATCTGGTCTGCTAGATCTGAACTGTTTGATTTGGGCTTCAACTTAATTCCAACCACAAAAGATTCCCTACCGGTGGAGGTTACCTTTAAACCTGCTAGTCCGGTAACTGATGGTGAGCATACCTCAGGTAGGGGATGTAGTTGTGGGAAAGCGTAACTAGGAACCGATCATTCCGATGCCCGAGGTCAGAAAATGGTAGTCATGAGCTGGAATACTAGGGGACATAAACACCTGTTAAATGACGCTAAGTGTGATGTGAAAGAGTGTGATCTAGTTCTTATGCAAGAAACTTGGCTAACCGTCCCCCTATCATGGGACAATCATTATGTCCATTTAGTACCAGCAATTAAGGGACAAAAAGGTAGACCCATGTCTGGTTTGGCAATCATTTCCAATATGTCTACGATAAGTATTATCTCTGAGAGGCCCAATCCAAACTCTTATTTGCAATGCTCAGTAATAATGTTCCAAAAACTGAAATTCTTAGTTATAAATTTTTTTTTTTTATTTTTATTTTGCACTTATATAGCGCCTTATATACCATTGGTATGGTCTGAAGGCGCTGGTAGGTTGAACGCCCTTGGGAACCGAAGTTCAGATCAGTAGAGAGAGTAGGGAGAGTCAAAAGGTGCGTGTGAGCACCGGATATGTGTGCAGCTTGTGCGGTACACGTGTAATAGCTGCTTCTTATCGGTAGGTGTGGTGGTTGAGAGATCAGGAGAATGTGTTCGTTCTGGCAGGATTTATCCGGAACGGATGTGGCTGCGTTAGGCCTGAGGAAAACGCCTGGCTGGGGGTGTGGGACCAGCAGTGTTTACATAGAATGATGTGTAGTAAGCGGTCGATGTTCGTATGAGAACAGTTATACCGAATGGTGTCATAGTATCTCTGTGTTCTAGTTGAGTGGTGATGTAAGGAGAGAGTAAGCGTGGGGTGTGGTGTGATGGGTTATATGCTCTTTCAGTGTGCAACTTCTAAATGCAATTTTCCCAGAGAGGGAACTGGGCGAACTTCTAAGTACAATTTTCCATACAGAGTCTTGGTTTTAGGGAAAGAGCCAGGTTTTCAGAAGTTTGCGGAAAGCTGTTAGCTCCTCGGTTAGCCTGATGTGGGGTGGGAGAGAGCTCCACAGGGTTGGGGCTAGGGCTGAGAATGATGCTCCGCCTAACCTGACTGAGTTTGTCTTAGGAATTACTAGGAGGCCGGCTGTGCTTGATCTGAGGGTGCGAGTGGGGTGATAAGCTATTAGTTTTTCTTGAAGATATTGTGGGCCAGTTTTATGTACTGCTCGATGGGTGAGGCATAGGGTTTTGAATGCTACCCTACTGGCTACTGGAAGCCAGTGGAGTGTCTTGAGGGCTGGGGATACGTGGTCTCTTGGACCAAGCGCAAGTAGCACTTTGGCCGCCGCGTTTTGTGCTCTTTGAAGTTTGTTCATTTGGTGGGCATGGATTCCGAGGTATAGGGGGTTGCCGTAGTCCAGCCGTGAGATGACGATTGATAAATATATATTGGAACCCAATTGCAATTGCAACTTCTACTTTCCTCAATGATTTGAATGCATTGATGGAAGACACTATAACTATCCCAGATATTGCGCATGTAATATTAGCTGGGGATCTGAACATACATCTGTTGGCACCATCTAAGAAAAGAAATATGGATCGGGTCTCGCTGTGGAGGGCATTTATCAATACTTGGGATCTAGTTATGCTGAATGGAGCAGTGGAAACTGATGATCCTCCATCGTATACTTGGTCCTGTGGTGCTCAAAATGCTATAATTGACTACATGTATGTTGATAGAGGGCTGTTCGAGAAAATCTCTGAGTTTAGGGTAGTTCCTACCACTGCGAGTGATCATTGGATTCTGAGGGCTGAGTTTTTAATTCAAACTAAGGAAGAACTTCGCTCCAGCCGAAATCAATTAAGTGGTCTAATTATAAATCCTCAACGAAACAGACTTCATTGGTCAAGTGATGCACTGCAAACATTTGTGTGCAGTATAACAAATGACCACCAGCGACTGTTAAGAGGTATGCACGTTACTGATTATCATGATAAAATGCATCTTTTTGTCCCTGTTTCAACTCCAGATACTAAGAAGAGTAATCAGTCTCATACCCATGTATTTGATCTGGCCATTAGAGAGAGAAAGAGGCAACATCGAAAACAGAAAAGGCAGATTTATTATTTACCGGTACATTGTCGAGAGCTGGCCCTACGCAAATTGAAGACAAAATATAGAAATTGGATCCGAGGTTATAAGGCAGTTATGTTCCAACATGATGGAGAAAGGTGGTTACAGATGGCTAAAACTAAAAATACATCACAAATCTGTAAAATGATAAATAATGGAGTGGGTGCTCCCCAACTAACAGCTCAACTTAATGGTGTGTCGGAGAAAAGTTGGGTCACGTATTTCTCCAGCATTTATGATCTTCCATCCAATAATACTTCGAAGCTGGATTGGAAAGTAATTAATCCATCTTTTCAGATTAATTTTGATCGCGAAGATGTTTTGTTTTACATCAACAAAGCTAGTTCCTCAAGAGCTCCAGGGCCTGACGGCTTGTCAAATTATGTCTTAAAACAGAATCCGGAACTATGGGCGTCTATTCTTTACGCTGTCTTCCAAGCCCTGCAAATAAAACAGGCAGTTCCTCCATCGTGGTGTAAGGCCATTACAGTGCCAATTTATAAGAAGGGCGATCGAGCAAATCCTGCAAGTTATCGTCCGATTTCTCTTCTTGACGCCCCGGGCAAGATCTTCAGTAGAATTGTCTTAAGAGATCTCAACAATTGGGCGTCAGAAGAGAATCGGCGAGACCCATTTCAAACTGGTTTTGTGGTAGGTCTTGGCACTAGTATCAACATAACGACTCTTAATGCAATCAAAGAGCTGTATGCCATAAGAAACCAACCAATATACTTGGCGTATGTTGATTTTCGAGTAGCTTTTGACTCGGTAGATCGGAGCTTGCTATTCGAAAAACTGCTAAAATTTGGTTGTCCAACCTCACATGTGTATCTAATACATTTACTTCATTCAAACACCTCAATGAAAGTTAAATTGAACTTAGAAGGGCTTTTATCGGAAGAAATACCCACCAAACGCGGCCTGAAACAAGGCTGCATTTTAGCCTCTACATTGTTTAATTTGTTTATACTTGATTTGGGCAATGAATTCAGCAACGTTGTGAATGACGCTCCGAAACTTGGCAACCAGATCATTGCATGGCTATTGTATGCAGACGACTTAGTTCTCATTTCACAAACGCCGAGAGGCCTGCAAAACATGCTTGATAAACTGGATCAGTATGTTGCCAAGAATAATTTGACCCTAAACCTGGAGAAAACACAAGTGATGGAACTGGGGAGGCATGGATCTAGATTAAAGAAACAGTATTGTTGGTATTTGAACAATCAAAAGTTGAATGTAGTTAATGAATACAAATACTTAGGTGTCATATTTAGCAATTCTCCTATTAACATGCCTTAAAGAGACAGTATAAAGGGTAAACTGTCCACTTTAATATTGCAAGCGAGGATTTTACAATATAAGTATGGCAAGTTTTCATGCAAGCACATACTTATTTTTTACCAGCAGAAAGTAATTCCTATTGTTACCTATGGATCTGAAGCCTGGTCACCCCTGCAGGCCGGTTATTGGAACAAAATTGAGGCAAGGTTTTGGAAGAAAGTTTTGAATCTCCCAAACTCAAGCCCAACGGCATTGCTTCGTTTTGAGTTGGGAATCCTCTCGGTGAATATTCAAGCATCCTAGAAGAGATGTTGCTTATTTCGGAAATGTGTGTTGGGTCTAACTAGCAATAGTGTATTAAGAATTCTGGCAGATTATCTATTGCGATCGGAACATTTATTCCCTTCAAACTGGAGAGCGGCTGTTCTATCGGACCTAACAGAAGCAAACATCTCATTAGATCTTTTACTATCTAATCCCACCAAAGCCAAAACAAAACTGTATCAACTAGATTGGCACTTAACTCAACAGAACTGTGTAAAACTAAAAGACTTTGACAGAGCTCTGTTTGGGCATAAGAAATTCCGGCAAACTGCTGACTATTTATTAAAATGTCCCTCACACAAATTGAGAAATCAAATATTGAGGTTTCGCCTGAATTTATGGCCAACTAAACAAATCTTATTAAGGAGGGGTATTATTAAGATAGACTCCTCATTCTGTCGATTCTGCAATGATGGGAAAAGTAAAGAAACCTTGAAACATTTATTGATAGAATGTGTTGCACTCCAATTGCAGAGAAAAGACATTCTTGACAAATTAACAAGGTACCATTACACAAGTCGCTCTAATGATGAGCTATGGCATGAGCTGTTTGCGACCTCAAAGATAACAGTAAGAATAGCCACTATCCAATTTCTAAATAAGATACTGTGTCCAATATATCCAAGTAAGTAAGCTGTCTGGTTAAGGGAAGAAATTGGGTAGAACTTGGCTCTCTATATACATTGATAACCATTTGAATATGAAGTGCTTATATCTAATTTTAACATGTTATTATTGTCTGACTCATAGAATTAGACATGCTAACTGGAAGTGGTGTCATAGGAGGTTTTACTTATTTTTTCTTAATCATCAGTTAAGTATATGTACCTAATTTTACCTTATTTGTCAAAATTTGTTTTTTTATATCTGTTTTTTATTTGATTTATGTTTTGAAAGGTTGATTTAATCAGCCATCCAAAATAAAAAAAAATAAAAAAAAAAATTATATTTTCAACAATGTACCAATCTGGCCCCCTACATACTACTGGGCATGAGCAAAAAGTCTATGATTCGGTTAGGTTGGGCAGGACGGAAAGCTAGGATATCCTATGACACCCTCACACTACCATACGAAAAAGGCGGGCTGCAATATCCCAATCTATATCTATACTTCTTAGCAGCACAGGTACAGTGCATAGCGGGCTGAAAATCCCCCACCACTGACTCCCCTCACTCCCTTGTGGCTAAAGCAATTGTGAACACAAACAATCTACTGGGGATGATCTGGGAAGAAACCCCGAAACAACGTCCAACCCATAGCAGTGACATGTAGAGCCTGGGAGCAGATGGGCCAAGTCTTAGAGACTAAAACTTACTATCTCCCAGACCTCCCTGCATATAAAATCTGCGGGATCCCGCTCACACACGAGAGATCGTTTCAGATTCACTTCCAGAAATTAGGTGTCCAGACACTGGGCGACCTGGTGCAAGATGAGCAGTTTATAAAGTGGGAAGATTTACGCAGTAGGGGGAATGTGATGCAGTGACCATGCTTTTATACTTCAGGATCAGGGAAGTATTGAAAACTAGATGCCCCAGGTTCCCCCAGACCTCTACCCCAGACCTCTACCCCCCACCCAGTTCTACAATATGTGATTAATCCTCTATCCACTAGGACACTGGTATCATCAATTTATAGATTAACTAGGGGTGGGAGGGTGGAGAGGGGCAATCTGATAGAAATGTTTGAGAGAGAATGCTGGGAACAGTGCTGAGCGAGGAACACTGGAAAATTGTTTGCATACAGACACGTAACCTATCTTTGAACAGTCGATTCAGGCTAATACAGTACAAGTTCCTACCCCAGATCTACTCTTCCCTGATCAAACTGAGTAGATTCTTTCATGAATGATCCTCCTCATGTAGAAGGTACGACACAGACTCGGATTATTTTTATCATGTGGCTTGGACATGTCTACAAATCAGACCCTTCTGGCTGAAGATTGAGGAGGAAATTACTGTAATGCTACCGACAACACAGGGCTATACAGTAGAGCAGTGATTTCTAGCACTGAACAAAGAGGTGTGCTGCACTGAGAGGAAACTGTTGGGATGGCCACTGTAACGGCTAGGTACTTGATAGCTGGAACATGGGTGAAAAACAATGCACCCAAGTTTATGAGATGGCTGGAATTTATGAATACATGCAAGCAAAGGGAGACTCGTTATGCTCCAACACTTCCAGCTAGTAGCCGTCCGCTCGATTACTGGTCTCCATTTCGACAATATTACTCGGAATTACAACAAGATATACAAGCTACTGGGGTAACCCTGTAATGGATAAAACCCAAGTGGGGGGAAAGTGACTCACCTCAACAAAACCAAAGAAACATGAAGTACTTGCGAGACCTTTAGCAAATGGAAAAACCCTCGGGATAAACTATCAATCCACAAAGGGCAGATGCCAACATACCCTGAAGACGTTGGACTACAACCAAAAGTGATCGTGTAACCATAATGACACGATTAGATAGACACGTGTAATACCTCAGGAGATGTTCCAAAGAGCCAGAGATGGTAAGGGAGGGGGACTGTTATAGGGTGGATGATTATGATGGCTGTTGTTTAACTGTTAATGAAAAACAATAAAGAAAGTTTAAAAAATGTAGTATACATATATCTGATATATGAACAGCAGTGACCATAATACATACTCACATGGTCTGAAACATGCCTGGTAGAATCACTGACATTGCCTTTTTAGCAACCACCTTCAATTGTCACAGCAAAAATCACATAAATATATTGTGCTATCTTGAAACATTATTGTAGATATTTAATATTATTTATGCTAGTTTACCTTTTAGTATATAATATTTTATTTTCTCAGCTACCTTTTGCTGGAAATTATTTCTGATATGTGTCTACTACATTATCTGATTTTAGCCTCTTAGAATATAATGTTTAACATTCTCTGCTACTGTTTTACGAGAAATTCTTCTGCTTATCCCAGGATTATGGAGTTGCTGCACATTTTTGTTCTTTCTGTTAAACCCAGTCTAAGGGATTTCGAACACCATTTTCTCGCCCCTCACACTTTTTGCTTGAATTTGTATTCAATCCTCATTGTTCAAATATCCTTGTAATTGAGAGGACTTCATTATCACCTGCTGGGAAACCAGGTACATCAGGTAGAGCTGACAAGTCTGGATTCACTCAAATATCACAGTAACCTCACAAAGGGTATATTATTTTCCACAGTTTGAAAGTCTCCCCTCCCCGGTGTCTCTCTGTTGTGGACCTGGGCCTTCTCATTGTTATACAACAATTCTGGTACATCCTCCTAACAAGTGACTAACCCGTTTGGATCTTGGTATTTCACATTCCTCCTGTCTTGGCCCAAATGACCACCATGAACCTTCCTATTCTGTTGATATACTGTGTACTATTGTTTTTCACAAAGCCATGCAAGCCTTGACCAATGTTCCCCTTATCTCCTCATACTACCTAGTTTTGAAGTTCACCCATCCCTGCTTTCTCTTTGTCTACCACCTCCTCCTGTTGTTTACCAACCAGTACCTTACTTTCCTTTACCGTCTCTTCCTTGCTTACGTCTACCATTCTACCACCTCTTACTGATGTTCGTCAAGCTCCACATTGCTTTGCTTAATCACCTCCTACTTATGTTGTTAAACCTTCTATAACTTTGTATCTTCCATGATCTCCTTATGTCCACCAATCACCACCTTATTTTCATTTACATCATCCTCCTTAGCTACATCAACCTCTTCAGTCCCTTCTTTCACCTCTTCCTGTTGTTGCTCAACCGCCTCCTTAATTCTCCCTTCTCACCTCTCATCCTCAAGTTTTCCTTTGAAAACGTCCACCTTGATTTTTACTTCTACCACTTAATTCATGATTTTTCATCCACAAACTCCTCCCCAATGCCTCTGTCTTCCACCTTCTGTTGTTGCTAAACCTCCTTATCAGTTCTTCCTTCCACCGTCTGATGTCTACACACTTCCTTCTCAATTCCTCCTTTCACCTCCTCCCCATCTAACTTCAAAACTCCTTTCTCAACTTCGCCTTTTTACCAACCTCTCCTGTTTTCAAACCTCCTCTGTCTTCTCTCATTCTCTCAAGGCCTCGTATCCCCTCTAAAAATCTCCAAACTCTTGCCAGCAAAATGTTCTCTAAGCACCCTCACCATATGACTGAGAGTCTGGGTTTGCATAAGCCTTGCCCATAGCCTCTCTCAGTTATGAAGAATGGTAAATTAGTAAGGGATTGGGATTTGTTTAGGCCAGCAGGTTCACCTGGGTTCACTAATTGACTTGGATGGTAGACAAAGCATTTCAATTATGTATATTGCCAAGTGAGTGGCATGAACAAGCAATACACCAGGATGGTTTGTAACAAGTTTATTTTCAGCAAATATATTTCACCCTAATTTGTTCTTATACCTCCTTGAGGTTATACCACATGCTCATTCCTCCTCTTGCAGTGGATCTAACTCTTTCAAATGTGGGTTATGCCTCATGCGTGTTCCTCCTTCCCCCCACAGTCGGTCTAACTCCATAAAATCTGGATCTTTCCTTTACTCTCTACATTGGACTCAATTGGCTTTGTCAAATTTCTCTATTCAGGCTAGCACCGTACTGTCGCTGATCTTTTACAACCTCCTTCTGTTCTTCTCCTTTGACTTCCTTCTGATGTTTAAACAGCTTTTCATCTTGAATCCCCTGATTTAGCCTCTGGACTCTTGTGCAACCTTTGCAACTCTTTCCCTCTCCATTCTTACCTCTGGTATGACACACTCAGCTTGATACACCTTGAATGCTGTCATCTCTACAGACATCCTCATCTCCAACCCTCTCACTTATCCTCTCTCCTGGCCGGATCATGCTCTCCTGTCCTCTCACCAGGAACTGCTGGGTCTTCCGGCTAAGTCCCCGCTCACGTTGCCAGTCTCCTTCTCTGTCATTCGACTGAAGCCAGTGTCAGTTGCTGCTTTTGCCACCACCTTCATTCCTCCTCCAAGTCCTGCCACTAACTCTCACTCAGACACATCCCTTACTAACCTTCAGATCTCCATCTCCAACCTTCTTGACATCCTTACCCCTGTTATGAGGATCTGCATGAAGTCTCCCGCCAAGTGGAACACCTGGTATGATTCTGAAATGGCCTCTCTGAAACGCAAGTGCAGAGGTGCTGAGCACATGTGGCAGTCTTTGAGCACATCCTATGACAAACTGGCCTGTCGCCTGCTCCAAAAGCAATACAGATTTTCCACCTGCTCAAAGAAGAGGGCTTATATGCAAGCCCACATCTCTGGGGCGACTAACTGCATGGCTGTACTTTTCTAATTCTGCAAGGAACTCACCACACCTACAGCAGTCTGCATTTCTCCTCTGCCTTCCTGCGCACAGCACTGGCCTCTTGCTTTATTTCTAAAAGTCAGGACATACTGTCCTTACCCTCCTCTACACCACTTCCTTCACCCTCACCCTTCCGCAGGCCTCCCTTGACCCCCTCTACCTTCTCTCCTACTTCCCTCTTTCTCTCCCATATCACCTGATGAGGTTTCTAGACAAGTACACTCTATGAAAGGCTCATCCAAACAAGTGATCCCCTGCTCCTCCAGAACTATCAAGGACAACATTTTATCCCTTGCTCCAGCCTTGTCTGATTTCTGCAATCACTCTTTTACCATGGATCTTTCCCGCTACTCCTCAAGCACTCCCTTGTGCACCCTCTCCTCAAAAAGCTTTTTGCGGACCGTTCCTGTCCAGCTAACTACAGCCTATCTCCATTACCCCCTTCCTGGACAAACTCTTGGAGAAGCTGAGCTGGCAATCTCCCAGCTAATCCATCATATGGAATCTGTTGGATGTCTCCACAACCACCAGTTTGGATTCAGAGCTGCCAGAGGCATGGAAACTGCACTCCTGAAACCCTGTGAAGACTTGCTCTGTAATCTAGATTCCAATTCTCCTTCTGTTCTCATCCTTCCTGACCTTTCCTCTGCCTTTAATAGGGTCAATCAGTCCAACCTGATAAATCGGCTCAGTAATACCCTTGTCATCACAGACCTGGCCTGGACTGGGTGACTTCAAATCGACCTTCCCTGGTTCAAGTAGGTCCTTTTCTTTCCTCATATCACTCTCCACCTGTGGTGTCTTTCAAGGCTCTATCCTCTCGCCTTGGCTTTTCAACATCTACCTTGCACCCGTAGCCCATTTTATCACTGCCTTCTCTCCTAACTTCCAGTGTTATGTGGATGACACAAAGCTCTCCTTCAAGATTCCCTCCTCTGCCTCCTCTTCTTCTTCTCTCATTCCTGACTGTTTGTCTTCTATTCAGGAATGGTGCACTGTTAACAATCTCTGCCTTAATGCCAGCAAGACTGAAATCCTTCTCATTGGGACCCCAGTTCCCTTCTTCCCTCCTACACTCTCACCGCCCTTCATGGACCCCCTCTCCTCACCCTCCAAACACCTTGGTGTCATCTTCGCCTCCTCTCTCTCCTTCTCTGCTTACATCACTGAACTTCCTGAGAAGGCGCACTATCAGCTGCACCTCCTCAGATGTATTCTCCCTTTCCTTAACTTCTCCCAAAAATTCAATGTCTCCAGAGCTCCAGGACTACTGCAACAACCTCTTCCCCAATCTGCCTAATTCCTCCCTTTGCCCCCTTCAACTAATCCAGAAAAGCACTATGTAAGTGAGGAATGGTATCAAAAGTACTACAGACACAAGAGCTGCAAGTTCAAAACCGTTATTAAAGCATCTTGGTTCACACAGTTTCTAACACAAAATAAGTTCAAAGACAACTGTTTCATCCAAGTATTCCGTACTGGGATCATACCTAATAGTTTCATGATTCAAAGTTAATTTCTTATTTCTGGTTTCTTTCATTCAATTCTTGCCGCTTCACAAAAGACCTCAAACATTTTGCAGAGACTTTTGAGTGGGCAATCTCCTTTTCGCCAGATCACTCTGCTACTCTGTATCTTTCAGTTTAAAGTTCAATAATGCTTTACCCCCACAAGGGTCTCCCTCAGCCGGGCTTTCATCCCTCTGGATTTACAAAAATAATTGTCTCTGGACTTTAAGTCCCAGAATACAACCGTTGTTTTCGCTCCCACTTCACTAGCTCCACCCAAATGGCATCCAGACAGTTTTGGAAGATGGAGAGGGTCTTAATGGGATGTTTTCATGACATCAGGGTCTTTCCTGCTGTCCCTCAATGTCCTTGGCTTTTCTGTATCACCCAGGAGAGGAGCTCTTGTTTGGGCACTGCCAGGCAACCCCAGCTGTCCCTGATATTGCTCCCTAGAGTCAGAGGTCCCTTGCCATACTTCAGTCTCCCCTGTACTCACAGGCCCAGTCATTTGTCAATCCTCCTTACTCCAGACCTTCCAGAGTCTCTCCAGCTGCAGACCTTCTCTCCTGGCTTGTCTACTTCCTCCAGCATCCCCAGCTTGCTCAGAGTGTGCCTGTGTGCTCTACCTTTTATACTGGCTGGGAGGCTTAAAAGGCTTCAGGTGGGAATGACTGTAGATGGAGGGCGGGCCTTGCCTGACCTCATTATCGGGACATTGTCATAGAGTAGGTATGGTTGATATGTATACCATCCCTTGGGTAATCTTCATTACCCCTGTTTGACTCTTCTTCTTTCCAGTACTTGAAGGATAGAATGCATGAAAGTGCTGGGATAGAAATGGAATTAGTTTGGAATATCGCATGAAGGCTGGGGGGATGTCGGGTAGTAATGTGCAGGAAAGAAGGGGGACCACTTCTCACCTTTGGATGTCCCACAGTCACTCCCTGAGGAACCCTCACCCAGGTGATCCTCCCGCACGGGTCTGGATCCAAAGGCGATTATCGTGCCCTGGCTACCTAAGCAAGAGATCCCCGGGGTCTAGACAGTGAGACACCCTCAGGTTTCTCACAACTACAAGAATGATGTTTGGTCTCAAGCCAGGGACTGCATCTCTCCAGCCCTAAAATATGCCCACTGGCTCCCGGTTGCTGCAAGGATCAATTTCAAGACCCTCTACATCATCGACAAAGTTTTCTGGTGCCTGGAAAACTGCTACATCTAACTCTCCCTAAATACCTCCCTGTTAGAGCCCTTTGGTTTTCTACCTCCAACTCTATGCAGATCAGATGCTTTTCCAAGCAGAAAGGGGGGGGGGAGATCTCTTGCTTGCACAGATGCCTCTCTCTGGAATGGCCTCCCTGGCCCAATCAGACTTGAACTAGATCCCCATAAGTTCCAGAACTTGTCAAGACCCTGCTTTTCTGTTCCTCCTTTCCTCTCCCTCTCCCCTATTAATGCCCCCCTCTGCCTCTGGACTGGGTGCCTGGTTCCTTCAGATTCTTACAGGGCACCAGGCCCTCCTCGGCCAGTTTACCCCTGCACATGGGCTCCCCTGAGCACCCCCTCAACCAGCACTTGCACCAGCACTTGCCCTTCCGGGCTCCCTCCCCTTGCACTTGCCTAGCTGGGCCTGCACCCCTTATACCCCTTCCAGTCCCGTTCCCTGCACTTAGCACATGAACATTCTTCCCCTGCACTTTCTGCATTCCCCAGACTATATCCACCTGGCCTCCCCTGGCTCTCTTGTAACCCATGGGCCCTTCTGCCCAGACTGGCACTTCCCCCTCCCCTGTCCCCACACTTCTTGTTACTGCACTTGCATGATCCGAATGTCACAAGGCCAAGTAGGATCATTTTTGTTTTGGTTTTTGTCTTCATTGTTCCCCTCCCCTTCTTATCTTGTTGTGCCTTGAAACACATTGTGTATAGGTGCATTATAAATACCCAATACAAAAAATGTAAAAAACATACTCCCCTTGTCTTTACACCTTCTACTGATGTTCACACACCTCTGCCTTCTTTTCTATTACCACCACATCTTCATAATGCTACACCTTCTCCTATTCTCCTCCTTCCACCTCCAACCTCTTCTTTTGTCCTTTCACAGCCTCCATCCAACTCCAATAACTTGCACCAATTACCTGCTGCAACTGTCTCCAAACGCTCAGAATATCTGACTGTGAGTCTGGGCTTGCACAGCATTGTTAACCTTTACCCTGAGCTGGACTTTATGTGAGATTCTGCACTCGTGATGGCAAATCAGTGTGGGATTTGGATTGACTGCATTCCCATAGTTGACATGGGATCTCTAATTGTACAAGGAGGTAGAATACTGTTTACATTTCTTGTACATCATCTTGGATTTCATATGTGTCATTGACATTCTGCATGGACATGTGTGGTGTTTGGATTTTATTGAGGCCAGAGTTAAGAGTATAAAAAATGTGAGGAAGTGCAATGTCAGGTCGGTCAGATAGAACAGCAAGTAGAGCACTCGGGTTCACATCCGTGCAGAGCCTATTGTCCCAGGTCCAAATCCCAGCAGGGCCAAACTCAACCTTACATTCTTCCGCGGTCGATAAAAGAGCACCACACACCATGGGCAAAATAAAAGCAACGCTCAGATGCCCAAGGGTTCATAGCACTATATAAAAGCAAAATTATTATTATTAATGTAAGTGATGTACTTTCTCCTTCTTCTTTTATGGCTGAACCTCTTTTGGATTGAGATTTCTGGGTCCTGTCAAAACAGTATGCAGTCCTTCACAAACTCCCTAGAGTTCCTCAAACATGGGGTGGCAGCAGAAGCCTGTGAATGTTGGTACACACAAATCTGTGAAAGGCCCCTTATGTCTAATGCCTCTGCAGTGTGGGATAGTGGTCCTTAGCACAATATACTATGTTTTCTCCAGCCTGCTTAATAATAATAATAAATGCTCCATTTCCTTAATGTGACTGTGCTGTAATGGTGGTGTCTAAAAGAATGGCAGGAGGTGTTTGGTACTAGGGCATCAGTCTGCTGAAAAAGTTTTGACGGTGGGTTTCTCTTCAGTCAGAGTTCCACTGTGGGTTGGATTATGTGGTCAATGTTGTTATGACTTACTCTGTTGATGTCCCCTGTGACATGTCAGGGACTAAGTGAGGGCTATCAGGGATCATTGCCATATTAATCATTTGACAGATCTTCTACTAGATTAGTCAACATCCCAGGCCACCTTGGTGACCAGACTGGCTTTATCTATGATCAGGCAGATTAATTTGTCTCAATGGCTAGTCGACATTCGACATTTAATAGTCATTGCCAGGGTGTACGTTGGATGCTTAAGGAATTGTGGGATGATGCTCTACAGGGACTGGACTTTAAAATATTTTGGGGTAAGTGGTTTAAGATCTCCCACAACTCAGCTCCCAGAGCAAGAGGTACCATAACTATGTCAGCAGGCTGTGACCCTATGTGGGGCACATGAGAGATTTCTGCAAACTCCCAATGTTTGCATGACCCCACAAAAGAGGTAGCACAAGAATGTATGTAGGACTCTTGATTTTTGAGTGGCTTATGGTCAAGGACAATCATTCTTGTTCAACAAATGTTATGTTTAATAGGGGCTGTTTGTAGGACAGGATTGCAAAGGTGGTGTTGTAGGAAAGGGATTTGTGCTTAGTTGTAGGGTTACAGGCAGGCTGAGCAGAGGTGGGTTTCTCATTTATCTTTAGCCAGGGTGCCTCTTTGCTGTTTTTAATGAGGGCAGCACCACAATTACTGTTCCTTTGACTGTCCCAAGCCCTATGGAGAGGGCTAATTGGGGTTGACCAGTGGATCTGCACTATACCAAACTACCACACCCTAACTTTGAGAGGCATCCCACCCCTTTGGTTAACCCATCACATGTCACCATAATCAGATAGGTCACAAGGGAGTGTGTTTATCTAGCAGAAGTTGAAATTGACTTCACTTTATCATAAATGTTCATAAACATTTAATAAGACCAACAAATCAAGTCTACTTTCCAGTGGTTGTTGCATGGCAATGTATCATTCCGGCTATTTCTGTTTATTAGTGAAGAGCACACATGTGATGTTTTGTGGAATTTTATGATTTTCAGGAAATGAAATCTGGTGTCATGAGGGTATATGGACTGATATAACATTACGGACAGTTTTGTTTTAATAGCATCTATCAATTGGACATTGGGAATGGCCATTTAATACAGGATGACACGTTAGCATACTAATATACCAGGCGAATAGATCCCTCACCAATTGTCCGGTTTTTGTTGTGCAAAATACATTGGGAGTTTTAATGTGGATGTTATTTACTTAACAGATATAGGCATTCCTTAATCTGTAAAACTTAAATGAACAGCATCAGAATGATCTGGCCTAAGCCAGGCTCTCAAAGCCATAGGATGTGTTAGGGAGGGAGGAGCCATCATTCTGCTTTCCAAAATTACCTACAAAGGTGGATTCAATGTTTTTGATAAATAACATACTTTTGTTCTTATTTCAAAGTAAAAGATTTACAGTAGAGCTTAAAATCATGACATTACACACCACCTTGGGATATTTAATTTAATTGCCCTCATTACAACCCCAGCGCTAAACCATGGCGCTATTAGCACCATTGTTGGTGCCAGTGTTGTAACAAGTCCGCCATGGTGGAATGGGGAAATACCGCCCCATTCCAAGGTTGGCGGGGCAGTATTTCCCCATTTCACCATGGCCCTTCCCCATTCCCATTTTCGCCCCATAGGGCTCAATGGCACTGGAGAAGGTGCTAAGTACAGTACCGCAAATTGTGGT
This sequence comes from Ambystoma mexicanum, assembly GCF_040938575.1. Classification (NCBI taxonomy): domain Eukaryota; kingdom Metazoa; phylum Chordata; class Amphibia; order Caudata; family Ambystomatidae; genus Ambystoma; species Ambystoma mexicanum. Next base: position 806,700,735 of record NC_090924.1, on the reverse strand, counting down.
ACCGTAATTAGCACTGAGGTCCCTTTGCGGCACCCTACTTTAACGGCTGGTAAAACCAGTCATTAAGGTTGGGTCCCGCAAAGGGACCTCGTAATCAGGCGTTAAGGGTTTAATGGCGCCGACACCTTTTACGGCGCCGTTAAACTCTTAAGGCCAGGGACATAATGACCCCCAATCAGTGCCAATGGTAGATTTCCTTTTGCCGCATAGAATCATGGCCAGAATGGACTCCACTTGATCATGTATCCATAAGACCATTGAGGATAAGATTAGATTAATATTAAGATAGGGCAAACCAGTCTACCTTAACGTATTTTTAAAGATTTCCAAGAGATCCCACTAGGAGAGGTATAAGAGAAATCCCAACCTAGTTTGTTCAGTTAATCTGGGGAGGATAAAGTATGAATTGCATTTGATTATATTTGAGACAGTGACTTCTTGATAGTTAACACATGTAAGGCATCATTGTATCCTCAGTAATCAATATCATTTGTAAGATATAAAACATGTGCTGGCATACCTTTTGATTTCTCTTTATTACGTTTTTATCCTGATACTGAGCTGAAGTGAGTAATGCTTTCAAATACATGTTTTGTATTAGTTCCCATGATTTTGGGGAAAATCAAAATGTCATCTGCAAGCTCAACTAGTCTATTTTCTAATCCATCACATGTGGTTGCCTAGATATAAGTTCTATTTATTTTTTAAATTCTTGTTTTTAATCATTTATGATTTTTACAAGATTGGTTATACAAAAGCATTTTTACACATTGATTCAGGATACACTATTTTACACAGAATTAGATAAATTCATCAAGTGCGCATTCATGCTATTTAGTTAATCGTCTGCTATTATAGGTAAGCAAAGATTATTCACAAAATTTGCAGATGCAATGAATAAACTCATATTAGTTGAGTTTATTCATTAGTCAAACTAGGATGGACATTTTTTATAGATGTTATTTCTTATTGAACTTAGTGCGGAACATTCAACAATTAAATGTTCTAAGGTTTCTTTTTGTAACATATTGTTACAAAATCTGCAAAAGTTATCTGAAACAACAATTTGCCTTCGTTGTGCTAAGATATCTCGAGTAGGCCACAAATTAAAGCGCAATCTCATAATCACTATACAGATATGTGGTGAGGGCGATTTAATCAAATAATTTGCAACAGTTCCCATTTTTTTGTCTGAGAATATATGGCTGTTAAAGTTTTTATAACCTAAACAAAGATCGCGATTAAGCAGCCAGTCTTGAAGAAAGATCTTTTTCTTAGCTCGTTCAGGATTTTGAATTAAAGTCTCAACATCTATATCTGCTGTAGCCAGAATTCGATACACATAGGTGGTCCATTTTACAACAAAACAGTGATTAGATGAGAACAGATAATCAGACAAGATGGCTATAACAGTATCAGCAGCTATATTTACCAAGCATGTTCTAAATAGAGCACAAAGTTGCCATTGGTATCTGTCGTTGAGTGACCTGAGACCCAATTCATATCTAATGCATGAGATCGGGGTTGATTGAGGTAAATGCAATAGGCTTTTCCAGTTTTTAGCTTCCAGTCTGTCTAGATGTTTAACATCAGTGATATCTCGAGCTTCAAGTCCATAGAGAAGGGTTGGAATTACTTTTTGTAACCAATAATATAATGCAGGCTTGATGGAGAATTTACCGTATTTATGAAGAATTACTTTTGATTGGGAAATTGCAACCATCAGTTTGTTTCGCTGTGACTGCAGATGTTCAATAGTCATTAGATTTGATTCAAACTGAGTTCCCAAATATGTGTAGTTGGTTACAATATCTAAAGCAATGTCTTTGACCATCCATACAAACTTTGATCTTAATGAGCGCTTTGGGATATCAACTAATATCTGAGATTTTTCGATGTTCATAGAAAGCTCATTCTCTTCAAAATAAATTGAGAGGGCAGATATAAGTTCTATACATTTTTCAAATTCAAAAATAAATGATAGGGGAATTAAATGGCAAACTTGTCTAGGATCTCTAGATAAAAATAGAAACAGGGAAAAACCACTTTTAATACAAATGATTGCTTTAGAATATAAAACACTAACTATGGAAGTAAATATCACCCTGAAGCCATAGCATTTAATGTTATCATCAGAAAGTCACATTCTACATGGGAAACATATTTTTCAACATCTAAAGCAAATGGAACAATCCTACCAGGACATGTTTGAAGAATACCAAGGACAGATATAACACGCTTCAAATAATTAACCCGGATTTTACACAAATGTTACAATCAAAGTTAATTAATGAGGTTGGATTGACATTTTGGGGGGTTTAGTATATTTACCACATTTCAGGCGAAGAATTAGCATGGCTTCTGAGAACTAGTCACAGGATTTCCATTCACTGACAAACGAAGTAAAAATGTGGAAGAGGATGCCAGTTGGGATTTCTGTACAATAATAGTGGAAATGATGCCCTCTTGCTTTGCAATAACATCATGACTTATCATTTTTGGAACATTTCTTTCTTTTCTTGTGAACATCATTCTGCACTCTTTTGTAGCGTAGCAGTAAGGATTGGCAATAGTTTTTTTCTTTTTTTTGTATATGCCCTTTTTATTTGACTCTGAATTTCAGAAATGTCAAGATTTTATTGTTTATTGAATGTGTAGATTTATACCTTGCTATTTTGTGGGTGTGCTTTTAACTAGTGTAGCTATTTTTGATGTGGAAGTACACCTGGGATGATAGTGAATGTGTGCAGTGTGTTTTGTTACTTATTACTTTGTAGAAGATACAATATAATGGAAAGTAGTTACTGTACTGTCAATGAGAAAAAACAAAAATGGCTAATATCCCAGAGGCATCACTCAGAGACAACAGGCCTTGTTTCATGGCAAATGGTTTGTGTGTTTTCAAGTATTAAAAATGTTTATTATAACTGCTGTAGTTTAAAAACAAACAGGACAGGGGGAAAAACGCTAATCTTCAGTAAGAGTATTGAATTTCTTCCTCAAGTGTCATGCTGCCAAAGGTAGGAATGGAAAGTCAGGGGGTCTTTATCTTGAGTCTTTCTGCAGTGTTTCAGTAGTGGCTTCATCTTCAGTAGAGACTCTCACAGCTACATTTTTCCTTTTAGAGACCTAGGTCACTTGTCCCAGAATTCATGAGGCATATCAGCATGCACTGAACACATATCCTCTGATTGTGAATGTAGTTGGAAAAGTAACCAGCACTTCTCAGTGAACCACCCTCTGCCTTTTACCAGAGCACTAGCATCTACAACTTGGGAATTCCCGAAGGTCCCTTATTTCCCCCAAACTCTACAACATATACACAAAACCCCTCCTCGACCACTTTGACTTCCTCAATATCAAATATGCAAATTACACCGATGATACCCAGATCCTCATAACCTTACTCGTTATCATGACCAGGACTGACAAAAAAATTCACGCCATTTACGAAACCATCCATTGATGGATGGCCTCCCATCGCTTGTGTCTCAACAATGAGAAAACTGAACTCCTGCTTGTCAGAAACCCATCACACCTGACCAAGCTCAGCCCAGACTACCATCTGTTCAACATTGACAATCACCCCATCAGCATCTCATCATCCGTCAAAACGCTTGGCTTCCATCTCAATGCCACACTCACACTATCCCGGCAGGTCAACAGCACTGCTTCCTCGGCTGCATATGTGACCAAATGTATCAATGCCAGCCATCCCTTTCTGTCAATGGCAAGTGTCTGAACATTGCCGTGGACAGATTTGGCAGAAAACTCGATTATTGCAACACCGTCCTGGTAGGCAACTCAGAGCGAAACCTGAACAAATTGCAAACAATCCAGATCAATGCCTTGAGAGCCACACTGGGGCTAAACAAACACTACAACATCACTGAAGCTAGGAGAGCAGTACACTGGCTCCCAGTCTGAGAAAATATCAAATTTAAGATCCTCACCATTACACATTGCTGCCTTGACAACAACGCCCCAGGATACCTGTCAGAGAGACTGTCCAAGCCAACCTCGACCAGGCCCACTCTCACTGCCAACGCTAGTGACTTATGTACTCCTAGATTCAAGTAGGCCAGAGACTCCAACTTGCTCTTCTCTGTGTCTATGCTGTGAAATGCCCATCCCCTTGCCTTGAGAATGGAACCCTCCTACACACAGTTCCTCAAGAAACTGAAAACTGTCTTATTTCATTAGCAGCACCTAAACTTCTAACTGTATGTACCATACTAAGCTGGATCAGTGCCTACACGCCCAAGGGTTAAGTGTGCAATACAAATCTATAAATAAAAAAATACATAAATACAAAATTACTTTTGAGATGAAGCTGCCCTTCCCTCACAGCCCTCCCCCATTCATTCAAACCTGACAAAGTGCTGAATGCTATGACCTACAGTATTCAGCTCTTGAGGGGCCATCAAGGGTATATGGTGCAGTGGTACTGCAATGCCTTGGCTGGGCAATTAATGCTTTATTGCAGCACTTCAGACAGAACAACATCAGACATTTGCATCATGATTTTGGAAGACAGTGGTTCTTTCAGCACAATAAAAACTGACAGAGAGATTGACAGGTACACTGTTACTGCTGGTTCACTTCTAAACATATTATTTTCCATGACCCATCCGATTCAAAAGTACTATCTTCAAACGGAGACCAATCGGTTCTGCAACAAGAAGTGGACCATGCTACAGAAAGACCTGACATTCATGGAGAGACCATCGTTGGGTCTTGATGTCCCTGTGTGACCTAGAAGAAGGCTAAGGATAATATGCACCAAAAGGCAAAGAAAATATGAGTGGGTGATGCAAAGTTGTTGAATTAATTCATGAATACTTTATTTTGGATACATAATCAATACAAATACATAAATGTGAGAAACCAGAAGGCGTCTCCCCCGCTAATCCCTGGGTAATTGTCATCTAGTTGGCCAGGACGGTATTAGCCTATTTGACCTAAAACAATTGACCTAATGACCAATTTGGTCGAATTTTGCATGGATGATTTGGCCTTCTGGGCAATTTGGCTGCATGTATTTATTGCACAATAAAAACCATGACGAGCAGGGATTGGGGGGGTGTCCCCTGCTCCCCATGTTTAGTATTTAGCAAATTTGGGGGTGGAGGGGTGTCCACCGCTTCCCTAAAATTGGAGGTGGGGAGAAAAAAAAAAAACACATGTGCGTTTAATTTGTGACTTGAGCAAATTCATTTTCAGTCAGTTTGCCACGATGAAAAAAATGTCTTTAAAATATACGTAAACCAGCCAGGACATGACCATCGCTATTGAAACCAGTTTCTGGGGTTGGACCAGTGCAGGAGGATCACCTGGATGGTGGGTCTTCAGGGAGTGGAACTGGGACACTGAAGGATGAGACGCGGTATCCCCTTCCTTATGACACTTTTTCCCAAGCATGCTCAGTAGGATGCTTAGAACCTCTACCCCCCCCACCTTTTCCAACACACGCACTTTCTCACAGCGTGAACGACAATGGGCTAATACCTGAGAATTTTACCTGACATGTCCCAACACTAGGGTCAGGCAGAGTCAGGCAATTCCAGACAACTAAACACACCTGACTACCCTTTCCCTTGCCCATATGGATAAAAGGTGAAGCACAAAAGCACACTCCGAGCAAAGGTGAACGCAGGAGGAAGCAGACATTACAGGACAGCAGTTCAAATGGAGGAGAAAGGCAGCAATACCTGAAAAGATGTCAAGGAGGGAGTGGCCCTTTCCCTTTTCAACCCAGACCCACAAAGCCCCTGATGAAAAAACATAAGACCGGTAATTGCAGCTGGCAAATGGTCTGACGGATTTCAGCGGTACATGGCACCCTCCCGCCCTGATAGCCAAGGTGGGGAAACATGCTTACTATTGTGGTGCTGTCCTTGACTCCAGCTGCAAAGGAACCACCAACGTGTCCAGCACAACCAGTGAGTCGGAAGAACCTAATAGTCAACCAGACTGTGTTGGGCTCACGGATGCATTGGGAATATTAAGAAGATAAATAGACAAGAGGTCTTTTGTGAACAAACTTGGTACCAGAGATAGAGTGGTCCGGCGCCATTTGGGCGCTCAGTCGAAGGTCTCAGGCTGGTACCCCTCTACTGAACAAGAGATTGTGAGTAAAAAAACTACAAGTACCAAGAGGCCATAGGGAAGGCCGGTATGAGGTGTTAAGGTGGTCATACAAGGGTCAAACCAAATCCCTTTTACAATCGAAAGTCCTTACCACATTGCAGAAGTTTTAGTTATTGTAAACAAGTGTTTGCACCCGGCTGAGGGGAACGCTGTCCAAACACTGATGGTATGAAGGCCGCACTTGCGGTAGTCTAATAGAGTGACCCAGCGAGACAAGATCGCCCTTCAGAAGTCTCTTTTTAAATTGGCAAGTGCTCTGCTTGGTCTGAGCCCGACTGAGGGAGGCTGTCAGCTGAGAGAAGGATCAGAGCCTGGCTGAGGGGGATCCAAGGTTGAAGGGTAATCACCCGACGTAAAGGTTAACAGAAGCAACTTTTATTTTGCTGTTTTGGCGTATCAAGCCCTCTGTAGCAAGACACTTTGTATGAAAAGAGACTTGGGCACAGAATGCTCTGATTTCTGAGAAAAGGAACAGTAAGCTTGTGCTGGAGAAGCCCGGGAGGGTGCTTTGCTCGAGAGTCCTGCCTTGTCACGTGCTAAAAACGTGGGGAAGGGAGACCGTGGCCATAACTTATCATTTTGTGAACATTTCTTTCTTTTCTTGTGAACATCATTCCATCCATACTCTTTTGTAGCATTGCGGTAAGGATTGGCAATCATTTTTATTTTTGTATATGCCCTTTTTACTTGACTAGACTCCACTAGGACTGTATTATTATTATTTGATGGTCATAGCTTGCCCCAACTTAGATTTAGGTTTAGATTAGGTGTTTATCTCACCCATTTTACAGTTTAATAAGCACCCTTGAACTGTTATCACTTGTGTGTGTCTAACTTTGATGCCATGCATTCCATACATAAAGAAAATTGTTGAGATTTCCTGCCTTTACTCCTTACAAACTATAATATTCCATTTTAGATTGACTTCGGAAGGGTTTGAATAGTAATGTCTGTTTGTGCATCTCACTACAACCCATAACACCATGCATTCTCTATTGAAACTAGAAAGGGTTTATTATCCATTGGCATTGGATGGCTTTTATATTGCATGGGGGTAGCGTTGTCTGCTGTGTGCTTCCCATTACAGCAAATTATAACCTTTCTATTACAGGTACCTCATTTATTCTTTTTTGGTATTGGGCAGGTTTGATACTTTAGGAAAGTACAGTAGTCTTTGGTGGGCTTCCTGTTGCAGCTCTCTGTGAATATGATTTTCTCATTATCTTACTAATGGCATCAGATGGTCTTCAAAATGTATGGGATTTCAGTGCTCTCTGTAGTGTTCTTTCAATTTGTGAGGTTGCACGACATTCTTTTCTTTAGTGCCAACACATCTGCCAGTGCCTGCAATCATCTTTCATAGGGCATTGCTACTGTATGACACAAATGAATAAAGGAAGGCCCTACAACCCTACCTATCTTCCTATGATTACGGAGATACGGCGGAGGTGCAAGGAGTAGATATGGAGCATGAGACTGATATTCAACAATTCCTGAATTGTCAATTACATCAAGAAGGACCATGCAGTTCTGGATGTAGACAATATACTCTGCACCCAGAAGCATCATTTGTGCCTCTTAAGTTACAACGTGTGCCTTCCAAGGAGCATAACGCAAATGTAGTATGGGAGTGTGGCTATGATAAACCTTTATGGTATCATTAAGTTACCACCCCAGACAGAAGAGCCCATTGACTTTGATCAATACATTCCATGACCTGCAACCCAGCAGCACAGGACCCACAATGGCACAGGCAGTAATCATGGAACTTCCAACCATTCTACCCCCTCTGCAGTCATCCCCACACCCCACATCCTTTAATTGATACACTGTTAGCCAAACTGACTTTTCACTCCTCATAACACCCCTATGACCAGCTTCATGATGCATTTTCCATTAAAAGAATCTCCCATGGGAGCCTAACGTACAGCATCACAAACTTGTCTACTGGACATCAGCACCCGAGTAACACTCATTTGTCCTGGGAAACATTAACAATGGTGGTTCCCTATTGTAGCACGGTTCCCTTGCTCTGTCCCATTGTTCTAAGGAAGAAGAGTTGTACCCTGAGTTTGGTGACACAGTACACCAGAGCCTGAGTGTGTCATCATCATCATGTGCAGACATTTCCAAAGGGAGAGCATTTTCAAATGCCTGTTTTGTTTTGAATAGTATTAGGAATAGTATAAAACTCTCAACTTCGGTTGGACAACAAGTAATTCCTTCCTCCTAATCTAAAGACCAGCAAACTAAAGTGGCACATGCCCACTTCTAAGAGGGCCATAACCATCACATTAATTTCAAGATGAGCCAAATTCTTGCAAATGTACCAATTACATTTCTAGCGCCATTTGCTTTTCCAGTTGCATGTTTAGCACCCACCCCCACTTTGCCCTTTATCCAGAGAAGTGTCTCCTACACACACCTCTTGCAGGCCCACAACAGCTGCTCTAGACACACCAATAAATATGACATTTGTATTGTCTCAGGTACTATGGTGAATCTGGAAAGGAATGGGGATTTTAGTTATTTGGGAGGAAAAGGAGAAAGCAAAATTGCAGTGCTTTGTATTTTGTGGTGCCGATCAGATAAGTGATAACATGCTAATTGAATCAATAGAAACATGGCAAAAAGGCATTTGCTAAAGGAAGGTGATATTATGGTTCTGTGCTGCTTGTGTGAATCCATTCACCATTACAGACATATGAAAAGGTCTATATATTGACACTGCACATGTTTAAAAGTACTTGTAATTTATTGATTCATTTAGTTAGTGTTTTCATTCTGTTTAAAAGCAATATAAAAATGTTCTGTTTAGTAGAAAAGCGCTATCAATTCGAGCTTGCAGGATTACCCTCCTCGGGTAGGTTTTAGGGGAAGATTGTTACTTTTCAGGTGTTTTTACAAGATTGTGAAGAACTCTACGGTGAAACATTTTTTGTAATATCATTTTTTTGGATTGCTTTACCATGACTACGTTACCACTGGTAGATAGAGGATTGGGTTGGTTAGTAGGTCTGATTTTCTTTGTACATAATTTTTTACTTTTTGTTTTTGTAAGAAGGGCCTTGTCTTCTTTAGTTGTGGTTGGTTTAGTTTTGTTGAGTGAGCTTACTAGCTCTTTTGTTTGAATGTTTTCTATCCATTTCTATTCGAGGTGGATGACTATGTGGTGTACTTTTAGTTTAGTCTGCTCTATTTTTTCTTTCTTTTCTACAGAGATGCTATTTAGTAGGCATTTTGTTGTGTATGTTGGGAAAAGAGAAAGGTTATACTGGAAAGTTGTGCAATGTGTATGCATGGGTGTGTGGGTGTGATTGCAGAGATTAATAGAGTGCTGTTTGAGAGGTGGTACATAAGGTGTGGTTGGAAAAGTTATGGGAATACGGGGGTACAGGTGTGATGCAGTTGAGTTAGTGAGGAAGGCAGTGGTAGTGTGATGAATCTGTACAGTAATTGTGCTGTTTTTAGGAACAGAGTGGATGTTGCAATGGTGGTGTGTTGATGGGAAAAGTAGGAGTGTGAAAGTTGAAATATATTGAGCTAGAGTGAAATAAATGTTGTTTTGAAAATAGTAGGCTCAGGTAATATATAGTGCCACTGTGCTGCTATAATAACATACATATAACTGATACATTAATGTACTTACTTTGTCAGATGCGAAGGGTATTCGCTTTTTCGGTTGTTGATTGCAGTGATGTGCTTCTTTTCTGTAATTGTAAAAGAAAGTTAGTTGGGATATTTGGTAATTGCGAAGTACTGTTAGGATGAAGGGTCATATTTGTAATGGAAGGAGTGGCGTGGAAAAAGTTCATAAAATTGGTGGACGGTTAAAAATAATTGCTTTTAGGAGCATTTTCATGAATTTTAAGAAATGTGTATGTGCATTTGCATAAGCTCTGTAACATTTTGTAAAAGAGAAGAAAAGTTGATGGTAAACATTTGCAGTACACCTTTAAATGGCAGTTGGTGTGTATAAGTTTAATGTGTTAGGAGTATGTGCATACTGGCCAACATGATGCATTCTAATCTGTAGGTGTTTATGTAGTCATAGAGTTTTTCTTTGCATTATAGGACTTGTAGTTCCACTTTTACCATTATGAACATTGCAGTACAAGACACAGAATGTAGAGGAAAATTAGGACTGTATAAGCAGCTAAAGATTGGAATGGGTTATGTTAGAAGTATACATGTACTTTCAATATATTAAACTGGCACACACTGAGTGCCAAACACAAATGATGTACAAATCAATTTCTTCTGCTTTTACATTCTTTTATGAAAAAGTGACACAGTGCTGCTGGAAATGCATATATGTTAAACTGTAATGTAATCACACAGCCCGAATGCCACGATATGTATGTTTGCCGTAGCAAATTGCATCATGCAACGAACACCGCAAACCATGAAGCTAAAATGTGGCCAGTGGGAATCGATTTTGTAATTGTCCGTCATTTTCTTTTCTCATGTAACGCTTTGCAAACTATATTCTGTGCTTCAGACTCACGCACGGTGCGAGGCCATAGGTTGAACTCTGAATCCTGTTTAGACAGGAATGTGAAACCCTGCAGAAATACATTGTTTTATTATTCGGTAAAGCCTTGAAGCAGTACAAGAGCTGCAGCTAATCAGAGGCCCAGGTGCCAGCCTGTCTTGCAAGCGCTGTGGTAGAAGGCAGTTAACTGAGAATTATATGCAACTAACGGTGCTCCTTCATGAAGGATGGTATTTCTTTGCTTCAGAACTTTCTGACCCTTAGCCCATGAGCGCAGCAACAAGATAACTTTGTTGGAATGTCTCCCTGCTAGAACATGATATCCTTCCCTGTGCCAGTGCCCCGTGTTCCCCAAAACAATAAACTGTCTCTGGAAATCTTGGTTAAAAATACCGAATGTTTACACTGAATGAAGTTACGTGCCTAACTGTCAATTACTGAACCCTAGCTTGCACGTCATGTATATGGGTGGTCCCAGTAATGCTGTTCAATGATGATGTATTATGTATATATATATATTACTGCTTTATCGACATATCGCTCTCTCTCCTCTCACGGTGTTTGTGAGCACACATCATGAGGTGTTGAGACCCGATCGGCTGATCGAGATACTCTGAATAAAACCAGACTTGTTTGGGAAACGAACCTCACAACTGGCGTGTCATTTAGTATATGGTTATGGTGCCTTTATTCTATTTTTTACTTTCCTAAAAAGGCTTCCAAAAAATATTTTGAAAAGCACAGCATGTGCTATCTTTAATTGATATACATGTCACAGTTTGGAATTATGATGTTTAGTTTTGTTTTTTTCTTTGCATTCTGTGACTGTAGTTTCACTTTTTTATAATCGGCTAAGTCAATTGGAGGTGACAGAATGCAAAGGAAAAAAGGAAGACTTAAGAAGCACTTATATATTGGAATGGGCGATATTGGGATGTATGCATGTGCTGCTGACATATTAAACTGGCAGACTCTAAGTGCCATTTTAAAATTGTCTGTACGTCTATTTTATCTGGTTTTCCCTTATTTTATGGAAAAGTGACACAGTGGTGCTATATATGAATGCATGCATTTTTTAGGTTTCATCAAAATGCTTGTAATAAGAGACATTTTGTAATGCATAGCAATGTCATTGTTTGCTGCTTCATGTGAGCAGGTGATGCATGCTGCACTGTATGGCATTTGTTAGAGTGGTTAAACAAGAGAATATGCTTATTGAGAAGCTTATTAGAGGGTAAGTAGCAATATACACATATTTGGCCAGTTGCACGTTAGTTTTTGATGCAGATGTCTTCCATTAACAGGAGATATGTACTCTGAGAGTTCAAGTGTACATCTGAAGTGTTGAAGTGAGATGAAAGGGTTAGGTGTAGAGGTTTGGGATGTGACTGGGAGATGGATGTGTGACTCTTTGAAAGCAGCCAATGAGGGAGTGTTGAGAACATGAAAGATGAAAGGGTAGAAGGGCTGCGGAAACTCGGTAGTCCAGGGACAGCACGTGTCACATCCAGATCTTGTGTGGATGCCTGGCATGGAAAGGGGACTGTGGGGAGTAGCAAATCAGGATTGCTGGGTGTACAGGTAGAGAGGGTAGTAGGAGTTTTGTTTGCAGGAGTTGTGAAAACAGTAATAATGGCTTTTCCTATGTGTTTAAGAAGGCAAACTGTGATGATTATGGGGGACTCTTCAATTCAGTCATTCAAGGTATATGCTGATAATCATAGCATCCTTGGAAATATTGGATTGGAAGAAGTGGAAGTTTCCTGGCATGCAGTTTGTAGCTCAAACTGAGCAAGCTTGATTTCATTACGTGAGTGTATGGCTCACTTTAAATGTCCAGATATTGTGATTGTCCATTGTGGAGGGGATAGGTTGGAGTGTGAACTCCAATGTCTTTGTAAGTTGCGCTAAAGGATTTTTATAAAAGCCTAATGCAACTGTTTCCTGCTGCTCAGATTAAGGCAGATTGTCAATAAAGGTGTATCTACTTTTTTTGTATGTTGCAGGAATGTCCTCTTTTGAGAATGATAATATCAATTCTTAGTGTGTGCATTTATTTTGTTCAGATGGAGCTCACTTCTTATATGTCAGAAATGTAATTTTACTTTGCATGTGCTAACCCTATGCCCTATGATGACCAACTACTATATTAAATATCTAAAGAGTTTTGCAACACATAGGGACTGTTGAGTTTTGGTACTACTGTATCAACACTCTTAACCCTAAGCTACATTTAGCACTTTTCAGAATATGGGCTATCACAGAAAAGCAAATGCCTACCTGAGGATAGCAGGAGGAACCAACAGGTCCTGATCCCGGCTCTGATGGAAAGCACTTGAGTTTGACAAAACACTATGGCATTTAATCGTAAACTTTTAGGCTAACATTAAAATTAGTTCAACTAAAAACCTTTAGTATGCATGTCATCTCAGATCAATTGGCAACTGTAAAGTGCTTTCTTTATTCCCTATTGTTTGTTCTTCAATATTTTTATTTCTTTTATCAAGCTATTTTCTATTTTTTTTACATGGAGAGTTCCGAGGAAACGATTAATTGATTAATGGGTGTTTTATAGCAATTGTAATGAAAGTTATGTTTTAATATTGTTTGTTTAAATGTGTAAAGTTTTAATTTTAAAACTGTATCTCATTATAATAAATATAAATATGTAATTTTACTTTACAATGTTAGGAATGCATTGAATATGTTCCTGTAAGGAAAACAAAAACATAAAGGAAAACAAAGGTGTTTGTTTACAACCCCCCCCTGTGATGTCATCAATTACATTTGTGAAGTCCTTGGTGTTAGTTTTAGCAGTGCATGTTGATGGCGCGAGTTATGGTTGCTTAGCTTACCATAACTTGCACATTTCTGAGGTTTTTCAGTTTTACTTGTAACCAAAATGTCCCTTTAACCAAGTTTTTTCACTGAATTGAATGGGTTTCTGTTAGTGCAGCTTAACCATAATGTCCCGTTAAAAAAAAAAAAAAGAATCAGTGAATAGTTCTATTTAAATATTTTAGATAATTGAGTAGAGGTTTTCTCTTTCAATGAGAAGTTGTTTTCCTTTACAAGATGATTGATGCATACAACCTTGAGCACTAGGAATATATTCAGTATTCACAACCATTATGAAAAAGAACATCTACATTCTTCTTTTTGTTTCTGTTATAAAATAAATCTCATTCTGATTCAGAAATGTTGCAGTAATTGAACACAGAATATGACACATGTAAAGAAGATATAAGGTAAGACATCATATGTATTTTTTGTGTTAGATTATTCCAGTAGTACTGTAGGAGTATAGTGGCAGTGTTCTAAAAAATGGAGTGTGGGTGACTGAAGGTCCTGCATATTGCACATGGCTAAATACTATGCCTAGTGTGACAGGAAGGAATCTATGGAATAACAAAACCCTTGAAATCCAAAGAAAAAAAACTTTAGTTGCAGTAACGTTAAGATGAGAAGTTAGTGAGGTCGAAAACACTATTTTACAATTCAAGTAGTAAAATAAAAATACCAGTGCTTGTATGGATGAAGAGTTACGTATTTAACAGGAAGTTACTGAACACATAGAGCACAGATTACACCATGAAAGCAATACTTGCAACTATAATAATTAACAAACCCATCTCATATACAATATGTTTAAAACTGTTTCTGACAAAACCTCCATGATAATAAAATGCATACATTTTTATAATAAAAAAAAACAGTCCCTCATGCGTTGTTACAGCCCCAAAATACTTTCATTCGTCTAAAAATGCACAAAGTCTTTAAGACTGTATTCGAGGAAATCTTTGGAGGAAAACATGTCAGTGTATTTGGTGATCTCTTCCAGTTGACAGTAGTCAAAAGATGACCTGTATTAAAAAATGTGGGTCATAAAGATTGTTATATGACACTGTAAAGCATAGAGAATGCAAACCTGAACAGCAACAAAATATGCATCTGTCAACAGACCTTTCCAATGCTTAAATACTAAAGAACACCTTGCTTGGTGTACATTCTAAGCAAGCTAAAAGAAATCCTCAAAATTCAGACTTTTACATTCTTCAACTGATAGACCAGTTAACACACTAAAAGCAACAAGGTTTGTGGTTGGTTTCTACCCTTGTAGACCGTGTAGACTTTAATGACAAAATGCCTCAAAATGTATAACAGCCCATACTTTACATGAATTGAACAGACAAACTAGTAGTGCCTGGCATGACAATCCCTGTGTGTAATTAAGCCACTTCTCACCTATACCAACTAGAAACAATGCACATATCCAGCAGAGCCGAATTAGAAAAAACCAAATCAAAATGATATTCAGTTTATTATTGTCAAATTTATAAATTTGATAAACTGCAACAAACACACACACCTCAACCATGTCATATTCCACAACAACAGGAATCATATCGGAACATCTCTGGAGTCAATTGCATTGCAATAGTTGTCACTGCTTTTGAACAATCTTTACTTCCATGAATCAGATCAGCTGTGCTGCATACTTATTCTTCTGTACAATAATACAGCAACCAAGCCTGACACAATCTACACTTTATCAGTTATAAGACAGGAAGTGGATAATATGCAGTAAATGTTAAATTTAACATAAACAAACAATAGGTGTACCAAGAATTCCTTATGCGTGTACTAGATGTTCTAGAACATGAACAAATGCATGTAAATGAAATTCTAGGATTGCATGCACTTGGAAAAACAAATTCAGACTATGCAATCATGGTTCACAAGCCAATATTCAAAGGAACGATTTGTGTAAATATCTATGCCAAACAGGGCTAGTAACCCATTTCAGCAACATTTAAATAATGCACATGATTATATGTTGGTCCCTTTTTGCAATTCAGGCATTCCTTGCATCATAAAAATAGACAATACATGGAAAATATGTTTTTACTAATGCTTCTAGTAGACCTGGCTGATGGAAGAAAAAACTACTGTAAACTATTGTAAACTCACCAGATTCACATGTGGGCAACTATTTCTTGGTGGAATAAACATTCACCACATTTGGCGTAATATACAATACTGAAGTTTGGACTACATCTGGCAGTTATTCAGCACATGTAAAACCCACATATGGTTAGTTCAAGTGAATGACATTTTCATCATTCATAGAAAATAATTTCTTATAAAATATCTACAAAATATGCCCTTTAACGAAATTCACAGACTAAATGAATGCCTGCAGAGTCCATTCTATTTAATGAAACAGTTAGAATATTATTATTATTTATTTATTTGTTTATGGTTATAGAAATAACCTTTACAAAAGTTTAAAACACAATTCAATCAAAAGAAGTAAAACATTACAAAAACATTACAATATCATTATAAAATCTAGGCATATTGTCCCAAAAATCTAAACATTACACGCAATTTCAGCACAAATAAAGACGCTTTGAGCTTTCTGAAGAACGTCAAAGGTAAGTGAAAATTAGAACACTACAAATCCCAACAATATATTTACAATTTTGTCATATACATATGTTAGTTTATATATTCATTGAATAATTTCCACATATTATCACATAGTTTCACAATAATTTAAGGAATTCCAAATGTAATTACATAAAAACAAGGACCTAACAAACACCCACAAAGAATGTCTAAAACAAAGATATTGAGACAAACTTGTTCACTCAGCATGATTTGCAGTTATATCCGGTACATTAATCAATTTACATATATTTTCTAAAAACCTAACTACAGAAAGCTGCAGAGACTTTTTTTTCCCATGCAGCATTTTCCACCAGATCTAAATTAACCAGTCCTGTTGAGGCAACATATTTTTTAAAGTGCTGTATACGTGCAGGTATAAGTATGGCGCATCCGATCATTAGATGTTCAATAGTTTCAATTGCACCAACATCATTACAAAATCTGCATATATGTGACAACTCTGCACAACTGTTCCGTGAACATAGAATTGCACGCGTTGGAAGTACATTAAAGCTAAAACGCATGAATTTCTGACGTGCAATTTTGTCTGAGAACAAAGTCAGATAAGGTTCCTGAATCCCCAGTTGCTAAGAATGACACACCAGATGATTATAGAGATGTGTGGATAAAACTTTATTAGTAGTGACATGCCAGTCGCACCATTGACATCTTTTTTTTTACCTTAACCGTATTAAAAATAAGAAGGTCAAGTGAGATGCCCAATTGATTCAAGTATTCCAGGCATTCAAATTTAAGATTGCCAAGATAGTCCGAAATGGTAATGTCTGTACGAAAACCTGATCCTAGCAAGTCATATAGTGTACCCTTCGGAGAGGTGATTAATTTTCAAAATAACGCTATCCTTCTCCATATCATTGTATTAACAACTGATGTTAGGCCTAGTTCATATCGAATAGCGTCCACTGGAACACAATTCGGTAAGCACCTAACAGCGGCCCTTAAAAGGCATGCTTCATATTTCGGAAGTTCAGCTAATACCCATACAGGAAATAACTCTGTCGCATAGCAACATTGTAACAGGATCTTCAATTTCTAAACTGAAGTGTTGGAATAAAAGAAAATTTACCAAATTTGCTATCCATTTTTTTGAGCTGAACAATTAATGGCACTACTTTCCCTTCCAGGTATTCTCTATAGTGAGATTTCTGACTATCCCCAAATATAGGATACCCAAAATATCTTAAATATGGTCTTACCACAAGCTTTATATGGTTCAAGAACCACGGAAACTGTTTGACATAGGGCCTAGGATGCAATTGCATAATCACTGTCTTTTTTCCATGTATAGAAAGGTGGTTGGAAACTGTATGATCCCTAAATTTGCCCAGCAACTGCTGTAGTCCGATTGGAGTATGGTCAAAAAGCAGAAAGTCATCTGCGTACAACATATATTGACTCCTTCCACCACCTGGAGCGCAAATGCAGTTTCTTCCAAAACTCCTTTAGCGTCAGAGACTTATAGGTAAAAAAAAAGGGTGCAAAAATGCACCCTTATCACAGACCATTTGGGGCATCAATTAAGGAAGATAGGGTACCCTCATTGTTCAATCTAACCTGTAGCTTTGACCCCTCATGAAGATGAATCAATATAGAGAGAAGAGCCACAAGCATGCCTATTTGGTTTCGCACCCCAAAGTCCCAAAGTACAGTTCTGTCCACCGTATCAAAAGCCATTGATAGATCAATGGATGCAATGTAAATTGGGACTGAATCCTTCCTCCACGCTTTCCGCTGCAGTACATTAAATAGAAGACCCCCAACATCCGTACCCATGCCCCTTCTAAAACCAAATTGGTTTCTGGATAAAATGTTTGGATTCTTGGATATATTTCAATATGATACAAGAGATAATCTTGCAGTCCGCAACTAGAAGTGCGATCAGCCTATAGTTTTTAGGAGAAGACTGATCGCCTTTCTTCTAGATGGGAAAGACAAAGGAGATATGCCAAGAAGCAGGGATTACACGTATTCTGACGATGTCATTAAACAAAATAAACAATATTTCAGCCCACAGATCTTGATTTTGTTTAAAAATTACATTAGCCAGACCGTTAGGTCCTGCTGCCCTAGAAGCAGATCCTGTATGTATTAGCCATTTAATGTCCTCCTGTAGGATTGTGCAGTGCCACTCTGCATCCCTTATACGTTTGGGAATTGTCTGTGTGCACTTGGGTAGTTTATACAAATCCCCAAAGTGTCCCGCCCATTGTGATTCTGAAAAAGAGGAGGAGAGACCCTCAAAATTGCTGTTTTTTTAATTATTCCTAAAAACCCAAAATGTTCTAGATTTTTTATCTTTCAAAGAGCGGAGAATGTTTTCTCTGTCTGTTTGATAAAGTACAGCTCGATGTGCCTTGATGTTATGCTTGCATTTATTATATGATTTTTTGCTTAATTCCAATTTTTTACAAGGTGGATAGTTTGTTTTAGATATAGATCGAAGCTCCCTAGATCTGTTGTTCTTTAGGGTTCTTTTGACTGAGTCATACATGTGCGAATGTTTTTGCTGCACACCACTATTTACAGAGCAGCTGACTGTATGTTTAATTACATTCCCAATATAATGACAGAAGATGTTATTTGTATACAATGTTTGTTTTGTCCCGTAATTAGAGGTGTTAAAATCTGACAAAAAGACTGCATTTGATTTATCCAATTTCCTTTGTGCCACACAATTCTTGTTTTAGCACTATTAACCAGCAGATTGATTTGGCAGGATGATTCAGAAACTTTTCCACATGACCCTGCAAAACTTAACTGAAGAATCTTGCGATCACTACTTTCAGTCCTCAACAGATTATAGTCTAGTGCCAGATCCATCAGCGAATCAGAGATGAAAATATGATCAATTTACACCGGTCTGTGCACCTCTAAACCAGGTTGAGTGAGCTTCATCATTCTTAAGTAAGTCTCTAGCATTATGTAGGCCCCAAGAGTCTAAAAAGTGGCCCCATAAACGACCCTGCTGGATTTTACCCACCTGATGTGTAGCCCCCTGACCACACACAGTTAGCCTCATATTGCCCTGTTTTGGGATTTCAACTTTGAAGTCTCCAGCAACCAAAATCATGATGTTAGGGACATTTTCCTGGCATTGCATCATAATGCAGCCCAACTGTTTTAATGAATCTTAAATTTCCAATTTCAGGCTCCAATATGTGTTTATGAGCAAAAGATCACAATAACCTTGGAAGTGACTACATTCAACCGGTATCAATAGCACCAAACCCCAATTTGATATCCTATAGATTTTAATGACATTTGGACAGATGTTCACATTAACTTAAATAAGCAAGCCCCCGACGGGTGTCCTACCGGGCCCTTGATGGCTAATGTTGAGTAAACAATAAATCTATCCAGAGCATATTGTTCAGTAAACAAAGTTTCCTGCAAAAAAATAATGGAACACCCCTTAAATGCGGAGCAAATCTCTGTTGGATTTATCAATGACCAATTGCCCCTGGAATTCCAACTAACCAGGGCCGATAATCTCAAGTTGTTAACTGTTGGGCTTCAAACCCTGCAGTTGTGAAATTGAATCTTGCAGTGTCAAGGCCAACCATCTTAAACTAACTTCCCATGTGCCCTCACTACTAATGGGCTTTCTGTCCATAGTCCCAGCTTTGTTGGTGTGGGCCCCACATGTGCGATCCGAGTTTGCCATCAAATTTATGAAAGGCGTCTATTTTGTTTAAAACCACATCCACAATAGTCTTGGAATAAAAGACCACCTGAACATAGTCATATCTGTAGGGGATTACAAAATCAATCAGTTTTATATCACCAGTGGAGATTAACGATAGGCTTGGAATTTCTCAAAACAAAGCCAAAATCTTAGGTCTATTAAGTGAGGCCGGTCCACCATTGGAGAACAGATCATCACAATGCTAGGATTTTCCGGGAAGCGTGGGGGTCGAAAATGTATATCTTCACCTTCATAAGTATGAAAACCATTACTGATCCTCCTTAAAAGGTGGTCCTTATTTTGGTTTGCCATGGGCATTAAAGACCCCGCTGCTTTCCCCTCTGGAATATCATTCATAGAAGCACCCAAATGTACAGTATTACCCACAATGTTGGTGGAAGCACCCAAATGCACAGTATTACTCACAGCATTAGTAGAAGCACCCAAAAGCACAATGTTACCCACAGCATTAGTAGAAACACCCAAATGCACAGTATTATCTACAGCATCAGTAGGGTGATCACCCAGGGGTACCTTCAAAACATTGCACAATACCTTAGCTGCAATGGGTATCACACTATCTTTAGACACAAGATATTCAATTCTGGGTTGAAGAGTATAATGTTCACCCAACATCAGCTTGATGACCTTTCTTATAACGTGTCCCATCACCATTTCTCCACCCTCATTTCATTTCGTGTTCATAGATGTCACAGTAGATGTATCCCCTAAAAGGGCACCGCTTCCCCAGGCCTCCCCACCCCCCCTCTGAATCCTGGCGAGTAAGATACCTTTTCAACCCCGGGCCATTTAATTGCAGGCCTTCTTATTTACCTAAACTGCAAGGAGATCCCCCCCCCCCCAAGATTGTACCAGCGATGGGGGTCTGTTACCCTCTTTAGGACCTATGCTCCCTATTGCTGTTCCGAGGGCTTCTTCTCACTCTGCCCCCGCTGCCGCCCCATACAAAGGTAAGGGTGGAGAAAAATTATCCTGTTAAGGTAGTTAACTCTATATGGCTATTACTCTCAGAAGGTACACCATCTTTTTTTAAAAAATGTTTGGGAAAGAAATTCAAGAGACTCCCCTTGACAATCTGATCTCGCTCTCGTATACATGGTGTCTTACTACTATTAGTGGCCCGACTACCCTTGTTCTTCACATTGGCATCAATAGTGTCTACAGCCACAGCACCCTCAGTACCTCTGCACCAGATTACATCTTCTCTAGCCATTTCAACATTAGAATTGGAGGGTGGGGATACAGTCCCATCTCTCACCAAATTACGCCAGTTGTTCTTAGCTACTTTCCTGTATTTACATTTATAACCAATTTCATTTTTTTTTAATACTTTTTTAAAAATTATTATTATTGGTTATACTTTGTGTTGGTTGCTTAGATGGCGACCCTCTAGGATCATTCTCTACATTAATATCTATCCCAGTTGTCAATTTCTTAAGCAGTGATTCTACTTGCAGTACAGCACCAGTCGGCCCTGGTCCCAGTGTGGCCGCCAGGGAGAGATTATCGCTCCCTACCCCCACAATGCCAGCAGCTTGAGTTTTGGGGGGCACCGAGGGCTTGTTAGCCGCAATGCCATAATTTAAGGTGGGACAATATTTAATCTCCACTGCAATAATGAGCTGTTTTAGGAGGGTAGTGTGCAAAGTCAACTCTTCCAAAATCTTACCATTAACCCGCTCTGCTTGGGGCTGCTCCCACTGATCACCCCGTCCCACAGGTTGGGCAGAGGAGATTTCCCATTCTGCCTCTTTACCAAGAGGATATTGGGACAATGCCAGCAAACAGTTGTCCATATCAGTTTGACATTAGGAGTGCCCAAAAGCCACTGCTGCTGAGATAAAGCCTCAGAGATATTGTCCCATTCCCTCGATTCAACAAACAAAATGGATTCATCGTCCGTTCCTTCTCCGTTATTTAGGTTACACATAGCAATGGCCACAGAGGACGGCGGGGGAGGGGGAAGTGGTAGGGTCAGGGCCATACTCATAGTACCCCTCATGGGTGTAAAAACCAGAGGGGCAGATAATATATCATCATAGGACCTTGCCTCAGCCATTGATTTGCGCTTTGTCAGTGGTACTGTCCTTTTATATGTGTATAATTCGCGCTTACCCTTCTTCATTACTGGTACCATTCAACCAGTGCGCCAGATCGACGCAACGCACACACATATGAGCCCCAGATCTTAATTAGCAATGTCAGCAGCACGTATCATTGAGAAAGGTAAATATAAATTTCCACACAAGATGGCAGAATGAATGTAAACATGTTCAAAAGAACCAAACGTGCGAATTCGAAGAGGAATATACACAATTGGACCCCACAAAAGAACTCACTTATCAAAGTGCGGATCTTGTCATAATTAGGAGGCACAATTATGAATGTCCACAGAGTAGAAAGAACTGCATTCACAAGAGGCAAACATAACCAATCACGCCAGCTCCAGGCAAGATGTACTGCAAATGAACACCAATAGTCTTACTTGGCAGTGGAATAAAATAAATAAGTAAATCATTTACACACGGGCCACAAGAGAAAAAATTCTCAAGTTAAATACAGAAATAATGAACATGGTACCAACCACTCTGCTACTCGCACGCAAGCACGCCGAACAGTCCAACAGCCTCATATCTGCATACACTTCAGGTGCACGCACGGTGCGCATGCCCGGAGTAGATGTACAGTGTGCTGGTCAATTACTGTGGTGCGGGGGCAGGTCTGTAGCTAGATCCTGGCGACGGGCTGCAAGGAGGAAAAGAGAATCAGTATTATAGTACGAGACAAAAGATCCGAAGGCACGTGACAAGTCACGCTGCCTCTGCCTCAAATCAGACCAAAGAAAGGCTGTCGAGAACACGCGTTTACTTTGAATGAGCACAGTCCGCGTAGCACAGAAAGAACATCCAGCCCAACAGCCTCACACTTGCGTACACTTCCAGTTAGAATATAACAATGAGGGTTTAAAGACTTTACTGCATTTACAACACAACAAAGATTATTATAAAAAACACGGCCCATAATTGCGCCTTTAAATAATAATATGACACAGAATCCATTAGATTTCATCAGACTAGCATTACAAAATAATAATTTTTGGATTGATAACTTGAACTTGAATTATAGCTGTGTACCCACAGTGTGAAATATGTTTAATATCACAGTTAGAATATCACAACTTGTACCTAACTACTTTAAAAGGTGAAGTACACTGCAAAATATTATAATACACACAACCTCCTATCATTTTGATTAAAGAAACATCTAGTTGTACAAAGAAACTATTTTAATTTATAAATCTAATTTGTTGCCAACAAAACACATTACAAAATTTAGTGATTGAACTTAACAAAATGAACATCTGCCTGCATTATTTCATTCTCTAATACATTCCAGTTGCAATATGCCACAGGGTAGCTAATTACTATTTAACAGACTTCAACATTTATATTTACCTATATTAAAATTCATTGGGCTCATTATTGGTTTTGCTGTGCAGTATAAGATGGCTGGTTTTTTTGGTACCACCTCTTTTTTGGTTATAGCGGAATGACTGCCATTAGAGAATTTGCATACAGTATGTTGCTGGAAGTAAATCATCCTCTTTGAGTTCCCAGATCAGTGGATTTGCATCACAGAATTAGCACTCAAGGTTAATCCATCAAAAATCCCATGGAGTCATTTGGTCTCCAGAAATGGGGGTTTTCAAAACCCTATCACCACTTGTAATCCTGTGGTAAACCAAGGGACCAATTGGTGTAAAGGGTAAACAATTGTTGCAGCAAATGTACTGCCAATTTACTGCCGGACTCGTAATGGGACATGTACTAAGTTGCATATAATTGCTAACTATTTAGTCATAGAAGAAAGCATTACTTTTAATTAGAATCCTTTTCTAATTGAAATTAAAATGAAGAACAAAAAACAAAAGATTGCCGCTGTCAAATGGAAAAGGGACTAAGTCCCCTTTCCATGGCTATGACTGCAGAAAGGTGGGAAGAGCTCCAGGACCTGAGCACAATGCTTCATTGCATTGTAAGGTAAGTGGAATGGGGGGAGCCACCAGGGAGAGGCTCCCTGTTGCCTCCCCGCAGTGAAAAGAAAAAAAAAAAAGCACCACCCTTGGGAGGGCCTCAGGTGGCTGGGACAGCAGGCAGGGTTTGGGTATTCTTGCCCGCTGCTCCAGCCATCTGATTGGACTGGCTGAGCGCAGTTCTCCGGGTCCAAATAAAACATGACATGCTGCATAAAATCCAAACTAGCTTTTCTTTTATAAAGTAAAATATGTTTTAATCCTTTTTAGATTGTTTTCCCCAAGACCAAATGACTAGAATATGTGAACTACTACACAAATATGCTATGATATGATATGATTATTTATTTATATAGCACCTATACACAATGTGTTTCAAAGCGCTTCAAGGCAAGGGAGGGAACAAGGGAAAATACAATGACATTCTTACAGGCCATGAACAGTAAGGATGTGAAATTAACTATCGTACTCGGCCTGACGACATTTCAGATAGTGCAAGAGCTATGACATAGATAACGAAGGGAGGGGAGGGGGGAAGGAAATGGAAACAGACAGGCGACTACCGTACTAGGCCTGACAACATTTATGGTAGAGCCGGAGAAAACAAAAGGTGAGGGAGAGGGGGGCAGAAAGGGAAGGGAGGAACAAAACAAGCGACTATCATACTAGGCCTGACAGCATTTCAGATAGTGCTGGAGGGCGGGTGGGGAGGAAAAAAAATGGAAGGGTGGAGGAAACAGACGAGGTTGCTATCATATTAGGTCCAGGGACAATTCTGATAGAGTAAGTGCATAGAAGAAAGTCAGGGGAGGAGATAGGAAAACGGAGAAAAGGAGAGGAGGAGAGAACAGAGAGTAAGCAGTCCAGAAGAGTGGAGAAGCAAGAGGGGAAAGCGAATACAATTGCAGAAGTCAGTAGTAACACATAATGTTGCAAGCCAGGATACAAGATGAAGATGGGAACAGCATGAATCAGGGCCACCATGAGTAAAAGATGCAAAGGAAGTCCAGCATGAGAGTTGAGAAAGGGTGAAGCACCGTGAATGAATGAAGTCCATAAAAGTCAAATCCAGCATTGGCCACAAGACGGTGATGGTGAAACCAGGTGGGCGGGGCTTGCTAAGTGGTGAAAAAGAGCGGCAGGCAGGAAGGCAACATGCAACAGGTGGGCGGGGCTTAGGCCAGGTGAACTAGATCCACTTGCACCTGCTCCCCATCTGCAAAGGAAAAGAGGCTGGAGGGCTCCTTACGTAGGAAAAGGAGCGCAAGCAGGAAGGCACCAGGTGGGCGGGGATTGCCAAGTGGTGAAAAAGAGCGGCAAGCAGGAAGGCACCAGGTGGGTGGGGCTTGCTAAGTTGTGAAGAAAAAGTGGTGCTAAGCTACTCATAAAGGTTTAATAAAACATGGCACATGTAATGTGGTACCTATGTGACTAAAACAAGGATAAATGTTTTAAAAATTCCTCTTTTCGTTAGACTAATTCTGACATACCAATACTTCAATTTCAACTAAACACAACCAAGCCCTGTATGCATTTTTGCATGCATGGGCAACTACAAGACCCACAAACCTTTCACAAAACTACTAACCAACTGAATACACACCCAACATTCCACATACATTTTAACAATGCTACAAGAGGTATATCAACAGTTCCAGAAATATTGTGCACACAATTCATTCAAACCCATGTACGCTTTACACTGACACTGAACAGTGAGCAAGCACTATCACTTTACAAGACAGCAATCAGCACATCATCTGTGCCTTGCCCCAAACCTACTTTTCCCTGGAACTGACAATGACAAAATCAACAAACCTCATTAGAAAAATAGCAACCTAATTAGCATGTACTCAACACTTGAAACACACAATTACAATCAGTATGCCATCTGTATCAGGAAAGATTGGACAAGCACCTTGTGGTGCAAGCAAATCCCACTTCACAGTGACATTAAATGTTCTACAAACAAACCTCTTTACAACACTTAAATGAGTACTTCATCAAAGAGAGTGAAATGTAGGCATGACTAAACTGCACACACACACAGGACAACTTCTCCTTGCACTGATGAACACAAATCCCACAAACCTCTTCACAAAACTATCAACAGAACTACTGCAGACCCAACATTGCACAGACACACTTACCAAACCACAAGGGCAACGTGATCTCTCCCAGGAAAAGGTGAGCTGGACTATTTGTAAAAAAACAAAACCAGACCCAATTAATACTGAGTCACTCAGCTAACAGGACCTCTTTACAACACTGCAATCAATACATTGGCACTTCCAGAAAAAAAAAACACCCCTCATTTTCCTGGCACTGATGATATCAAGACCTACATTCCTCTTTCCAAACCCTAGCAACCAACATACCATTATCCCAACATTCTGTACAGTGTCAAAACACTACAAACAGTACCTCATAAGAGAAATAAAGAGTGGACATGTGGCTATCCTGCAGCCAAGCTGTACCCAACATTTCAATGGCACTCGTTATAACATACATAAAACCAAATGAGCTAGGCACAAAGAAAAGACTACCAAACACAAAAACCCTTTTTTTCTCAAAATGTTTGGCAACATCCATGATGGCTCACTGATAAAATGAGAAAAAGCCTACTTGTTTTGCACCGTTTTTCCCACATCATCAGAAATGGCATGAAAAGCCCTCCCCCTCCTTGACAGTCTAGCGCTGTTAGAAAGCCCTCTTTCACCCAATTTGACCTGTATGCAGTCCGACCTACTCTCGTTTGTTTCCCAAAAGCTGGAGCTTCATTTGACGAATTTGAAAAGTTTTGCCACCCAATACTGACCTAACAAAGTTGTAGTGTGCACAATATTACTAAACTATTATTTTTCTGTGACTTTTTTCATTAAGCTGTTCACAGGCAATATGCATTATCCATGAATGGCAGCAATTATTTAAAAATATCTTACATTCCTAACCCAACAAATCAGCACCTTTCCAATGATGTCTGCGAACATCACAGAGCTCTCTGATGGTAAAGAAGCATCCACGGTCACCAAATCAAGAAGTTAGTCTGTGGGCTATACTTTTTGGCCATTTTTAAAGAGTCCGCTGAACAGATTAACAACACATTTGCAAAACCCTTTTTCCTTAACCGGCCCACGCTCCACGCACAAGTGTTGTGGAAATTCATACAGCGTTTCTTAACATCAAGTCACTCTTGTTGCTCAGCCCATGGGAACATAAAGGAGATGACAACAGAGATCTAACATAAGAACAACAATGACATTGTGTGTGACATCTGCTTGGGTGACTGCAAGTTAAGATTGTCATCACTTCCCATGTGCACCACATTTCTTGGGTTTTATTTTTCTATTTATTTTATTTGATTGTTTGTAGCAAAAGCCTATCTCAAGATCAGTGGAGCATTTTACAACATGTGGAAGCCAGTATTGGCCATGTTGTTTTTAGACAGTAGTGCAGTACTGTTGATGGAAGGACAGAATGGAGGATGGCGTGGCAGATTGATAGAGTTCCAAAGGTTTGTGGTGCTGCAGGAAAATATCTTTGGTCCAACCTTTTGATGAATTTAGTACGATAAGCGCAAGACCCTCCAGTGGTGTTTAGTTCTACCCCCAGGTGTGTTGACATGGCTATTAAGAATGCTTTGTAAATGATGGGAGCACATTTAAATAGGACCATGGTGGGTATGGTGAGCCAGTGAAGTGTGCACAGGGAGAGAGAGATCTGATTGAATGTGCAGGTGCCTTAAATGAGGTTGGCTGCTGCGTGATGGGATAGCCTGGGGTGCAGGGGGAGGGCAGATGCTTGGCTGGGAGCCTGGTTAAGGGGTTATTTCCCCAGCCAGAGTGAGAGATCATGGGAGCCTGAACTACCATGTGAAAGTCAGATGGGGAGTTGAAGGGTTTGATTTTGCAAAGTGTGGTGATCTGTAGTGATCTGAGATACTGCAGTAATAGAGGTTTTGTTGTGATTCATTGGATCATCTTAACTAAAGATGATTCACTGATATAAGCAAACATGGAAGGCACTCACTGGACATAAGAGAATATATTTTAAAAGTTGAACAGACACAACATTATAATTTTAAGAAGAGTCGGCTCCAGCAACAGTAGGAAAGCTTCAGTAGAGGCACAGAGCAAATGGTGTGAGGGTTGGTTAGAAGGCACATTATACATTACCCTGAGCCAGAAGGAAGGTGAGCGACAGAACAATTGAATGGTGCCCCCCCAGCCCTATATATAAGGAGTTTATCAGCCCTAAAAGTAGGCAAATGCACCCGAAAAATAATAATTGGGATTAAAATTACTGCAGACAAAAACTAGGAAACGTCACATACGAGCATTTCTCCCTGCTTGATTTCATTAACATAGCCCCTTGATTATTTATAGACCAGTCGTACACATACTGCCACAAGACAAAACTACTACTATTACTGCTGGATCTGAAAAGGTAAACATGTATTTTTCAATGTGCATGCATGAACATCGAGGTGCATCTAAATATGTATTACAAAAACATGTCTTTTTTACAGTTTTCCATCTTATAAAATACTCTCATGAGGAATGGGATTTCCTTTTTTACTCCCCCAAAAATATTTTTACTCCCAACTTTTAAAACACAGGGAGTAAAATACTCTGACTTCAACATCTCACCTGGTGTGCTGTGTCTCCATTTGCTTTTTGGGAAATATACTGGCTCTCTTTGCGTTACTTTGTATAAATTGCCTCCAACGCCACTCCTTCCCCCACCATTTTCTATCTAATGCAGATTGAAGCCAGAGATCAGGCACATATATGAGTGTTTGTCGTGTGTATCCTATCTGTGGCCTTTGATTCTGTCAAGCTCTAGTTTATGCTTCTTGGCCTACCTGGATATTGCCATCAATGACATAGAATTAAGCATCTTCTTTATATCATCCCTATGAATTACAAAATGGTACATTTCCTTTAATGTCCCCCACACATATCCACCCTCACATCTCCTACTCCACCCCCTGCACCACCCTCCCACTCACACAGCCAATACATATATATATATATTGCCCCTTCATTAAACCTACCACAGAGTAACTTACCACTTTGTAACATAGGTTGATCAAATGATTCTAGTGTTTTCTCTTTCTCAACCACCAGATTAAATTGAATTACTTCACCTCTTAAACTTACAAGATACCTTGTGAAGAGCAAAATTGATGTGGCCTTATCAAGTACCCTCTTTTAGTGCTACAGTACATTTTACGCCATTGTCTCAATGTATTTGACAACCACCTCTTCCTGAATGCCTTAAAAGTTAAAACTTGCTTCACCTTGTGGATTAGGCCGTTCATCACTCTCATTAACAATCCCCCTAGCGTCTCCACACACGTGAAAGCCCCATGCTTGCAAGGTGGGAGTTACTGTCTATGTTAATGTGTACTCTGTGGCACACGAGAATTCTCCCTCCTAATCTGAGTTGCATAACAACAACAACAAAAGACTGCGATTTGCGATACTGGCATTTGGCTCATTTTCCTCTTTAGCATGTTGAAAACAAATGATTTGATATGGGCAGTCATCATGACTCAGCTTGACGATTACAACGCTATCCATGTTGCACCCCTCCCCCAACCTCCCTGCATAAATGTTGCACAATCTGCAATGATCTCAACTATGCACTTTCTTCTTTGGATTGAAAAGAATGGGCCCCATCACCCACAACATTAAACCACAACTTTGGCTGACTACCAAGAAACACATTTGCCATGATTCATAACATATTGTGTGATGCAAGTGATTTACTTACCACACTGTGCATATTGCACTTATACGTGCCAATATGCAGAGGCCTTAAGAGAAATGATGATGACTTGTGATTTTTCCCTGTTCTGAACTAAGTTATGAGGTACTAGAAGATGTAATTGAGAATTAAACAATTAAGCCAGAACCTATGGGTGTCACACAGGGCCAACCCCACGGTAGAGCAAGTAATATTCATAGCTAGTTCTCTTTGTAAGAGAACAATTAATGTACAGATGAAGTGGAGAAAAGAATTGATTGTTCCACATGCATAAATGTACACTGTGTCATTGAATGTGATATCTGCACTGTATATCAAAGACTAGGACTGGGTGCAAATCAAGAATGAGGAGTGGTACAGCAGGCCATAGGGGAAGGCATTTCCCCAGCATTGATCAAATGTGGAAAGCGAGCACACTTTTCCAGCGTTTGCAAGTCTTAGAGGTTAAGGGAAGGTGGGAGGTCTGACTCTGCCAGGAAGCAACACAACTGCCAGATGGATGTCCAAAACAATGTCACAATTGGAAAAGTGAGAGAACCTGAAAACCCCATTTACAGTGGACTAGCGATAACACAAACATGGCTGAGGGAGGTGCCTGTGCAACCTTTAAGTACAAAGTCAATAAAGAGGGAGTTCCGATGCAGATGTTGTTTGACTCCAGGTCTCAATTTACAGTTATGGACAAGTCCATGTAAAAAATCCATTTGAGACAGTTGATCAGATAGTTGGCATTGCTGGACACCAACCCAGGAAGCTACTCAAGGCATCGCATTCAAGCACCGGATCACTTAAACACACAATCGTCATACAAGTATAGTGACACTCTTGGAAAGATTTATGTGGTGAACAAGGGTGCTGTACTTTTGGGCTGCTGACATCCGGCTGTGCTGCGTGTCTTGTGAGACAACGGTGCAACAAGTACCCACTCTTAAAAGGAGCCTGTCGAAGACCATTCAGAAGGATTTGATAGACTGGTGGTTTACTGAGGAAATTCAGACATGGCAGGGGGTATCCCCAATAGTAATGCTGCAGAACAATCATGCAAAAAAGGATGGCACCCTAACGTTATGCAGGAACTTGTGAAGTCTCTGTTCAAACAGTGATTGATGGCCATCCACTGCCCAACATAGCAGAACTCCTGGGCATAGTCAGAGGGGTGACAATCTACTTCATCCCGATTCCACGCAACTTCGTGACATCCTTTTGATTGGCTGTTAGCTGTGTCTGTTTGATGGAGGGCAACGTATAAGCTACTGAGGGAAGTTTCAGGAGTCGTTGGTTAATAAGATCACATTTTGATATACTCAAGGTCTGTTGATGAACAGAAGTTGACACTCTATTAAGAATTTACCATTTGAGAAGAGACTGGAATGATCTTGAAATAAGAGAATTGCAGGTACTTTAGGAACAAGGTGGATTATCTCAGGCAAAATATTTCAGCAGAGGGTATGAAGACAAAGGAGAACCCTGTACAGCTGATTTGGCAGCCCCAACACCATCTGAACTGGGACGAATAAGGCTTTTGTTCGAATTGTTAGGGTATTATCCCAGATTTATTCCAACCTTTACCCCGTTTTTGCAGCCCCTCATCATCCTTCAGAAAGCAAGGTTCATGTGAGGAGAGGATTATTTCTTTCAATAGATAATGAGCAAGATATCTACAACACCAGCTCTTCATCCCTTTGACCCAAAGTGGCACAGTGTCCTGACTGTAGATTCTAGCGTGTATGGCTTGATGGCCTTTTCTGTCCCTGAAGAGGGTTAAACGGGAAAAACATTGTGGCTTGTGCTTCCCTAGTTTAGAAATCAACTGAGCAAACTTATTCTGTTGTCAGAAATCAGACATTGGCGTGTACGTGGTCTATTGAAGTACTGGCAGTGAGAGTTGTATGTCGGCCCATACTCGTTTGAGGCCACCTTCCTCCCAAGGAAGAAGAACATCCTGGCAAATTGATTCTCTTCTGCCCCAGGCATTTGTACACTAGGAGATTTCCAGAGAGGGGAATTCACTTGGTGACAGCTCTTCAAACATGTATGTGTGGAGTCATGTAAATAAATTAAAGGCATAGTTAGTGGAGGTTGTCCTTCATCAAAACGAGGGGGGGCTGGTGTAAAGGGGCAAGATGTGAAACATGTCAAACACATGTTGGCCCACTGGAGTTTGTGTTTGAAGCATATGAAATTCATTGTATGATATCATGGCTAATTTAATTTGAAATTCGATGAATGATATAATGGTTAGTAGGAACTGAATTCACAAATACAGATCACATTGAGTTAATTGGAGATTGTCTTTGATGCATGTAAATGTCTTCCATCAGTGTGTGATTTCTAAAAACAGTACAATATAATGTGTTGAGATTAATTATATTTGGTATAATAGATTAATTAATCTAATGATTCCTTAGTTTTGTTTGCATTGATACATTGATGCGCAAGGTGAGAATACTGAATCAGATCTGATGCTTATCTAGGTATCAGGCATGTCCCCTCCCATGTAGATATGCAAGCGTGGCAAGGCTGTCAGACACCTGCAATCACAGCCCTGCCATTTATCTACAGGCAGGTCCACTGTGGGTAAGGTGGCCTGCATCCAGCCACTGGAGATTGCAGTTTGCAAATTTCTATTTCCCTGTCATGTACATCGCCATCAAACTTTGAGAATTGGGGCAATTACGTGGTGCAACTCTGTAGTGAAATCATGCTGTTTCCACACCTCTCTGCCTGTCTGTTAGCATGGGCGGTACCGTGTTAAAAAACTGAACATGGGTGTTCCCTAAATTGGTGACACGTGCGCGTGTTCACTATGAATATTCCATATCAATTCACACATTTTGATGATGTGATTGTAGAATCACGCACATTCACTTTGTCGTTTGGGGGACGTTCTTTATTCCCACATTCGGAGTGCAGAAATGGGGACGCCAACGAGGTTTTAATCCTAAACACAGAACATTAACTCCAGGCCATTTCCGCTGATAATGTAAACTCCGTCATGCTTTGCATGTTTATGTAACATAGTTTTGTTTCATTAACACATATTGATTTTATTTTTACAAAATGGGAAAATGATACTGTTATTTGTCTGTATTAGGTTCGTCTTCTGAGTTCCCTTCACTATTGCATATACTGGGAAATTGCTGTAAGAAAAGCGATCACATCTGTGCCGCTTGCACCGAGATCAAAGTAAGTCCCTCTGTGTAATAGACTAGCCCCTTTTCTCCAGCCATTCAAATTACAGTAATTAGGTTAAGTTTGTAATCAATTGCCTAGTTCACAACACTATCCCATCTCAAAGAATGCTAAATCCACTGACGGCGGATTCACTTCCATGTAATCAGCAGTATGCATCCATACCTGCTTTCATTAGCTATAAAAAAACAAACGTGTTCATAAAAACATTCCTAACCGATTACTCACTGTATAAGCCCCAACTGCAAAGTTCTTTTATCGGTGTGTATAGTTGTTAATCTGCATGGTGGATGTGTATCCTGCCTATCTGTAAAGGCTACAATTCAAGATTCACAAATGCTTTATCAGCAGTCGAATGATGTCATTATAGTAAATAATATTATTGCACTGTGACTATGATTTGTAAGGTAGCCCAACACAGATTAAGATGAAACGATCAGCATCACCAATGGCAGTTCATGTGGGCATTGTCTCGCTATAAAAACTACGTGTTTTTATGTTGCATTGTTTTGTGTTGACAAATATTTGCAACAGGTGATGGAATCCATATTGTCATGGGCTATTCCATATTGTGATTCCATCAGTGCTATCAATGATCACGTCATGCACAGGACGTGGGAAGTTAAAATGGTTCTCCCAAAGTTACCTGACGTATTTCCGGAGTGTTTAGAGCTTCTTTTGTAAATGTAATGCCACTGCTACAGAACTGTGTTTTTCCTAATGTGGTCATACTGATATAGTAAAGACCTTTTACGCAGCCAACTTAAACCTCAACATAACTATATTTGTGTTTTTTTGTGTAAAACTCACACACGCGCACACACAGTGACGTAAATACCTCTGCCTCCCAGGAGTACAAAGATGAGATAAGGCTAAACCACCTGATTATCCCTGACACATCTACAAAACAAGAGTGAACCCAACCGTAAAGGTGTAACAGGCACAGTTAAAAAATGTACCTTCTTCACCTTTTGTGGTAATGTGGGCGGAGGGAATTCTACACTCTCAAGAGGAATGCGAATGTGAAACATTAGCAAACCAAACAGCAATGTATAGAACAGTCAGAAATCAACACCCACATGCACAAATAGAACACACTTCTTAACTCACCCTTGTGGAAAGAACACAGAATACACAAGAGAAAGAAAAATGCAGCACTCTTGATAATGAAACAGAGGCAGGAAGGCACTCAATAACCAGCATATTCATAAAAGTGTATGTTATTGTGTGAACAATGGATTCAAAGGATTGGAAGTGACATAACCACTCTCAGGTCCAAATTTGGACTGGGTGGCAGTTAAGAGAGAATAATAGCTTCTTGCTGTTCTTGGTGATTCTACAGCATTGAACCACTCTTCTTGGCACTATGCAAATGGTTTGAAGATAAAAAGGGTGCCAAAAGCCACACATGTGGATCCTGCTAATCTGAAAGAGTCATATTCATTTGAAACGTGTCTGTAAACAGTTTGATGTTAAGTTTAAGTTTAATAATTATTGTGCTATAGTTTAAATTATAAACTTTACACAAATTTAACATTAAATAACATAGAAAAATACAAACATAATTCAAATACAATTTTAAATACACATAATTTGCAATACAAAATACTATTTTAAAACAAATAATTCATAATTTTTCACAGATATATATACATTTCATACCTTCTATATAAGAATTACCTTCATAAAAACGATTCCTCTAAAGAGTTATACCCAATCTTATTTCAATTCGCAACCAAATAGTATATAGAGCTATCAACAGACGTAAGCTATTAGAGTTGAGGCAATGGTGCCAAAACAGGGCTTCCCCAATATGTGTTGTTTCATGCACATAGCTACCAAGAAGGGGAAAAAATGTACCAGCCATCTCCAAACATTCAGTCAACAAATGCTTTGCCATCTCCAACTGCTCTTGTACTTTACATAGTCGGCAAATACGTTCCTCGACGGCCATCCTGTCTTTTCTCCCCGTATTACTTAGGGAAGTAGTTGTTCTAGGCGAAGCAATAATATAAACCGTCTAAGTCTAATGGATGGGCAGATATTCAAGTATCTCTGGGGTTTCCTAAATTCAAATAATCTATATTGCACAAAATGGTAGCTGCTCAAACTCTTAAGGTGTTCAAAATTCTCCAGCCAATCCCAGAGGTCAACGCATTTACTCAATGCTCTATTTACTTTCTCTGAATATTTACCATCTCTGGGTTGCCAGCCTATTTCGGAGAACAGATCATTCATCTGATCTACAATTGAAAAAGTCGAGCCTTCCTTTTCTATTTCTTGATGTACCGCTGTTAATAGTCCATTACTTGTATCCCGGGTCATTCTGAGATATAACGAGGCTCTCTTCTTTAACACTAATGCCTTTAGAGAGGTCAGACCCAATTCTAATCTCATGATGGCCATAGGAACAGAGGGAGGCAGACCGAGCACACGTCGCCAAAATTTACCCTCTAATATCTGTAGCCATCTCAGATTGGACTCTAGTAGTGCTTCCAGGCCGTATATTATCGCCGGGGCAAACACCTGTATATAGAGTTGCCGTGTACCCCATAAAGTGAAACCGCCTTGACTGATCGTAAATCTATAAAATAAGGCGGTCAACTGTGCAGCTTTAATACGGCGTGTTTGTTTACATGCCACATAATCCCCAGTATTTTCAAAATCAATGCCTAAATAGCAATACCGAGGGACATATGCAATATTCGCTACCCCTACTGTGAGTTGAACACGGGAGACCTTTTTTTTTGTATATCTCATGATCTTTGTTTTTCCTAAATTAATGCTCAAGCCATTCTCTTCAGCATATTCCCATAATGCAACCGCAGATCTTCGCATCCCACTAATGGTGTGATCAAATGTCACCAAATCATCGGCATATGCTAATACTGGGCAGCTAACTTTCCCAATTTTCGGCGGGCAATTGCTAACCTTATTTAATGCATCTGTGATGTCATAGACATATAGATTATAGATTAAAGGAGCCCTTACGCATCCTTGCTTGACACCCCTATTTTGTATGACATTTTGAGTTGTGTGGCCTTTTTGGTCTAATTTCAATTTGACTGAATTGTTTGAGTGCAAGAGTCTTAGATAGTATATTAGACCATCAGGGCAGCCCATTAAGTGTAATTTGTTCCAAAACCGACTACGAGGTATGGAATCAAACGCCACCGAGAAATCTATGTACAATGCATAAAGTGGAACCGATCCGATTCTTAAAGCTCTGGTTCGCAGGATATCCATAATCATGATGTTATGGGCAGTGGAGTAGCCTTGTCTAAACCCACTTTGGAATCTAGACAATACTCCTTTGCCCTCTGCCCAAGATTGTAACTCATTGAGCAAAAGTGAGGCAAATATCTTTCCAGTGGCATCTAGCATAGAGAGCAACCTATAGTTGCCTGGGTCAAGTCTATTGCCCTTTTTAAAGGCTGGGATTAATATTGCCTTCTGCCAGGAGCAGGGTATTTTACCTGTCTTTAATATTTTCTGAAACAGGATATTTAGCAAACTTGCCCAAAACTCTGGGTACGCTTTCATAACAATGTTAGCCAGACCGTTGGGTCCCGGTGCTCTTGACGATTTTATCCCTTTGATTTTATTCAAAATGAGCTTGTGCGTTACGGGAAATGGGGCCTCACATGGCGGTCTGCCCAGCATTGTTGTTTCCTCACCCTCCATATTTCTGTTTTCTAGAAATTTAACCCACACTCTCGCTTCGATAGGGTTAACTAATACCCCCCTCTGTATACCCTGAGCCTCGCTCAAGAGGGACCAGATGTTACGGGTCTTATTTTCACATATAGTCTTCACCAATTATTGCCAGGAAAGAACCTTGTCCACCCTTTTTTTCTCCTTAATGGTCGATCTATATCTATTTTTAATCTCTCTAATTGTCCGATAGTAGGCTTCCCCGGGGGCCATTGATCTCTTGGCTCTACGAAGCTCAGCTCTAAGGTTACGCTTCATATCTCTGATTATTTTATCAAATGGTAGTTTATTCCCCACACTACTCATCATGCGCCCCATAGGGGCCGCAGCATGTTTGCCTGAGAAAGCACTAATCCAATCTTCTATAGAGTTAATGGACATATCATTAAATTCGTGCAGCTCTTTAGGCACTACTATTCCCAGAGTTTCTGCCGCAAGTGCGATATTCTTGTCTGACCAGGAAATCCTGGTACCTGTCTTGTTGACTTTTACGATACCCATATTGCTAAATGAGGGCTGTTTTCAGGAAATACTCATCACACATTTTAATGCGGCATGATCACTCCAAGCATTGGGCATAACTGTCAGGTCTTCAATCTGCTCTTGAAGCCCAGGACATATATATATATGTAGTCCAACGTGCTATTAGAGGCACCAAGTACCAAGTATGTTGTCTAGGGTGATCACTAGCTGTTCTGCCATTGAGCATTATCATATCCCAAAATTCAAACAGGGATTCCCAGGCACTGCCCTCAATATCTTTTTTATTATGAGCCATAATACCCTTCTCTTTCAGTTTAGGGTTTTGCACGCCCGTCCTTTCATA
Organism: Ambystoma mexicanum; assembly: GCF_040938575.1. Lineage (NCBI taxonomy): Eukaryota > Metazoa > Chordata > Amphibia > Caudata > Ambystomatidae > Ambystoma > Ambystoma mexicanum. Next base: position 806,663,372 of record NC_090924.1, on the reverse strand, counting down.
TGGCAATTGAAATCACCCACAACCATTACTCCCGAGTTAGTAGCTGTAGGTGTCCAATTTGCCAGCACATCCTGCAGAGTCTTGCAATTGTTCACTTAATATTTCTCCAGGTGGATTGTAAAGGTTTACCAGCAAAAAAGAACCCATAGAGTCTATGTCATCAAATATCACGTCGACTGCAAGTAGGTTGTTTTCACAGTTACAACTAATCTGCCTGGAGCCTAAAGTGTTAGCCACTCCTATCGCCAGTCCACCAAAAGGCCTGCCTTTATCACCTCTTTTGGCAGCTGCGTGGAACAGCGTATACCCATCTAGTACCAAAGGGTCCAATGCCCAAGTCTCTTGCAAGCAGAAACAGCTGGATTTATCAAACAATTTCGTAGAGCCCTCTGGTGTAAGTAAATGCGTAAAACCCCGACAATTCCAAGATACAACAGATAAATCTCATGGTTTCCTTAAGATCTCAGGAAGGGCATCAGCCAACCATGTCAAGACCTGTTGGACATCAGACGCTTCTATTTTCTTATCTGTCTGCATGTTTGGGCGAGGTACTGTGTCCACAACAACAGCGACCTCTTCCTCCCGGCAGCTGGGATCTATTTCATTCAGGTAAACATCCACTTCCACATCTACTGTTTTTAGTTCCTCTTTATACTTTCTTAACAAATCCGCCGTAGCTGCAAATTTACAGTGAAGGGCTGAGACATTAGGATTCGGACCTTTCAGTGGTTCTACAAATTGAAAGTCATCTGAGATTAGTACCCGCAATTGAGGGACAGAATATAATCTTGTCAGTAACTCTGATCGCGATAGCCATTTGTTAACCTTATTCTGATAAAGATTTTTGATCAGGCATATTCGACTGCCTTTCTTCTCGTTCTTGTTAATCGAAGTGACCGTTACTTCAAGAGGTGGATCTTCCTGTGCTGTCAATTGACTTGTTACCATAGCTGTATCTACTGCGACGCTATGGCTCACCTCCACCTCTTCCACAGTCTCTGCTCTTTCTTCGTGGTCCACTATCGGTCCCTGTTCAGGGAGTAACCAGCTGGTCAAATATCCATCGCGAGCTGCCTTTCTTTTCTTGGCTCTTGCGACTCTTTTCCTACTCTTCTTGGTAGTCATTCCCCTCTCATTCTTCTCTGTCGGTGTTAATTGTGTGGCACTGTCTCTTTTGCCCTTATTTGTTTTTCTTGCTAATCGCTTCTGTTTTTTGAAAAATGGATCGGGTCTGTCTGTTTCCTCATTGATTTCCAAATTTTGTTGCTTTTCAATCTCACTTGTTATATGAATTGCCTCAGATAGATTTACCTCCACATCTTCGACAGAAATCATTCTCTCCTTGTTTCCCCTGATGAGAATGTCCATGTTAGCCAGGATCCGCCCCGACATTTTCAGCAAGATCTTAAGTGCAAACTGAAGCGAGGCTACCGATGCCTGGATCTCGGCAATTTCGGCTAGCCCTGTACTAGATTTATCTATACGGTCAATTACTTCATCGGGATCGTCTTCCATTGAGGCTAACGCCAAATTAGGTGATGTAGAGAGTCTCTCTAGTCGTTCTCTGACCGTAGATGTCCCTGAGAGTATGATCATTGGTTTGTCTATCGGTATACTGCTGTTGTTATTGAATCTTACTTCAGGTTGTGGTGTCATGTTTTTCTGGATATTTAGACATAGGTCTAATAGTGAATTGTTGTCAATATCTTCAAAATTAGATATACTCAATAAAGGATTTTCTTGTTGGTCGGATGTAACTTCTTCAATTGTAGTTGAGTTTATTTCTCGAGGGGGAAAAAAGGAAGTAATCACACCTTGCTTGATCGGAGAACTTTTTTTTGCTTTTACTTTAGGTATCAGATTATCCATCTCAGCCTTCTTGTTGGCGGGGCCCCAAGCAACTGTTCTTGACTTGGTTTTCTTTAGATTGTACACAGGGTGGTTCAGGTTCTTGTCTGATTGCATTAGAGACGTCTCAAATGAACTCTCTACAGGTACCAAGTCCTCTCGCTTCAGGGACTCACAATTTGTAGGGTTCAGCCCACTTTGTTTTGCAGCTTGCGCACTGTTGTTATTCTATCCCTGGATCAAAGGCATCAGCCAGCAGTCTCCAGATATTATCCACTTAGATAGATAACAGATTATATAGTGGAACAATAAAGGGCTGACGATTCCAGTAGATCCACCTGGCTTAACACTGTTAATGTGCTGCAGTGGTTATTTGCTGTACTGAGCTAATACGCCTCAATGGGCTGAGTTCAGTGTTACTTCCGACTCCCTGCTCACCTCCAGGGTAGTGGACAGACCCTATTCAGAAAGACTTCACCAATGGGAAGTTACTCGAGGCCTCCCGTAATCGCTCGGCCAGCCAGGCACTAAACCAGGACTCGGATCACGTTTTGTAGTTGTAGTCGTGCACTTAAGGCTGCGACAAATAATGTTAATCCCAGTCCTTGAGTGCCCCCGCTCTCACCTCTAGTGTCGTTTCATCATGGCACTAATCAGCTCCACCTGCGTGTGCAATATCGCGCTGTGCGAGGCCGCCTCCGACACCACAAGGAGTGTACTCATGGGCCAAACAACCAGCGTTAGAGAGGTCGTAGGGAGCAGCAAACTGTGTCCTCAACCGGCGTGGCCTGCAACAAGTCCAGCCACCATCCGGCCGCAGGGTTCCGCCCCGGAGTCAACCCGGGCTCGTAAACTCTCTATGACCCGTCTGACCTGCTACCTAATAAGGCCAGTCACAGCGCTGTACCCCAGAACGTTTAATATGCTCACCCACCGCTCAGCTGCACCCCCGTAGCTCTGCAGCTCCACTCCACTGCAGAATCACCCGAGCGACCAGGGCAGCGCCTCGGAAGAACCACGCGAGACCCAGAGCCAAGTTGTGTCAATTATCTGGATGCTCTCCACTCTTCGCCCGTAACTCGCTCGCTCGCCACACCGCTCCGCTCTGCTTAGGTTAGAGAAGAGGACCTGCAGAGACGTGTCAAACCACACCTCTCGTACGTGCTCTTTCTTCGTGGTCCACTACACAGAAAGAGGCCGCTTCCGACACAAAAACTTTGATGTTAAAGAACACTGGGATCCTGGCTGATCCCACTCTCTGGCTGATGTGGGTTCCAACCCAGGGGCTCAGTGACAATATAGGTCATTGTTCTTGTTCTTCCAAACACAGTGGAGGCTGTCAAACATCTACAAGGGTCCTTCACCTCCAGTGAAGTCTTGGGTACCAGTGTAACTGGTGGAGAGGCAGGTATTGCTCCAGCAGCAGGTCTCCCCCAATATGGCCTGGAGATGGTCATGGAGCAGAGCTTCCCCTGCGTTGGATCACCTGACTTCACCTTACCTCACAACTGGATGGTGTTGGGAAGGACTACTCTCCAACAAATTCTTCTTGAAGGGTTGAACTGCAGAGATCAATCAATCAAAGAAGAAGTGAGCGACTCCTCTTTTACAGGCTCAAGTCCAAAGCTGAGTGGGCAAAAGCAAGCCTACTCAGGGATCCAGTTCCTGTCATTGAGACAACTGGTCTTTTTCAAAATGCTTTATGGTCAAGGAATTGGGGGGAAGGGGCAAGATGGAAAGAGAAATGCAGAGATAAACAAGATGATGGAACCCACCTACAACTATGCTCTGCACGCTCTCTCTACACCAACTCCATTCCCTTCCCTTATCTATAGCATGAACGGCTAATTGGTGCCCAGCACTCTTGTGTGTGCATGTCCTTTCGCGAAAGGCTTGCCTTTTGAGCCCTGTTTCCCTGGACAGCTACTGATGAGGGGCTATCTTGCTGGAGAGAGATAGCACCTTGCCTCACAAAGGATAAAACAGAGGAAGTTCCCAGGGCTCCAGTCCTGCTGTTTGCAGAAAAGACACCCTATGTGCGGAAGAATATACACAGGTGCTTCCACAGCTGGCCTGGGCTCCCATTGTTGACACCTGTATGATACCAATCAGATTAATAATTGATGGCATTAATAATTATGAGGAATATTTGCCACCATACCCTAATCTCAGGTATGTCTTACTTTTGAAGTTTACATATACAACCAGTTAATAACACCCATAGTTATGAGATTTTGGGACATAGGTTCAGATTTAAATGCAGGCTCTGTGCTGCAGTGGCTTTGTTGTCACAGAGGCTGTCAAAATATCATTTATGATCTATGAACCTGCTCTATGCCACTCGAGAGCAGGGGCTGCAGATCAGGATTCTAATGCAAATGGGCATAAGTGCCATTATATTTTTGGCATGGAGCTTAAGTGAGGTTGGTCTACGGCTATGGCTTCTACTCCGTTGCCAGATGGTAAATTCTCACATGCTTCCAGATGTTGAGGTCCACCCTGTTAAGGGTAAGGCTCATCCTCAAGCTGAGAAAAGATAATGTTACCATCTGCTGTAGCCTGTTGTGTTGTTCAGTTCATGGACATTACATGTGTATGCAGTACAAGGCACTTAGCAGCTATATTAGCTGCTCAGCCTCTGACTCATTCCCCCTACCACACTCATTTCACACAGAACTTCCTCGGCCAGCTGGCCAGTCTGCCTGACTGCACCAATTCTCAACTCGCATTCCCCCGAGCTTCATTTCTGGCCACTACTAAGCTCTTCTCTTCCTTCCCTTCTGCCCTATAAATGTAAGGTCAGCTAATGCTGTGCCCCGGTCCCCCAAGTCCATGGCTTCTTAACATTTTGCAGTTCTGGTGTATTTTTTCTGAAATGTCGGGTCACTTTTTTGTAGCCAGTGATTTTGATACATTAAAATAGTGGTGATTAACACATCAGTTCTATCTATAGCAATAATGGGCACTTTGCCAAGCCTGATTGGGCTAACCGAAAGCCGCCCTGGTTAAAGGACTTTTCTGAGGGAGGGACTTTTAACTACTGAATAATGGTAAATCCTTAACACCAACTTACACGTTCCTTCCTAATGAAGGTATCTACAACATTTAATTTATAAAGCTAATTAATGTGTTTGTATTTTATTTGTATATAGATGTAGCACTTTACGCCAAAGTGCTGTACAATAAAAATGGCACATCAAGAGTCAGTATGGGAAAAAAAAAACAATAAAGTAATCTGTTATATTACCATAGCTTAATATAGTGTAGCTATTACCCAAAGGTATCTTGGCGCAGTTACTGAACACTACAAGGGTACATTAGAGAGAGTAAGAGAGGGAAAACAATCTGGTTCAATGGGGATATAAAACAGTTTTTAGAGCCTTGCAAAGATTGAGATAATCATCAACAAGCCTCAAAGTCAGGGGCAGCGTGTCCCAGAGGCACAGCCACAGAGAACACCCAACCCCATAAAGTAATGTTTTAAATCCAGGGGTACACATAAGCGAATCACAGTACCCAATCAGGGACATAGGAAATACATGCCTTTGGAGGTCTGAGGCCCCCTGACCGTGGAGCACAGAATGGATAAGGCACACAGCATTACACTTCACTCTAGCTTCTACAGAGAGCCAGTGAAGTTTATTAAAAATATGGGGGACGTCAGAACAGTTTGGAAGGCCCGCCATTAGCTGAGCTGTCGTATTTGTAATGACCTGCATTAGTCCAAAATACCCATAACCGCACTGTCAACCACTGGGCCCTTCATCTTGGCAGAGATGAGTGAAATCAGTTTCTTTAAGGTCATCACGAGGAAAGAAAGTGTTCTTTAAGACAGGATTGAAACAAAGTGAAAGATTAAAGATAGCAAAAAGCCAGTAGGAGAACTTTCCAATGGGGAGGGGCTAAGAAATTAAAGTAACAGAAGAGGGACTGGCACAGGGGGGCGGTAAGAAAAAAGAGATTTTTAGCACAGAGGATGAGACAGAAAATAGAAGGATAGCAGCAAAGAGAGAGATCGGAAGGAGAATGGTTATGGAGAGATTTAAAAACCAGGCATAGAAAGTTAAAAAAAGCTGAGTATGGAAAGCTAGCTAGCGGAGAGAAGAAAGAACAGGGGAGGAAGAGCCATGGGCAGACAAGGAAAAACAGAGATGGATAGAGGAGTTGTAGATGGAGTTGAGTGGGGATAGGTGGGAGACAGGTGACTAAAGATCAGAGAGAAACAGTAGAAACATTGTGAGTAAATTATAGATGAAATAAGAACTTTGGTAGTATTGAAGGTAAGGAAAGGGTGTGTTTTGCAAATGGTGAAGAGATGGGCTCTACACGAGTGAAAGCAAGAGAAATGTGAAAAGATAAGGAAAAAGAATGTTCAAAGTGGACAAAATTGAGAGCAGTAGATGAGATAGGTAGTTGAGAGGAATGAAAAGAAATAGAAGCTGGGTGGGGATAGAGGTGGCATGAAAAAATACAACCTCAGTTTTGGAGGAGTTAAGAACCAAGTAGTGTTCCGACATCCAAGATTGAATGGACAACAGACACGTTGAGATGGTAGCAGGGATCTGAGATGAGAAGGAAGTAAAATATAGAAAGAAATGTGTATCATCCGCGTAATGGGAAAGAACAAAAGAAGAAAAGATAGCACTGAACTCCAGGTTTAGTAGTTGCACTGTCCATTTGGATTACAATAGACCCATCGTCCCCCGTGCTTCTTGTGATTCTTGGGATACAGGAACTTTGTTCCCTCGGATGCTGCAATACTGGCCTCTGTGTATTTTCTGACATCTTTATCTGTCAATTCCTTGGGTCCAAACCCTGATTCGACATCGATCATGATCTTCATTCCTACTGCCTTCTTTGCTCTCTTCTTGCATTGGGCAATTTTTATTCTGATCACACAGAATCTGAACATCACCATCACCATGACCAATATTGTTCCAAGGATCTTGAATATGTTTGCCAACCACTGCGAATCCATGAAAATATGTAGGCAAACCAACTGCCATTTTTAATATCCTCTGTCTATTATCATACTTTCTTTGGTCTTCTGCCTGTTCTTCTTTTCGCTCTAGCTCTGCCTGCTATATCTGTTCCCGTCACTCCTTGTTCTTGCTTTTCTGTTCATCTTCTCTCAATCTCTTCTCTCATTCATTATCCTTTCTTTCTTGTTCATCCTTGTCTTCTCTTTGCCTAACTTCCTCAAAACTTTTCCCATCTATTTTAAGTAATATATGCCCTCCCATCGATTCATTCTAGCACCTTTTGCTTCAGGCTCCTTTAGCTGACTAAGCATCCAATAACCAGGTGGAGGGTCTTCCCTTTTTTCCTGGTACATTTTCCAGAGCTCTAAAATCATGAAACTTTTCTCTAATTTCTTCCATGTGTACGCAGCGTGCAAGTATGTGGTCATGTGTTGCAGTACTGCTTTTGACACTGAACCCCCTTGTGGCCATGGCATGAACATTTTATCTGCCGTGCCTTTCAGCTATTCCACACTGTACTGTTTGAGTTTGGGCATGTGCTTTGGTAATGTTTTACATAAGTGCATCGAGGAGTATCTCCCTTAATGACAAATCTCAATTGACTGTCAATACCAGATTTAAATCACCACTTTTCAACGTCTTTAAAACAACAAATATGAGCATGCACCATCAATCCGTGCTCAAGCCTCTAATTTCTTGATTAGCTATTTTTACCTTCTTGATTAGCGCAATCACTTCACTATCCTCAATCACTGTTGCTCCGCAACTTATTCAATGTCCTCACAACTTCTATCGCTCTTCAATATTTTTACTCAACCAACAACACACAGACTAGTCGATATTACACATTAATAAACACTGTGATCACCTTTTTCTCTCTTGACATTTCTTTATACCATATACAGAGTTTGAGACGTTACTGTGCGTAATTCTAATTACACGTTTTATGTTTCTGTTGTACCCCCCTTGGGATGTGAAATGTCTCCTTCTGAAACTCCTTTGGGTCAGGACTCCTAGGCGCAACCTATTCTTCACACAATATTTCCTGTTATTTAAAAATGATCACAATTGCATCTCCTTCATTTGCCATTCCCCTTAGCCTACTCACCGTTTGTTCCTTAATCGACTTGAGGCTGTCGGTATCGACTCCTCCTCCAATCTGACCACTTCGCCTTCCATCTGGAGAGTGCCCGTGGAAACCAGGATTCCGTCTCCGTTCTTCTTGCAAGTTTATTTCTATCGGCTGCTCTGAACCCTGCGATCTTCTGGCTAATGGCGGAAGATACTCGGTCATCCAACAGACTGGGGACAAACTGGTTTGGGTCTTTTCCAGCCATCTGCACTGCTAGCACGTGAACATATGGTTCTTTAGCAACGTGCATGCAATGGATCGAGTTCACAGAATAACTTAGAGTCCAAATAATCAAACCAACTCAGGAAGATGGCTGTTTTATTAACAATTATCTAAAATTATTAGGGAGGTTACAACGGACATCAATGGATGTTCGCTCAGTTCTCAACACATTTCTCATAAAACATACACGTTATACTCAAAATACTAAACCTACAACTGATTATAATTAGTTCAAGTGGAACATCTAAGTATACTTTCTATAAGGACTGGGATTGTGGTTGGCTGTCTACTGTCAGGTGGACAACTTATGCCTACCTCTAAAATATGTCATCTGCAACACTATTAAGCACACGGTTTATCATTGGCTCTCAAACCATAAGTCTGTTCCTTATTTGGACTCTACAATTGGTTGGCATGCTCGTGCCATGTCTGGGACATTTGGTTCACTTAGCAGCACATAAGCTCATACCCAGGTGCCAGAAGGTGGAGTTGATTTTACCTCCCCACCCAATTAGCCCAACATCTCTCATCACCCATTCCTTCTGCCATGCAGATTATCTTTCAACTTGGCCTTGCAAAGTATCCTTATCTGAATATATGGGAGTACAGGCTTTCACTATCATTGTTCTAGGACTCTAAGCTCAACTCTATTTCCATCCTCAGCTCAAGTGACATCCGACCATCATGCTGGTCCATTCTGCAGCATTTAAATGTCTTAAACACATAAAACTGGGCACTCTTGGTGTTCTTTCATTGCCCCTTAATAAGGGGTGATTCTTCCTTCGCACATTCACTGCTTTCATAAATAGATAACCGACCTTGGCTGCTTCTGTTTTGATGCCAAGCCAGGCAGCCTTTCCAGGCTCTTCTACGATCTTAGCTTATTCTTGCTCCAACACAATTCTTGGCCTTTCCTCTCCATGGGTCCAAGCTTACTAAATTCATGACACTGATGTCCAGTTCCTATACAAAGGTGGTCTTGCAAACTATTCACTACATATAGCCAGCTTCTATGATCACTTTGTCTACTTGCATTTCTGTGTCTGTACAATTATTGAACAGATGCATTTCTGTAGCACCATGCTTGTGTGCAATCTTCATTTCTGCAGATGAAAGTTTACTCGATTCTTAACTTCGTCAGTTTCTGTAAGATACAGGCATTCTCTTCAGCCAATATTCTTAGTGTGTCACGCGTGTCTCTTGTGATGTCACTAACTTCTCTTTTACTCCTTTTCATGTTCCTTCAGGGAGTTCCTCCCTCAGATTGTCATCTCTTCGGGATACATTTGATAGGGTTTTCTCAGTGGATACGGTTTTCTCAGTGTAAACCTTTTCTCAACAACTTGCTGCGGTATTGGCACAATTTCTGGTGTCAAACATGGCACAGTCTCTGACTTTCAACATATAGGAACAGGGGGGTGGGTTTTCCTGCAGAGGCTTGCAACTGCTCCTCTACAGCAGCAAAAGGTTGAGTGTAGAGTGAGAAAAGGGGGAACCTAGTACATATCCTTGTGGGACCCCGTGGGAGAGGGGGAAATAAGGAGATACATACCTAGCCCAGAAAACCAAGAACGTGTGATTAGCCAGATAATTTGTAAGCCAGGCAAGTACAGGACCAGAAAAGCCCAAGGAAGACAGAGAAAAAAGAAGAAGAGAGTGAACAACAGTGTCAAAGGCTGCTGATAGATGGAGTGGAATAAGAAGAGAAGACTGTTTAATATAGAGCACAGAAAGAAGGGAATTACAAACAGAAAGTAAAGCAGTGTCCGTGGAGTGACAAGGGCGGACACCAGATTGAAAATACTGAAGTAGTGAGATAGAGGAAATGAAGGATGAGATTTGAGACTATAATGCACATTCAAGGAGCTTATAAAGATAGGGAAGGAGGGAAATAGAGTGGAAGCTAGAAGGAAGAGAAGGGTTCGGGGAGGATTTTTTCAAGGATGAGAAGGATAGTGGCATGTTAAAAAAGAGAGGAGTAAACAGAGTCCAAAAAGCTGCAATGAACAGGGCTATAAGAAAGGGAAGAAGAACCTGGTCGACTTAAGGAATAAGAGTAGATGGAAGAGGATCAAGAGGAACCAAGGTAGGATGTACCTTGGTCAGCAGGGTGACTGTGTCAAAGCCAGAGAGAGGTGTGAAAGTGAACATAGAAGCCAAAGCTGGGGCCTGTGGAGTGGAACAACAACAAGAGGACCAGATATTATTACGGAGAAGAATGACCTTAGAAGAGATGTACTGTCAGCAGTGAGAGATGAAAAAAGAGCATCATCTGGAGAACGGTGGGGAAGAGGATACGAGACAGCATTTGGAAAAGATGTCACATTGTGGAGTAGATCAGAATAAGAGGATTGTTTGGCAGAGTTAAGAGCAGTGCCAAAAGCATAGTGACGAGAAGAAAGAAAAACTTGCACCAACGACGTTCGCCACAATATAGATTACGCCACTGGGAAATAAGTTAGGGGTTAGCAAGGTTGGAGGGGCTTCTGAGTAGGAAACAAGGGACATGGATAGAGAGGAAAAAAGGGCAAAGGTGGCAGACCCAGCATGGAGAGAGTCAAAGTCCGGTAAGGAGGGCAAAGAAGAAGTACCTGTGGAAATAAACAGAGAAAAATTAAAGGCACACTGATTGCATCAGAGGAAGAATTTTGTAGACGAGGGACGGGTAACAAAAGAGAGATGGAATAATAGAAAAAGATAGAATATGGTGATCAGAGGAATAAATAGGAAGAGCAGCAACAGAGGTTATAGACAGCGGGGATGAAACAATTATATTCAGAGAAGAAACAGTGATATGTGAGTAGGTGCAGAAACAGATGACAATTGATTGGAGTAGAGAATAGAGATAAGTGGGACAGAGGAATGAGTTGAAGAGAGATGAAGATTAAAGTCTCTAAGAAGTATAAGAGGAGCATCTAGGAGGTCATGAACATGAGAGAATATTTGAAATAATGAAGTTTTTTTAGAAGGCTAAATTGCCAATGGTAATTGATTCATTTTCAAAATATAACACTAGGAAACTAGTCCTTTGATATGATGATACATTTATTAAGCTTATGAATATATTAGTATACAAGCTGTAAGATCAACAAGTTTAGTCTTCAGGCAGTTTTTAATACACATTGATCACGGTTGCCCGCACCCCCCATCTGTTTTAAAGAACAACAAATGATATAATTGGGACTTTATTCTTCTCCTTTATCCCATGATGTGTCAAATAAATATCCACCCACTGTGGTACCACAATTAATGGAACGTGGGACCTACCCTATTTTTAACACAATGACGTTTTAAATGCACAGACTGCAAAAACAAGTGGAAATTCTAGGACCAGATTACAGTTCGGTCAATTTGTTTAGTAACATTGGGTTCCATTGTTAGTCCATTCTACTAATGTAGACTCTAATAGCTAAAAGGTGATAGGGACCTACCCACAGACTATCACCTGATCTCGCTTCTAGATTTGGTGGCGAAAATATATTCAGAAATTGGCTTTGTGAGATTAGAACAGTGAGTCGAGGAAAATAGTGTGTCTTAAATACTTAGGAAAAACACCTCCACCACTGATCCATCATTTAGACTATTTTTGTTCTTACAAAAGTTCACTCATTTGTAAAGGCAACCCACATTTATGGTATTTATTGATCTACAAACAGCCTTAGGCATGGTCCCTCACTCTAACCTGTGGTCTTCCCTAATATGTTTTAAGATCCCAATTGGTCTATTGCATGCAATCAGCTCAATAAATGATACCAATGTTTCTTCAATTACTTGGGGCACATTGAATGAGTGAACTAAATCATTTCTAATAGACAAGGGGGGTTGGTTAGTGGTATGCATTGGCTCCCCTACTATTATTATTATACATCAATGAACTTGCAATACTATTAAAGCAAGTGGGTGATGATGCACCTAAGTTGAGTGGCTGCAAATGAGGGATACTCTCATTTGCAGACAATGCAGTATTCATTTCTAAAACACACTGTGGCCTGCAACAGCAATTGAATGTTTTTGCGGACAAATGCAGTTAGATGGGCCTGATTATTGTGAGTAAGGCATGGTATCATAAGCACGACAGAGACAATAGTTTGAGTTTCGAAAACCTTCATATTTTGCAGGGATTTCAAAATCTCCCAACTAGCCCTAACTCTAAGACAGGAGCAAGCTCTACCATTGAAATAAAAAGAAAACAGTCCTGTTGGTCTTGTCCAAATAATAATATTTAAACTAGAAAACCTAATGACTGCCCTCACTCTTATTTTTCTAAATGTGTGTAAGGAAAGGGTTTCAAAAACGGGGAAAAAAATAGTGTGATATTAAATGTCAGAATAGCAAAATCGGGTTAAAGTCTATTGTTCCCCACGTTGGACAGCACACGGGTATTGGTGAGCCCACTCTGTTTAGGCAAGCCACCTTGGCAGCCTCCTGTGTCTTTTAACTGTTCATCATTATCTCCCTTAATCGGGTTCAAGCTTTTCTCCGAGCTCAGTTCATCAGGGATTCCCTTCCCCTAGATTTTCACTCGTCTCTTCTCAGGACTTCACCCGATTAGGCTCAAATTCTCTTTTCCTCGCAAGGCTTCCTGGTCCTTGTAGTTTAACTATGATTTTCGCTAGGTTTCCCTACAACCTGGATCAAACCCTTCGATGTTTAATGCTTCTTCAAAACCATTCACAACAGTCCCCCTCTGGCTTCACACTGTTCTTGTAGGTCCCCCTCTGCCGGGCTCAGACCTCAAAAAAGTTAATTTCATGTAGTCCCCATTTGGCGGGCTCAGACCTCTGAAAAGTAAAGTTCAACACAACCAAGAATGTGCCTCCCTTCCCCTAGGTTTTTACACCACTCTCAGGACTCCACTCTGTCTGGCTCAAGTCCTTACAAATGTCAAAGTCTTTCGAGTGTGTTGGGGATTTGACTCTACCTCAACATGACTACTTCAGCTTTTCCTGTGCAATGCTTTCTGGACTTGGTAGTTCTGATAAAACACGCTCATAGTTCTTTATTGCAACTGTTGCAAGCACTTCTAAACGCAGACCAGACTTTCGTTCCTCATTCTCACTCACCGGCCGCGTTGGAAGATTTTGATTCCTCACGTTTTTCATCTGGAAGTCAAGGTTAGGTTTCTTTTTTTCTCGGGTCCTCCCCAACTCAGCCATTCACCCGGGAGGGCTGCCTGTGATTCTGTAGCAACCTTGAACTTCCTTTATTCCAGCAGTTATAAGCAGCCTTCGCAGCTCTCAGGACACACCAAATTCTTGTCAAAGGGATATTTAGCCATTCACAACCCTCTTCTTTTGCTTTTGTCCATCGCTCCTCTTCGCCTGCTATGCCACTGCCTCACCCCTTCCTGTGTATCGCCTCGCTCCTATTTGACACCAAGAAATTATCTCTGGACTTCCAGTCTCAGGATTCACCTAGTTGGTTTTTGAGTCCACTTCAGAGCTCCCCAAAACACCATTCCATGGCTTTGGGAGCTGCAGGAGTTTGGGGATAAGTCTTGAGGTCAGGGCCTCATCACCTGCCCCCCAGAGACCTGGTCTCACCTGCTTGGCCCAGGGGAGGAACGCTGGTGTGGCACCACAAGGAGACCCCAGCTGCCCCTGGTTCTTCCTCCTAGAGGTACAGGTCTCCCCCTTCACTGCAGCCTCTTGTGCATGCAAAGGTCCAGTGTGGTGGTTTCCTCCTCCTCCAGGTCTCCCAGGGCCTCTGCAGCTCAAATGATCTTCCTCTGCTGTCTTGACACCTTCCAGCCTCCCCAGGTCACTCAAGATGTGCTTTCCTACTCCACCTTTTGTACTGGTGGGGAGGGGTAACGAGAGTCAGGTGTGAGTAATTATCCAGCCCTTCCTGACTTTGCCTGACCTTGTTAATGGGACAACATGGAGATCACCCATAGAAACGTATGGTGTATTGGTCCCTATCGGTAATCCCCATCACTCTCACCTGCCTCTTCCTCGTCCCAGTAGTTTTGGGAAACAACAGAGGGAAGGAATTATGGGAGTTGTAGTTGTCGGAGGGAATGTAGCAAAAACAATGGGGATCTTGTCAGGGTGAAGGGGTTGAGTGCACAAGGGTGGTTTATTTTCCTTTTATGTTTCTTTTCTGTTGTTATAGAGGTATAGTGTGTTTCGATGGGATTTGATTGACAGTATCCCATAATGACTGAGTGGGTGTTTCATAGGGGAGCCTCAGAAAGGGTGAATACTGTGTCCCTCCCGAGGGCATACCTTAAACAGCCACCAAAGATCCCCTGCCCAGGTGATCCACCCTTGCTCGTCCATCCCCAAGGTAGGGATCCAAGGGTGACGGCCCTTCCCTGCCACCTGAACAAAGGATCCCCAATGTTTATCAGTGAGAATGCTATCGGGTATCTCACATTATCAACATTGGTAAGACTAAAATAATGGTGTACCTTGATAGTTGAACCCCCAGATCATCTTCTTTTGTGGACACTTTGGACAATGCAATCTTTTGTTGCAGAATACTGAACCTTTTGGTTACAAAGGAACTTTCTTTTTTAAGTGACTGCGCAGGGTCCCTCAGATTGAGAAGAATGATCAAACCCGTCT